>NC_081436.1:22687763-22987763 GCF_949786415.1 Peromyscus eremicus | reverse complement strand
CATGGGCACCAGTCATATATGCAGACATAACACTCATATAAAATAAATAAATCTTTTAAAAAGTTGTGAGTAAGACAACTAATTAGAGTCTATACTGAGATGGCTCAGCAGCTCAGAAGAACACTATTCTTCCAGAGGATCTGGATTTGAACCCAGAACCCACATGGCCGCTCACAACCGTCTATAACTACAGTTCTAAGGAATCCAGTGGGCACTACATGCAGGTAGTGCATATACATGCAGGCAAAACACCCACACATAACATAATTGTTAAAAATGCAAAGACATAAAAAAAAAAAGAAAGAAAAAGAAAAGACGTAAGTCAGTTTGGTGGCATGAGCCTGCAAATTTAGCAACTTGGGAGACTAAGGCAGGATAATCACAAATTAGAGGCCAACTTTGGCTACACAGTGAGAGCTGTCAAAATAAACTAACTAAATAAATGGTAGAGAAGGTACATTGTTATTCCAGACTTGTAGAGCACCTAGTCTTGGGGAGCAGGTCTTGTCTTGGGGAGAAAGAGTTTACCACAAGTCAGGTGTGGTAAGCCATGCATTTTGTCCCAGCACTTGTGGGGTGGGCAGCAGAGGCAGGTGAACATCTGAGTTCAAGGCTAACCTGATCTATAGAGAGAGTTCCAGGACAGTCAGGACTACACAGAGAAACCCTGTCTTGAAAAACCTAAATAAGTAAGCAGATGATAGTCTACCGCGGGTGACATGAGTGCTAGAGATCGCCAATCATGAACATCCTGGGAAAGGGAAGGAAGAAGTGTAAAACCCTCCAAGCCTGGGGGTGAATTCCAGATCCAGCACATTGCCATTACCTTCACCATGACCCTCTGGGTCTCACCTGGAGAGGGTATCATGGGTGGCTTTGTGCACACCCATTAATGAAGCAGGGACAGAAGGATGGAGGCCCGTGTACAGAGGCCAGAGAAAGACAAAAACCAGCTTGGACACTGCGGCGACCCTGTGTCTTGTACACTTGCCCACCACCAGGCCTCTGCACGGGGCCACAGCCGTATGTACACTTAGTCACAGCGGTCAGGACCATGTGCACACCACCACACAGGAGGCCTGTGCCCCCAGCCACAACGTGCTCACAATCACACCACAGCACGCATCTATCTACACGTCCATTGCGCACACAGAGGCTGACCTGCCACACGCTGCAGAACACAGACACACAGGTCCATCCACGCACACGTAGAGCCGGACACTGACTCTGGCCAGCCCCACCTTACACAGCACACACACACCCGCACAGGACGCCAGGGTCGTGGGCCGGCGCACGCACGGTCACAGGCAGGGCACGCGCACACTCGCGCATCCGATCGCTGCACACACGCAAGGCGCGGGGAGGCGGCGGGAGCCCGCGGTCCAGGCGCCCCCGGCCCCGAGCGCGCCGAGCCCGGCTGGAGGGGGAGGGGACGCGGCCGCGCGGGGGCGGGGCGGGGGCCGGCGGGAGCGGGCACCTCCAGCGCAGCGCTCGGCCTCGCCGCCGCGCCCCCGCCGCCGCCCCAGGGTGCAGTCAAGCGGCCGCGCGGGGCCCGCGGGACGGGGTGGAAGTGGGGTGGGGGGCGGGGATCGGGCCGGGCCGGAGCCGTGCCGCCTGCGATGCCGGGCGCCCGCCGCAGCCGCCGCCGCCGGAGCCCGGGATGGGGCGAGGAGAGGCTGCGGCGGACGCCAGCATCTCCCCGCCGGGGGCCCCGGGGGCCGCGGAGCCGCCGCCGCCGCTGCTGCTGCCGCCGCTGCTAAGACCCAGCGGGCGATGGGTGAGTTGACCCTGGAGCCAGGGACCCGCGCCGCAGCCCTGCATTCCCCGCGCCCCAGGCCTCGCCTCCGGGTCCCTACCACCGCCCCCTGCGAGGGTCCCGCAGCCCCGGGACCCGGGGCCTGGAGCCAAGGAGGGGCGAGATGTGGGGAGGCTGCTTAGCCGGCGCCCCCTGCCCCCACCCGCCTGCTCTCCGCAGCTCTCCCTGGCCGCAGGGCAGAGCCTGGCGCGGGGACCCCCTCCTCTGACTGGACTGGGGGTGGGGTGGGGGCGTCCCAAGGCGCGGGGCTCCAGCCGTGCTTTGTGCGGCGCCCTTTCCCTTCCACCTCCTGCGCGGCTTGGGGCTGGGGGCGCGAGGCCTCAGCTCTTGCCTTCCCCACCCCCGACCCCGGCTGCTGCGGTGGCTGGCCGAGGCCCAGGCGCGGTCGGTCGGGGTGCTGGGCGGGTGCGGGGGCTGTGGCTGGAGCTGTAACTACAGCTGCCTTAGCGGGGAGCAGGCAAAAGCGAACGGCGAGAGAGCCCCCTCCCCGCCTTTTACTGGGGAGCTGGGGGGGGGGCTCCCTCTCTTTGCACTGCACTGTCCAGGGCGGAGGAGAGCTCCTGGCTGGGGGAGGGCGCTATAAATATCTGCAAATAGTTCTGGAACCGGGGGTGGGGAGGGGAGCTTGCTTGGTTGTGCTGGTGTGTGTGTGTGTGTGTGTGTGTGTGTGTGTGTGTGTGTGTGTGTGTGTGTGTGTGTGTGTGTGTGTAGGGGGGTGCCTGAGCTGGGGCGCAGCAAGCAGAGGTGCTGTGCCCCAGTCTGCTCTGATGGCCTGAGATCTGATGGTGCTCCCTCCCTGCCCTACAGAACACCCTAGAAGGGGGATGAAGTCAGGAACATTTCCCTACTGGGATTCTTCTATGGCCCCCTAGCATCCCTGGGACATGGGTCCAGATATGACTTCATAGGGGACTGGCCTGTCACCTGGAGGGACACAGTTATTAAAGGTCCAGGCACTGAGCCAAGCATGAAGATGGTGGGGAGAGCAAGAAAATGCTCTCTCCCTCCAGGAGCTGGCAACTCTAGGGTTAGTGCTGCCCAATGCTAAGGAGATAGGCAGGGGTACTGGGAAAGTTGGAAAGAGGGGCTCTCTGCCCTAGGGAGAAAGAACCTACTGGAATAGATGACAGGAAGCTGGAAGAGTTCCCAGGACTGAAGAAATAGCAAGAGCAAGGGCCTAGAGGTGTGAATCCCTGGTGTGATGAGAGATGGAGTGCAGGGTAGTGGGACACTGGACCACCATGAGAAATGAGCTGGGGAGTAGGAGGGACTGGAGAGGGAAGCCAAGGCTTCAGGACAGGAGGGCCAGATGGAGAAGAGGTGGAAGGTCACACCAGGAAGCTGGTACTAACTCCTGAGGACAGCAGGGAGCTGTCCTCGGCAGGGATTGAGCAAACTGCCTCCTCAGCTGCCTCCTTGGAGAATCCGTCTGTGTGTCCTGTGGTCAGGACTCCTCATTGCCCATCACTTAGCCCATGTAGCAGCTGTCTCACTCCAGGAAGTCGGTGTTCTGAGCCTCAGTTTCCACCTCCATCGAGTGGAGAGAATCCCACCCCCCAGGATTTTGGAGAGGATTGAAAATGATGAGGCGTGGAGGATGCCTGGCACCTGAACCGTGTTGGGAAATTGCTGGCTGCTGCGTTGGTATTATTACCTGTAAAATGAGGCCATCTGATGCCAGCTGGCTGGGAGGCCAGTTTCATGGGGAGGGCAGGCTGTGCTGAGGATCATGGGAGGACCAGTGTGGAAGGGAGAGCCGAGGGCTCGCTGGGGAACTGCGCAGGAATTTCTTCTGGGATTCTGGGAGGTGAGTGGTGAGGAATGGCTGGCAGGAGGACGGTCTGCAGATAGTCTTCTGGTCCCTCTGGTCCCCACCACAATACATGTCCTCTCCCCTCAAGAGACTTGAAGTATACCGTGCTGTTCCTTGAGTGCAAATGCTTTTTGTTCCCCATACTGTATGATCCTTTCCCTCTTCCTGAAGCCAAGTCTAACTCTCCACATGGAGACCCTGGCTTCCTTCTAGAAGTTTCTTCAGACATCCAGGCCAAGAAACATGTTTCGTTCAGCTGTGGAGTAGGGATTGGGAAGAGACAGACCTTCTTGGATTAACATCTAACTGGGCAGAAGGTCCCATCAGTCCCTGCCCTGTGCTGGCTGCCTGGAACCCAGGCATAACTACTTAAAACAGACTCTTGATCCAGCAGCCAAGTTAAGATTCCAGCTCTGCCACTTCTTATTTTGTGACTGTATCGCCGACCTCAGCTTCCCTGTCTCTAAAATGGGGACAATGCCTATGTTATCATTTGCACAGCTTAGTATGATTTCTGCTGGGCGTTTACTGCGCCCTCTAAGAGTGAGCCTTGGAAGCTTTGCAGTCTGTTCCATGGGTTGTGAATGTTCCTATGGTCAAGAGCTGGCCTTTCTGTGTCATCACTCCGGCAGGGGAGATGGGTATGCTGACATCTGGCTGTCTGGTAAAATAAAACCCCTGGTGATGAGTGTTGGTGCAAATCACCCCAGCCCTGGTTAGCAGGAGCTCTTAACGGGAGGCGGGACACACCATCTTCGATGCCTAGACAGACATTCAGGAGGTGCCTAATCATGATGGTTGATGAAAGAGAAAAGGACTCAGAAGCTGTTGATGAGATGAATCTGAGGAGCTGCCAGGCAGTGCCATAGGTGATAGCTTTACCGGAAGGGATTGGGCAGGCCTCTGGGCTAGGGGCAGAAGTCCACCCTAAAGGACCTGATCTGCATGGAAAGTAGGGGCAGGACCAAGAGGTTAGGAACCCTTTCCCGAGACACCCCACACAGGCACATCACCGGCACTCTTCCGTTCCAGCTCTGCTCACAAGGGTTCTCTTCAATCTTGGCCTGGCCATCCTCTTTTTTGGTTTTGTTTTGTTTTACAGACGAGTCCATCTGAACCCCTAGACTGTAGCCTAAGAGCTTGGAGATGAGCTCCAAACAGCTCAGTTTTCATCCCCTAGCACCCCTTCCTGCCCATCAGCAGCTTCCTCATATACCCATTCCACAATGCCAGCTTTTAACCCCAGTTCAGACCAATGCCCTCTGTGCTGCTGATACTTGTGTCCACACAGCTCCTGGGATGTGCATGTCTTCCCATGGAAATTTGTATAAGTATATTCATGTTGGTGTGCATGCATACATACATGCCTACATGTGAAGACAAGAGGTTGACATTGTGTGTCTTCCTCAACAACCCCACTTCATTTTAATTCTTAAAAATCTTATTTCATGTGAGTGGGTGTTTTGCCTACATGTATATCTGTGCGCCACACGTGTGCCTGGTGCTCCTGGAGGCTAGAAGAAGGCACTGGATCTCCTGGAACTGGAGTTACAGATGGTTGTGAGTTGTCATGTGACTTCTGGGAACCAAACTGCAGTCAGTGCTCTTAACTGCTGAACCCTTACTCCACCCCCAGCCACCTTATTTTTTTGAGATAAAGTCTCTCCTTGAACTCTGAGCTACGGATTTGGCTTGGCTGGCCAGCAAGCCCCAGGGATCCGCCATCCCTGCCTCCCCAGGACTAGGATTACAGGCAGTGTGCATGCACTGTGTGTTGCCTTTTTTTTTTTTTTTTTTTTAAGTATGGATACTAGGGATTGAACTGGTTTTCATACTTGCGTGGCAAGTACTTTTCCTCAGCCCCTGGCCATGGAAATGTGAACAGGTGTAGACGGTACTTAACAGTAACCCATACCAGGAGTACCACAAAAGTCCCCCTGCAGAGGGGGACATTGAGGTACAACTCTTAGTTCATCCTTGTTCTCATAGCTTGGGCCTCATAGTGTCAGGGAAACCCATGTGAGTCCTGGCTCTGTCTGTAGAGCCACAGAGCAGGTACCTCCTGCCGTGGCATGTTTGTGTGCTCCTGTCTGTGTATGGATTCTTTTCAGTGTTACTTCTGTGTATGTGTCTGTATCTGTGTGAATGTGTGCCTGTGTGTGCAGGTGTCCGAGGAGGCCAGAAGAAGATGTCGGGCCCTGAAGCTGGAGTTACAGGCATTTGTGAGCTGCTTGATGTGGGTGCTGGGAACTAAACTTGGGTCTCTGGAAGAGCAGCAAGTGCTCCTAACCACTGAGCCATCTCTCCAGCCCTGGTATGTTCGTTGTTATGTGAACAATAGTCAGTGAACAATGGATATACTGAGGAGCCTTTGGCAAATGTGGTAAATGTGAATGCACAAATGGATACATAAACAAATGATTCCCAGGCCGGGCGGTGGTGGCGCACGCCTTTAATCCCAGCACTTGGGAGGCAGAGCCAGGTGAATCTCTGTGAGTTCGAGGCCAGCCTGGTCTCCAGGGAGTTCCAGGAAAGACTCAAAGCTACACAGAGAAACCCTGTCTCAAAAAACCAGAAAACAAACAAACAAACAAACAAACGAAAAATGATTCCCAGCCAAGTGTTTGGTGTTCTGACCTTTTCTCCCCTTCTGCATCCCTGATGAAGAAACCTCACACACACACACACACACACACACACACACACACACACACACACCCTGCCCCCAAGGGCAGCTTCACAATACAGAGAGATAGCCGGGCAGTGGTGCCACACGTCTTTAATCCCAGCACTCAGGAGGCAGAGGCAGGCAGATCTCTGTGAGTTTGAGGCCAGCCTGGTCTACAGAGTGAGATCCAGGACAGGCACCAAAAAACTGCACAGAGAAACCCTGTCTCGAAAAACAAAAACAAAAACAAAACAAAACAACAACAACAAAAATACAGAGAGATGGTCACAGGGACCCTGTTTCAGAGGAGTTTCTGTCCCCACCTCTCAGAAGGAGACAAGGGTAGGGTTTAATTGTCCATGACCTCTCCTGTGGTCTAGCATGAGGCAGACCTGGGGCCCCTTTGCCTTTCTCATATCTAGGAAGTTTACAGGATCCTAAAGTAATTTTGCTTATGTTGCCTCAAGTGGAAATGCCTCTGTTGGCTTACTTGTTTTCATCTTTTCTAGAAACATGAAATTGAAGCAATGGAGACTATTCATATACCTAATCACTCAGTTGTTTTATGAACTTAGAGGTTATATGTCATAAAAGTTTGGCTCCCACTGAAGTGGAGTCCTCTGTGAGGAGAAAGAAGGCCTGGACAGCCTGTGTAGCCTTCCTGCTGTCCTGTCCCCTCCCAGCTTGGAATTTTCCAGAAGCGGCAGCCTGGAACTGAGCGGTCTAAATGGGCATTGTGGACTCAGGGTATCTGGCTGGCAGAGACCCCCAGGATGAGTGGCCACCTAGGTGTCCTCCCAGCTGCACCTCCCAGTGAATGACTTGCTCCTGTTCTTGGGATACTTTCCCACTGCCTAAGGGCCAGATGCCTTCTGTGTGTGTTCACTGTGACAGCGGGCAAAACGCCTGGATGCAGCCATGAGCGTTCTTCCCGTGGGCCAGTATGGGATGCCTGGAAGGGAGGCTCACAGCCAGGAAGTTGTAGGATTGGGCTTGCACTCTGTTTGTCGGGACCGTTTGTCCAACTCCCTGAGTCCTCTTGATCTTTCAGACCTGTCCTTTCTTTCTCTCTGAACCCAAGGGCCTGCATGAACCTTTCCCAAAGCAGTGAGCTGCAGAGCCTCCAGGCTAGTCTCCCTTTGGTGCGTGCTTCTCTTATAGCTGTCCCATGTCTCTCTTTGGCCTCCCCTGCCAGTGTGGGATACATACTAACCAGGCTCTACCTGGCTGTTCGTTAGAGCCTCTCTATGGCAGAGCTAGGAACCTACAAAAGAATGTAGTGGTGTGGCATGGTGGTGAGGGTGTTTTAATTCCAGCACTCGGAAGGCAGAGACAGGTGGATCTCAGTGAGCTCCAGGCTAGCCTGGTCTACATAGCAAGTTTCAGGCTAGCTAAGGTTTCATAGAGCCTCTCTCAAAAGCAAACAAAATAAAAGTTTGATTACACTCTGTTCTCTCTCTCTCTCTCTCTCTCTCTCTCTCTCTCTCTCTCTCTCTCTCTCTGACAGAGGATAGCTTGGGGTCAGCTCTCACCTACTACTATGTGAATTCTGGGACTGAACTCAGGTCACCAGACTCAGTGGCAGGTGCCTTTACCTACCAAGCTATCTAGCTGGCTCTATGTGAGATTTCTGTTTCTAGGGATCGAATTCAGGGCCCTGGGCTTGCTAGGCAAGTGCCCTACCATCAAGCTATGTTCCTGGTCCATGCAGCTTTAAAAATGTTATGCTGGGCCGGGCGGTGGTGGCGCACGCCTTTAATCCCAGCACTCGGGAGGCAGAGCCAGGCGGATCTCTGTGAGTTCGAGGCCAGCCTGGGCTACCAAGTGAGTTCCAGGAAAGGCGCAAAGCTACACAGAGAAACCCTGTCTCGAAAAACCAAAAAAAATAAAAAATAAAAATAAAAATGTTATGCTGAAGATTGCAGGGTCCTTGGACTCCCAAGAACCACTGCTTGGCCCCATGAAGTCCAGCTGCCTCACAATGTCTCTGGCCCTCTTGCTTGTTCTTGGCCTCAGTTTCCAATCACCTCGGCCTTCATTCACCATGCTATTTCTGGACGTTTTTTGCCTCTTCTGGAGGCTGAGTCTGGTCTGGGCTGATCTCCGAGCTTGCCTGTATTGTGGGTAGTTCCTGGTGGTCGGAGTATTGCGGCAACTGACTAGTGATGGTCACAAGGAACAGGACCACAAGGAGAGCTGTACATGATGGGAGGGGCTGGCACTGGGCCTCACGGGTTGAAGGCATTCAATAAGTATTCCTTAAACATTTGCTGAATGTGATTGCAAGGACAGCAAGTGAGGGCCATTTCTGGAAAGGACACAACATGACTGGCATGGGTAAAAGATCTAGAAGGTGTTCCTGACCACAACCCAGTGAGGAGGTTTGTAGAGTTGTCTCCCGTCTCCAACTAGGACCTAGTCCCACCCTCCTCAAAGAATCCAGTGGGCAGACGATAATAAAACAACACGGGATTTAAATGAAACAGGTTTTATTCTCAGTGGGATGCCAGCCAAGAGCGGAGACAGCTCTGAGAGGATACAGCTCAAAGCTCTCAGAGGCCTCAGGATGCCAACCAAGAACTAGCTCTGAGAGGTGTTACAGCTTTGGAAGACTGCCAGAAGAGCGGGTCTTTGAGGTGATGGGTAGTCTGGACACCTGGAAGCTGGAAACTGCCTCTTGTTGGCAGCAGAGAGCTGGAGTCTCAGGGGTTGTGGTGGTTTGAATGAGAATGGCCCACTTAGGCGCATATATTTGAATGCTTGATCATCAGGGAGTGGCACTATTTGAGAAGGATTAGGAGGTGTGGTCTTGTTGAAAGAAGTGTGTCACCAAGGGGACTGAAGTTTGAGACCTTGAGGTTTCAAAAGCCTATGCCAGGCCCGATCCTGCTCTCTGTCTTCCTGCTGCCTGTGGATCAGGATGTAGAACTCTCAGCTCCTTCTCCAGCACCATGTCTGCCTGTGTGCCGCCATTCTCCCTGCCGTGATGATAATGGACCAAGCCTCTGAAACTATAAGCAAATCTCTAATTAAATTTTTTTGTTTTTGTTTTTTTAGTGGGGAGAGTTTGAGGCAGGGTTTCTCTGTGTAGCCCTGGCTTTCCTGGAACTTGCTATGTAGACCAGGCTGGCCTCGAACTCAGAGAGTTGCCTGCCTCTGCCTCTCGAGTGCTGGGATTAAAGGCATGCACCAGCTTGCCTGGCTTTAATACTTTCTTTTACAAGAGTTGGCTTGGTCATGGTGTTTCTTCACAGCAATAGAAGAGTGACCGAAGGCCTTCAAGATAATAGAGTCTTTCAGTCTGAAGTAGCCTCAGGTTGAATCTGGAGGAAGACTAGAGCAAACTCCCTGCCTGAGGTTTAAAAACAATTGTCTATTCTTTTCTGTGGAATGCTAATGCATCCTTCAGGAAGCCCAAACTTACAGGTCTCTGTCTGGGTTCCATTGGTTGAGTGTGTGGCATTTGAATAGACTGAAAAATAGGACCAATCAGGGAGGGGCAATTAAACTTGGTGGAGAGGCCTAAGACAGTGAGCCTACCAAAAGTAGTTAAAAGTTGACAAGTAACTTGTTACAATGTTTCCATTGGTTCCTGTGCTGTTTGCCGGTGAGCTGCGCTTGGTCAGGTTCCCCAAGGGTTCCTGTGGTTGCTGCTGGTGGGCTGCTCGCTAACAGTTACCAGCATTAAGATTTCCCGGCTTGGGCTGGAGAGATGGCTCAGAGGTTAAGAGCACTGGCTGCTCTTCCAGAGGTCCTGAGTTCAATTCCCAGCAACCACATGGTGGCTCACAACCACCTGTAATGAGATCTGGTGCCCTCTTCTGGCCTGAAGTCATACATGCTGTATACATAATAAATAAATAAATCTTTAAAAAAAAAAAAAAAAAATTTCCCGGCTTAGCCAGGTGGTACTCATGCTTGCCTTTAATCCTAGCACTGGGGAGGTAGAGGCAGGTGGATCTCTGAGTTTGAGGCCAGCCTGGTCTACAGAGTGAATTCCAGGACAGCCGGGTCTACATAGAGAAACCCTGTCTCGAAAAACCAAAAACAAAAGATTTCTGTGATGAGCCTGGTCACGGTCAGGCTTATCACAGAACTCTGAATGGGGTACGGACCTACCATTAACACAAAGAACTGTGAACCTGAATGGTTATAACTCTCATTTATAGTGTTCACAGGACCAACATACTAGAGTTTTATTTGTTACTTACTAATTAATTTATTTATGCAGGCTTACACTGTAGCCAGGCTGGTCTGGAAATTACTATGTAGCCCAGGTTGGCTTCAAACAGATTCTAATCCTCCTGCCTCGGCTTCCTCGTTCTGGAATTTACAGGTGTGAGCTGGCTATCATGCCCGTCTCTGGGCTTTTCTTTCTCTTTCTTTTGTAGTACTGGGTGTGGAACTCAAGCCTTGTTTGTGTGAGGCAAGTGCTTTGTATCAGAGCTATATTTCTTTGTTTTTATTATTCATTTTTTTAAGATTTATTTTTGAAAGTTTTTCCCCCTTTTTCAGATTTCTTTATTTTATATGTATGAGTGTTTTGTTTTTTGTTTTTTTTTTTGTTTTTTTTTTTTTGCATGTATGTATGTGCAGCTTGTGTGTGCCTGGTGCCCATGGAGGTCAGAAGAGGACACTGGATCTCCTGGAACTGGAGTTATAGATGTTTGTGAGTTGCTACGTGGGTGCTGGGAGTCTAACCCAGGTCCTCTGAAAGAACAAGTGTCCTTACCCATTGAGCCAACGCTCCAGCTGCTCTTTTATTATATATATTATATATTCTGTGATGAGCCTGACAGTGACTAGGCTCAAGCCCCCAAAGTCTTTTTGTTGCTTTGTTTCGAGACAGGGTTCCCTGGCTGTCCTAGAACTCACTCTGTAGACCAGGCTGGCCTCAAACTCAGAGATCTGCCTGCCTCTGTCTCCTGGGTTCCTGGGAGCTGGAGTTATAGGTACTTACGAGCTGTTTGATGTGGGTGCTGGGAACAGCGCTAGTCTCTACAAGGACAGCATGGGCTTTCAACTGCAGAGCCATGTCTCGGGTCCAGTGCATGTCTTTCTTGGGTGGTATCACTCTCGTATCTCTTGAGTCCCGGGCAGTGGTGCCAGGATAATTCTCTTTTCGCTGTGTGGAAACTGAGTCTCAAGCTGGAGCCGTCACAGGAGCAGGGAGAGGTGCTGTAGGAAGAGTCTGCCCTGCTCATGGTATTCTTTTTGCAGCTTTCAAAGCATTCCGCAGTGGGTAGGAGGGACAGCTCTGCTTCCTGACTTGTCATAGCCTGGGTTCAGAAACCATTTCAAGGCAGTCCACTGTCATTCTGTGTGCTCCCAGAGCATGAGCTGGAGTGTGGCTAACTTGGAAGAGGTCATAGGAGCTGAACAGGAGGTTACAGTTTTGTAGACTGGTCTGGTAGAATGCCCAAAGGACTCTGTAATTGGGTCCAGCCTTGGGCGGAAAATGCACTCCAAAGGCCACCTGGCACATTTCCATGCAGGGGATTCTAGAGACCAGGCATCCAAGGGCTGACTAGGGCCTCACATGTCATCACAGTACTGTAGTACAGACTGGTGACTTGTACCCACTGCTGGGGAGAATGTGACAGAAACCACGGTCCCTAGGCACGCGCATTGTGGACGAATGGTGTGCCTCATGTTCTTGGGGTGAGTGTACTAGCACCTTCACCTTAGAAATGCAGGAGCTGAGGACAGGCAGTGGTGGTGCATGCCCTTAGTCTCAACACTTAGGAGGTCGAGGCAGGTGGATTTTTTTAGTTCAAGGACAGCCTGGTCTACCTAGAAATTTACAGGACAGCCAGGGCTATTACACAGACAGAGAAATCCTGTCTGGGGGGAAGAAAAAGAACCCGGGACCTTGTTTCCATTGCTGGCTTTTGTCCCTTTGTCCAGAGCCCTGTCCCACCTCTTTTCCGTATCCTTTGTCCATTGATGTGTCATTGAGGCTCCTACAGAAAGCTAGGTCTACTCCTCAGGGCCAGCAAGGATGGGCCCATATTGCTCAAGGCTTTGGTCTGTCTGTCCGGGGGAAGGTAGAGTACGTGTGTCAAGGGCATTGTGCAGTGAGGAGGGAGCCTGGTGGAAGCACTGTTGGAGCAAAACAAGAGGATTGGCCAGAACTGGAGGGTGGAGGGCCAGCAACAAGGCTAACCTGTGGTTCCTTGTGTCTCCACAGCAAGGGGAGAGGGTGATGAGACAGACTTTCTGGCTCAGCTTCTGAACATATAGGAAAAGTGAAGCTGAGCCCAGGTGATTGTCACCTCAGCCAAGAGAAGAGGCTGAGCTGGTAATCTCCAGGCTTCATGGCCACATAAAACTGCCTGTTTTACAGGAGGAATACTGAGGTCTGTGGTACTCAGGCTTATTCAGCATTCCACAAGAAGAGGCTAAAGGTCCCAGTGATGTGTGAGAGCCCAGAGCTCTCTGTACCATTATATTCCTCATACTGTCCTTGTCCTCAGGCAGGGAGTTTCTCCACAGGGTCTGGGTCAGGTCTGGGGTGGATGAGGAGTGAGTCAGATTGAGTTCCCAGGACCTGAGCTCCCATCCTGTCCTGTGCAGAAGGACAAAGTCTGATAGAGAAAAATGCGTGTTGCTCCAAAGCTGGCAGGAAATCTATGGAGATGGTTTATTCCAGAAAAAAAAAAAAAAATGTGTGGGGACGGGCGGGGGAGAGCCTGTGAGAAATCAGGCAGGAGAGTGGTCATGCTGCCCTCTTTCTTTGGCTGTTTTTTTGATTTTCTAAAGTGTATAAGAAACCATCATAACAGAAAAACGAAGTTTCGTCTTGTAAAGGCAAGAGGGAAGAGAAATTCCCCGATTACAGCCACCGCCTCCCTCCGTCTGGTTCTGGTACCTTCAGGTGCCGGCAGCTTCCCTGTGGCTGGCTGTGGGAACCCCTAATAGGACATTCCTGGCTCTAGTGTGTGCAGTGCAAGGAAACAATTTCCTTCCTTTCTTTCTTTTTTCCTTTCCCTTTTTTTTTTTGTTTTTATTTTGGAGACAGGGTCACATGTAGCCCAGGCTGGCCTTGAACTTGATATATGACTTTGGACTCCTGATCCTCCTGCCTCTACCTCTCAGAGTTACTGGGGTATGTAAGCACTTAGATGCCTACCTTTTAGCATTTACTGGGCCTTCCAGGTGAGAAAGTTAAGTAGTTGATGGGGCAAGAATTAGCTGGGTGGTGGTCTCGAGGAGGTCATGAGTAGTGGGCTTAGCCCCTAAAGCCCTTGCATGATAGTCCTGATTTTTGTAAAAAAAAACCAAACAAATAAATAAACAAATAAAATGTTTATTTATTTTAAAGTATGTGTGTGTACGTGAGGCCAGAAGAGGGTGTCAGAGCCCCAGGAGAGGGAGTTACAGGTTATTGTGAGCTGCCCAGCATGATTCTGGGCAGCCAACTCGGCTTCTCTACAAGGTCAGTATGTGTTCTCAACTACTGAGCTATCACTCCGGCTCCATCCATGCCCTTTGATGATGGATGGCCTCCTGTGTCCCCGGGGGAGACAGTTAGATCCTAACCCAAGGCTCCTGTTGCAGAAGCTGTGGGAGTGACTGCCCCTTAGTCCTTGCCCACACTCAGAAATACCCTCCCATAATATCGCGTCTCCCTTGTGCCTTGGGTCCTGCCCTGTCATCCTTTAGAGGCTCAGATAGCATGGGAAGGTACTTAGCTACAGTTTTCACTCATTGGACTAGAAAGTGTGTGTGGAACTGGCAGGGTCCCTGCAAGAACACCCCCTGTTAGGGTCTACACAGCTGGCTGTCTACACAGACAGGCCTGCGTCTCAGGAGAGCCTCGGGCAGAGAACAGAGCCAAAACGAGTGGCCCAGAGTATCTGGGAAGGAGGAAACTCAGAACATAGTGAGGCCTAGAGCTCAGCAGCTTTCACTTGCTCTACACAAGGACCGTGTTCATTGTGATCCTCGGGTGCCTAGACACAGGGGAGCACCACAGGCCTGTCCCCTGCTGCATCCTCCCAGTTAGGGACCATTTTTTCACACAATAGGAACAGCAGTGTGGACACAATGAGGAGGATTCTAAACTACTTCTTCCAGCCATTCCTCCTGATTTCCCACATTCTTCATCTCCGCGTGTGAGGGTCCCTGAAAGCGCTACAGAGGGCCGAGTAGCAATCCACGAGAGAAGGGAATTCAGCGCAACGTGACTCAGCTGGGCTGGTTCAAACTTCTAGAGTCTGACACTGGGCAGTTTATTATGGACATATTTAAGTGCAGCACAATTTGAATAAACGTTCTGTGGTGTGATAATTCTCAAGGAGGCACGATTACATTAAAACTTAAAGTGCAGCTGGGCGGTGGTGGCGCACGCCTTTAATCCCAGCACCCCGGAGGCAGAGCCAGGCGGATCTCTGTGAGTTGGAGGCTAGGCTAATACTACCAAGTGAGTTCCAGGAAAGGCGCAAAGCTACACAGAGAAACCTTATCTCAAAAAACCGGAAAAAAAAACCAAACAACTTAAAGTGCATGTCACTTCTTCCAAGGAGATAGGTTCTAGAGCTAGGCTACATGTATTAGCTTAAGGGCCTGGGAGGGCTCTGGTGTGGTCTTGGTCGTACAGATCGTGTAGGGGTCACTTGGGCTATTAGCCACCTCCAATCCTACTTGTGGGAGGGCTTGGGGGAGCCTCTTGCCATACAGATAATACACAGGTCACCTAGATTGTTAGCCATCTCCAGTCCTGCTTGTGGAGTTGGGCGTGGCCTGGCCCTACAGATACTATAAACCACCAGGTTCTTACTCACCTCCATTCCCAGCCTTCTAGATGGGAAAGCAGATTATATACCTTTCCCATTAAAAATTCCCGTTTTCTTTAGTGCTTACCTGAAGGCCAGGACCTTTGTGTTCCCCACCCCCATGGCTCCTCCCAGCCCTGCGTGGCTCACTCTGTGCTGCACACTGAAGGCTCTGTACACTGTCCCTCTTTCTGGGAGGGAAGCATAGGGAAGCCACTTCTCCACTTCTCAGAGCCTGAGGTGACATGGGAGGCAACCCTAGGACCTTTGTTACCTTTTCTGAGCTGCCAATCAGACCTGAGAATGCCACAGCCCTATCAAAGGCTTCAGGTGTGGCTGGGCGGGGTGACGCCCCAAAGGGCATTGGGTCCAAGAAGAAGAGCAGGCAAGTTCCTGGGACTGGGACTCCCTCAGAGAAGCCACACCACTGTCATCCTGGTGTCGCCTGATTGCTGATCATGGGGTCCAAGATTAATGCCAGCCTGGCTGGTTCCTGGAGACCTGGTTGGAAGTCCCTCAGTGAGACCCTGCCGTCATTTCGGTGAGTGCTTGAATTGGAAAAAAGAC
Source organism: Peromyscus eremicus (assembly GCF_949786415.1). NCBI lineage: Eukaryota > Metazoa > Chordata > Mammalia > Rodentia > Cricetidae > Peromyscus > Peromyscus eremicus. The sequence goes on along the minus strand of NC_081436.1, from coordinate 22,972,122 downwards.
ATACGAGGAGGACGTGGCTGCTCCTAGGCATGGTGGAGAAGGTTAATTGTAGGTATGAGGAAGACCATCGCCGGAGGCATCTGGGAAGGTCCAGACCGAACATGACCAGCAAGACTGAGCTGGGCCGTGTGAGGAGAAGCGGGAATCGGAGAAGAGAGAGGAACCTGGAGCCGTGGCCAAAATGGGTTGTAACCAAAATGGCTGGGTTAATAGGAAAGAGCCTCTGGGGGAGGGCAACTGAGCCCCTGGGCTGGAGAAGTTTAGGGGAGGGGGCAGGGTCTGCCAGCCGGGGGGACCCTGTAACAGGTAGGAATTGAGAGATACTGGGAGAATTTAGCAGCCAGCATTAGGTGGAAGGTTTTGTGGGGTTTGTTTGTTTGTTTTTTGTTTTTTAATCCCCTGCAGGCCAGGGGACAGAGGAGAGATGATAGTCAAGGAGGTTGGTTGTGGAATGGAAGGACCGAGGGAGGCTCCTGGGACCTGGCGTGTGTGGCTGCCTGGTTAGTCATATCACTGAGTGGCCCCAGAAGGAAAGATAACGGCATAAAGAAGTTGCCAAAGCCTCCATCCGTACCAGGCATGGGTCATAGGTTATCAGCTTGTTTGTCCAAATAACCGTCTAGATCACTTTGCAGCTTGCTTGCAGAGAGAGGTTAAGCTCACCTCCTGGAGCCAGGCTGAGCAACGACCCACAGTCATGCTCACTTCCTTCTTGCTGCTGGGCCCAGATCCCTCTATCAGCTCTGCACTTTGCCCCCTGCCCCCCCCAGCCCAGCTGGCAGTCAGGCTCCTACCACCTGCCTGCCATACAGATGGGCCTGTGCCACACCCTGTGCATTGCCCCACCTCTCCATCACGAGGACAATGCCAGGGACAAAGCTGCCTTGCCAGGGGCCTGACTCCATTAGCAGAGAGGTCCTGAGAGGACAGTGGAGGGGTAGGGAACCCCCCCCCTCCCTCCCTCCCTCCTCCAGCCCTCTGGGCTAGAGATGGAGCTAAAGTGGCCCTTTGTACATTGTTCTTGGAGGTCTGGAGCCTCGTGGGAGGGGCTGGCACTGCTGGGGCAAGGCTGCTATCTCAGAAGTGGGGGTTGAGGGGACTTTCTGGGGATGGGGAGGGGGATGGGGAGGGGATTTTCTTGGCACTGAAGTTGGGAGGGTCTTCCCTCGGGTGTGAGCACTTAGTGTCTGGGCCCGTCCCCTGAGCACCCTGACCCAGATAGCACTTGTCTCCCTGTATGTGAGCCCTTTCTCCAGGGTTCCTTGGGTCTCTGGACTGTTTAGTTCCGGTCCTGAGCCGCTGTTTACTGCTCAGCCAAGCTGTGTCATGGGGGGTGGGGTGGGGGAGCAGAAATGACCCTTCTCTCTTGTGGTTGACATTCCTCAAGGCAGGGAGACATAAACAAGGCCTAGCACCTCCCTCGAGGATGAACTGTGGGGTTGAGACCTGGAGAGAGAGAGAGAGAGAGAGAGAGAGAGAGAGAAAGTTATTGTTGGGGTCAGGAGTCAGTCAGGAAGGCCTTGGGCCACTGGAAGGGTGTTCCAGTGGCAGCAACAGCCAGTGTGAGGACTCCGGGCTGGGGCTTGTCCTGGGGAGGTGGGGTAGTGAAGACCCGGGAGCCAGCCTGTCTGTGGAGAGCCAGAGCAGACAAGGTTTCATTCTGGGTGTGAGGTGCCATGAGCAATGGGGATAGAGTGGAAGGTGGCCAGATAGGGACACTGCAGTGACCCTGGGCTGCTAGAGAGGCAGAGGGAAGCCAATGAGCAGGGCTTTGGGGTTTCAGAAAAAGAGGGATCCTATCCTGTAAGGCATAGGGTGTGAGGCTACATGTAGAGGGAGTACTGAGCCCATCTCAGGAACTAGTAAGGTGCATCTTTGTCAAGGCTCCCTAGATGTCATCCCGTTTAGTCCTTGTGAAGGGAGAGGGTGGCTGACAGGAACTCTGAGGCTCAGTGTATCAGGTGGCCTGTCTAGGTCACTTGGTGGTGGGGGTGGAGAAGGGCTGGGCTTTGAATCCAGACTTTGAGTTCAGACTCCAGGATGCCTCAGAGAGCTGAGCTTTCCCCCCAATACCACTGCAGGAGTCCAGAATGTTCCTTTTGTTCCTTTTCAATTCTCTATCCCCTTTGACCTTGGCCTCAGTAAACTGAGAAGCACCCACTCTTTTTTTTTTTTCCAAGACAGGGTTTCTCTGTGTAACAGTCCTGACTATCCTGGAACTCTTTTCTGTAGACCAGGCTGGCCTCAAACTCACAGAGATCGGCCTGCCTCTGCCTCCCGAGTGCTGGGATTAAAGGCGTGCGCCACCACCGGAGTGCTGGGATTAAAGGCATGCGCCACCACCGCCCGGCGAGACACCTATTCTTAAACCGCTACCCAACCTCAAGGTGCCCCCCCCCATGCTATGCTGCAGCATTACTAGGGCAGGGAGCACCCCGCTGTTCATTCCACAGCCGTGGAAATCAGTTCCTGGCAGAGCTGGCCTTGGCATGACTCTTAAATTAGCCTGTTCTCTCTCATTTCCTACTGCTGATGAGACAGGGCCACCTTTTTGGGTGTGGGAGGCTACGTGGCTGGTGGGTAGCAGGGAGTTGAGGGGCAGGAGCCCCTGTCAGATTCATCCCCCACTGGCCTCTGGGTTCCTGAAGATGCCTGTGATTAGGTAGAGTGGGATGTGACTCAGTGAGTGTTGGAGGTTCCCAGCTTCCCCAGAAGCTCAAAGGAGCCAGCTGCACCTTCCTCTAATGGAAGCTCTCAGTCAGTAACTGCTCACTCTCACCAATGCCCGGTCCCTCTCGGACCTCTTCTGTTCTGAATGACCAACACTGCCCCTCTCCTCAGCTCCGTCCAGCCTCTCATCTACTGGGCACTTCTTGGCTCCATGTCTCCTTCCCACTGAGGGGCTGTGGGCAGCTGGGCCAGGACATGCCATGTCATCTGGCAGATGGAGAGGCTGACATCCAGAGAGGCAGGACAGCCTGCCTGTGGGTGTCCTGTTTGTTCATTGATATGCAGGATGTTTACTGCACTGATATTTACCATGTGTCAGCTGTTTTTCTAGGAAGTGGGGGTGCAGGGCTTGGTGGTTACAGTCTGCTGGGAGGGTCAAGGGTGAGGCCACCAAGCCATCTAACTGAAAGTCTGGGGCCTTTGAGTGGGCTGGGCTTGGGGACTGCCTCAGAGAGGCAGAGGTTAACTGAGGGGTAAAAGCGGGGAGAGAAGCCGGGTGGTGGTGGCGCACGCCTTTAATCCCAGCACTCGGGAGGCAGAGCCAGGCGAATCTTTGTGAGTTCGAGTCCAGCCTGGTCTACAAAGTGAGATCCAGGACAGGCTCCAAAACTACACAGAGAAACCCTGTCTCAGAAAGAGAAAAAAAAAAAAAAAAAAAAAAAAAAGAAAAAAAGAAAGAAAAGAAAAGAAAAAAAAGCAGGGAGAGAAACCTCCATGAGTGGAGTGTAGTATGCAAAGCCTGGATAAAGTGTGATGGCCCCTTCTCCTGCAATGTGAATGCTTGGAGCCCTGCCCAGCTGCCTGCTAAGCCCAGGTCTGACTTGTGTCCACCAAAGAGGATGAAGGATGAGTGCTGGGCCAAAGTGGGACTCGTAGGCTGTGTAGTAGCTTCTTGGGGATCTCCTCTAAGCTTCTAAAGTCTCATCTATGGCCACCACAGATCTTAGTTCTCCCGTGGAAGGAGAGGTTCTAGTCCACGCTCCGCCGTGGGGCTGTGGATACTGGGCTGCTTCTAAAGGAGGCAGAATGGGTTCTTGACCCAGGTTTGTCGTCCTGGGTCCCCCTGCACGGAGACTTTGCTCCAGCCTAGCACTTGCAAGTTCAAGGCTAGAAGATAAAAGAGTTCAAGGTCATCCTTGACTCTATAACAGGTGTGAGACCAGCCTGGGCTACATGAGACCCCATCTCAACATGCATGTGCACAGACAGACAGACAGACAGACAGACAGAAAGAGAGTTTGCTTGCATGCTATACACATCCTCCAGTTTTTATCTTTGGTTCTAGGGATAGGGAATAGTCTTCTGGGTGCTCTGCCCTGAGAATAGATGACATTCAGAGGAGGTAGGTCTGTGGTTGGTTACCTGCACTTGGCCCTTGACAGCTCCAGTAAGGGAAACTGTAGATGTTCCCTGCCCTGCCCAGCACCTGGCTCCTCTGGGAGAGTAGGGCTGCCTCTCTAGCTGCCTGGTTACCTATTTTACAAATAGGGAGACCTGAGGCCTGGGAAGCGAGGTGCCCATCTGGGAAGAGCTGGAGTTAGGAAGCCAGTCCAGGTAAACAGTTGTGCTGTCATTGGACCTGGCTGAGGTCAGCTCATAGTCACGTGACTGACATCTGGTTTGGCCTGGGGTGCCAAGGAAGGAATCGACTGCTATAGAAGCCAGAAACCAGGACTGGAATGGGGCCCTCTAGACAGGTACCATGTGGTGGAAGGGTGGGCATTGATGGCCAGTAGGGACCCAGGCCGTGACCCCATACAGGTGGAGTGGTGGGGCACGTAGGCCTTATTAGGGTAAGGTCAGCTAGCCAAGGCGAGGGCCAAGGCTTATCCTTTGATTCTGTGCTTCAGGCTTTCACCTGTAAGTAGCGGTGAGTGCCTGGGGTCAGGGTGTAGTAGGGAGCAACCTGAAGTACTCTGAGCACACCTGTGGTGGGTATCTCTGGGTGGTCTCTGGAAAGGCTCCCATATCCCCCGCAGTTGGATATTGGAGCTGGTCATTGGAGAGCTGTGGGCACAGGTTTGGGTCAGGTAAGCAAACAGTAACCCCTGAGTAACTAGTTCACTAGCCTTGGGGCCCTCCCTCACTGGCCTGAGTTCCTAGTGATCAGGGCTGGGGTGAAACACAGAGGTAGGGTGAGGATGTAAGCAAGGAGGTTCCCACAGAGGGGCACAGACAGGGCATGTTAGGGACAGTCAGGGTAGGAGTTGTGGATGGGCCCTGTCAGTCTGCTGAAGCCCAGGTCTAACTTCCCAGAGTATCAATAACTCCCCCTACTCCATGTCAAACTGTGGGCAACTTGACATGTGGTACTGACCAGGATGACAAGTTCCTGTGGATGCTGGGTAGAAGTGAGGAGCTGCTGACTGTCCCTTCAGACCTCTAGAGAACTTAGGGCTCCGTGAACTGTGGTTTTACAATCCTTATAACCCAGCCTAGTAGATGCACCATGGGCGCTCACACTGGTTCCAGCTACTGAGGCAGCCCAGGCAGGGAAGGTGATATTTGACAGGGTAGGCTGGTGCGGTGGGACCCACGTGGTTGTCTGGTCACCTATTGGAGGCAGAGAGATCCATGACTTGAGAACTGCAGTCAGGTGCTGGGCTGCCACCAGCCAGCTGTGTGCCAGATCTTCTGTCCTCCAGAAGGAAGGAGGACGGCACAGGGTGTCGGACAGTAGACAATATTCTAAGAGTCAGCTGTCATGACGGGAGGAGGTTGAAGGTGCTGTCTCCTGTTCACACACTCCCGCGGTCTGCACACCCCTGCCTGGTTGACTGCATGTGTCCTCCTCAGAAGATGCTCCTTCATCCCGATACGTCTAACAACTTCCTCAACTGTACTCTGTCCTTCTGTGCTGAGCTCTCTAAGGGCTTTGACCTTCTGTCTGACCCCTGTGGCAGCTGCTCCCAAGCCCAGTGCCTATCCTACCATGTTCATCCATCCCAAGCCAGGCAGAGTACCAGTGTCCTAGACTGCAGTCCCCCTGACCTCTTGCTGCCCTAGATTACCTTTCCGTACCCCAGCCAAGCCCAGTGGACTTTGCTCTGCATTAGACAACTCCACAGTACACGTGACCCTGTTTCAGGGGACTATCCTCATGAAGGAAGGCCTTATTTCTGAGAGATCTAAGGCCTGGGGCCTAAAGTAACTCATGACTTGTTCTTCTGGTTTATCCACATCTGCTCCGGTCTGGGCCACCCCCTGTCCACCTTTGGCCTGCAAAGAGGTTTGGACAGGGACCCTTCCCCATTCCTGGCCTGTTCTGCCTGGAATGTTGTTCCCTCTGGCCATCTGCGTAGTCAACCAGGGCTATGTGTGTGTGTAGAGTGGCAAGGGCCCATTCATTACTGGCCCATATGGGGCATCCATCTGTCCATCTTTTGCCCTCAGATGTTCCTCAGACAGCTGGAGGCTGAAGTTCCATCCCCTCACCCCAGGCTTCTCTGACGGTGATAAGAGACATGGGTTTCACCTCCTGTATGGCCTTGGCCGGTTCACTGCCCTTCTCTGGGCTTCATCCTTTTGTTGATAGAGCACAATAAGGCTAGCCAGACTTTTTTTTTTTTTTTTTTAAGACTTAATTCATTTTTATGTGTGTGTGTGCATGTTTTGTCTGCATGCCTATGTAACATGTATGTGCCTGGTTCCTGAAAAGGTTAGAAGAGGGCCCAGGTCCTCTGCAAGAGCATCAAGTCCTGATTTTGTTTGTTTGTTTTGTTTTGTTTTTCTCTTTGAGACAGGGTTTCTCTGTGTAGCCCTGGCTATCCTGGAACTTGCTCTGTAGACCAGGCTGGCCTCGAACTCGCAGAGACCTGCCTGCTTCTATCTCCCAGGTGCTGGGATTAAAGGCATGAGCCACCACCGCTGTCTCCCCAGTCCACTTGTGGGAGTTTTCTGTCCTGTGTCTCTTCTCTGCCTCTGAAGTGTTGGTTTCTCTCCTGTACCAGACATTCAGGCACATTTAGCTGTGTCAGGCTTCACACACTCAGCTGGTGCTGGATCTTCTGGGCAGTTCCAGGCCCTTTAATAAATGTTTGGGGCTGAGGAGATGGCTCAGTGGTAGAGCATGTGAGTAGCAAGCTTGAGTTAGGTTTGATTTCCACTGCTGTGAAAATAAAAATAAAAAAACTCCTCAAGTTTCTCCTGTGACATGGATCTTGTTATGTCCTTATTTGATGACTGAGGAACTGCTGAGGCCCTGAGCTATGGAGAACCCTGGCAGTCTGGCTGCAGGGTCTGAGTACAGCCTCTGGCTGCCTCTGTGCAGAGCAAGGGCCCACGGTCACTTCCCTCCCCACATCCGCCCTCTTCTATCCTGTGCCCAGGATCTCACCCTAGCCCCAGGTTACTCGCTATTCTCCCAACCTGTATATTGGGTACTTCTTAGCACCCCACATCCACCTCCCCATGGCTCTGCTCCCCTCTTTTGCCCTCCCAGATGTTCCCCAACTTCTGCCTGCAGTTCTAGAGCTCTCCCAAGGTGGGGAGCACCACTTCCAGACTCTTGCCTAATTCTCCATCGTGCTGAGCTGTATCCTTGCCTGCTATAGTTACCTAGAATGTATAGGACACCACTCTGCTACGACCTTATTAGCCCACACCCATCCCACACTCAGATCTTTCTCTTCATCCTGGCTGGCTGTCTCCTCATCTGCCCCCATCACTCCAGTAGGGCTGGTTCAGTCGACCTCCCCTGACTCTGTTCTCCCAATCTATTGCAAGCTTCAATACAGTAGCCCCTAGTGCATGTAGCTACAATAATTAAAGTTTGTTCCTCAGTTTCCCCAGTCAGGTTTAAGTAGCCACTTGTGGTGAGTAGATATTGTATTGGACAGTGTAGGCCAGGCACATTGCCAATGTCACAGGGTGTGCTGTTGAACAGCACTAAGCCTGGCCAGGTGGGTCATCCTCAGGTACAAGTTGGGTAGATTCACCCTGTTCACAGCCTCCTGGAGCCCATGGCCAAGGCCTGCCACTTCCCAAACACTTAGGTGGGAGCTGTGTGGGTCTCAAGCCCTGGAGGGCAGTGGGTCTGCACAGGTGAGTCCAGCTGCTTCCCTCCTCTGAGCCTCAGTCTCCTCATGTGTAAAATGGGAAGGTAGGCTCTATCTCTGATGACAGTAGTGAGGGAGAAGCGTGTAGAAAGTTCCTAGCTGATGCCTGGTATATGTTTTAAGGCTGTGGTGAGTGGTAACTGTCACTTTTAGCATGGGTAGGTCATGGAAAGTCCAGGCTCTCAACAGTCTCTGCTTTATTGCTCACAGTGGGAGCTATAAAAGCTGCTGAGCAGCCACCAGCCTGTGAACATGACTAATCTGTGTGGCTTCCAGCACTGGGAGAATTGTCCTCTATCTCCACTGCCCATGGGCTTCCGCAGGACCAGAAGCTGATGTGCTAGATAGGGAGTTTTAGGAAGGGGCAGAGTCCTGAGACATCCTGCGGGAGGCCGAGGTGAGGCTGAGTGAGGAGAGTTTGGAGGAAGGAGATGGTCAGGGTACAGATGGTTTTGGCGTAACAAGCAGGGATGTGGCTTGCCTGAGGGTAGGTGTTGGACCGAGAGCTATCAGTGAGGCTTCCTTCCTGGAACTAGGCAGCCAAGAAAGCTGGGTACCTCTGTGGCATCTGGGTGGCCTGGGTACCATCTCCCCAGAGCACTGGTTGGAAAAAACACTGCCCTCCCTGTAGCCTCCTAGACTTGGATGTCTTTACCCACATAGGGGCACAGTGGCAGCTGCCCCATGGTGAGCAGGGTTTGCGAAGACCATCCAAGGAGGCTGGTATCCTTGATATCCTTGGCTATACCTTTCCCTTGGAGCAGACTCTCCCTCTGAGTAAGCCAGGGAGTAATTTCTGGGAGTTAGACCTGGTCGCCATGGCTTTCTTCAGCCAGGATATTTGTGTTTGTCCTGGGGCAGGACCCCAGCCTACACGTCCGCTAATGGGTGCCCAGATTTGCCTGTGAGCTATTGAAGGATGCCTGGCTAGTCTTGGCTTCCACTGGCTTCGTTCTCTTGCGTGACATGTGGCTTGGCCCTGGCATTTGAAGCAGCAGAGCTCGGCACTGCAAAGGCTTGGGAACCTGGATGATATATGGGCCACAGAGCGACCACTCTATTGTTTTAACTTCAGCACAGTGGTTGTGCCCCACCCTACTACTTCCTATGTCTATCTCTCCCGGATGCCCTCTGATGCTCTATGATTACTTTCTGTCGAATAGTTGCTAACGCAGCCTCCTGACCCAAGGTTAATTTTATTTAATTAGTGCAAATGCAAACTCAGGGCTCACAGTGTGGTTGAATATCTTCCAACATTTCCCCCTTTTGTCTAAATAGAAAAGAAAGGTTTTAACTCTAACACAGTAAAATTATATACAAGAGGAACAATTATCAGGTATTATCAAAATAAAAAAGCAAGTTTTTTTTTCTTGTTTTTTTGGTTTATCGAGACACGAGGTTTTAACTTTAACATGATAAAACTATATACAATAAGAAACAATTATCACTGGGCTGCGGTGACACACACCTTTAATCCCAGCACTCAGGAGACAGGGCCAGGTAGATCTCTGTGAGTTTGAGGCCAGCCAGGTCTATAGAGCGAGATCCAGGACAGGCTCCAAAACTACACAAAGAAATCCTGTCTCGAAATAAAAAATAAAAATAAAACAATTATCAAGTAAGGATTATGTTCACAATGTCTAGTCCATTTGTATTTGGCAAATTCAGAAAAACTATTATCTATCGTCATTGTAACTGAGGACCAGCCTCCAATTTAGTTACTGCTGTAACTAAATCTTTCCAGTCTTGTGGAATAATTCTGTTCCTCGTGGCCCATGAATTTAACATCTGTTTCACAAAGGGTGGATGCATACCATATGAAATGATTGTTTCCTTAAATCTCTTCAGATCTAACATTTCTACAGGATCCCAGTTAACTTCTGCATAGCCTTGAGGGTGCTTATCATCTGGCGATCATTCTTGTATGGTAATGAGATAAATTAAGGTTGGTGTTCTAATAACCTTAGGCTGCTCCTCTTCAGTTTCATAATGCATTGGTGAAGTAGATTCTGCTCTAAATTTCTCTGTCCATATCTGAGTATTTTTCTTATTTTCATTAGTAGGTCTTTCTTTTTTTTTTTTTTAAAGATTTATTTATTATGTATACAGTGTTCTGCCTGCACATATGCCTGCAAGCCAGAAGAGGGCACCAGACCTCATTACAGATGGTTGTGAGCCACCATGTGGGTGCTGGGAATTGAACTCAGGACCTCTGGAAGAGCAGTCAGTGCTCTTCACCGCTGAGCCATCTCTCCAGCCCCCTAGTAGGTCTTTCTAAAGCTTGTATCTTATCAGTCAAATTATCATTTGGCACAGTTATCAAACCACTTTTTAAAGATAAAATATTAATTACTAAATTGATACTAAGTACAGTGATATTATGTCAATCCCAGCTAAGTCATTTATCCCCTCACTTAAATTTTCGTTTTCAAACCATCCATAATAACACTATATGGGGTCCTAGCACCCTGCATTGTGATGTCCCCCCCCCCCTTTTTTTTTTCTTTTCTGGAGCTGAGGACCGAACCCAGGGCCTTGCACTTGCTAGGCAAGTGCTCTACCACTGAGCTAAATCCCCAACCCGATGTTCCCCCTTCTTAATGTGGGAAATATTTTTCTTGTTTTTGTTTGTTTGTTTTTTAAGACAAAGTTTCTCTGTGTGACAGCCCTGGCTGTCCTGGAACTCACTTTGTAGACCAGGCTGGCCTTGAACTCCAGAAATCCGCCTGCCTCTGCCTCCCAAGTGCTGGGATTAAAGGTGTGCAGTACCGCCTGGCAGATTTTTCTTTTTAATATTATTTAACTCTCTACTAAAGGACTTCGCAGGTATCTCACCTAGTCCTCTGACTTCTCAGTAGTTTGTCTGCAGTGTCAGTGGTGAACTCAAGCCCCTCCCACAGTTTCTAAGCATGAGCCTGATTTCTGGAGTCACCTGTTGTGAGTACTCATGTGAAGAGGCCCAGATGGCAACCGTGGCAGAGCTGGCTGGTGTGACTCCATGTCCATGTGGTTGTGCCCCACATTGGGTGCAAAATGTTGTTTTAACTTAGGCACAGTGGCTGCACCACTCCAAACCCCACCCTATTATTCCCAGTGTCTCTATCTCTCCTGCATGCCCTCTGATGCTCTATGATTACTTTCTGTCAACTAGTTGCTAACACAGTCTCCTGACCCAAGGTTAATTTTATTTAGTTAACGCCTATGCAGACTCGGAGTTTACAGTGTAATTGAATATCTCCCAACACTGAATCACTATATAGAGCTGTGATCTCTGGGGAGCCCAGCCCAATGCATACTCTTCAAGGGAGTGGTTAAGGGTGAGATGTGAAAGAATTAACCCAATGTCAGCTTTTCCTCAAGTCCCATGAATTTCAGGAGTCTACTGTGTTCTGTTGCTACTGGCTCTGCCTACTGTTACACATAATCATTAAGCTTCATGTCAGGAGGAACTCCGTGTATCCTCAGAGACTAGGGAAGGTGTTCACTTTCTTCTGAGCCCTGAGACACTTGAGTTTCTCTACTTTAATCCCAAGATAGGAACAGGAATTAGTCATGGAAGCTCCAGGGAGCCTGATTTCCATGAATCACGAAGAATTTCCAGGAACCCAAAGGGTTTACAAGGGATATGCTGCCAATTGGATGAGTGGAGACCGAGGCACACTGGCAGGGTATTGGCCTGGGATGAAGGCTTGGCCAGCTTCCTTATTTATTGTTTGTTTGTTTATATTATTGTATGTGGGGTGTGTATGTGTTATGTGCCTGAGTATGTGTGTATGTACATATGTATGTGTGCATGTAGAGGCCACAGGTCACATCTTCAGTCACTCTCCACCTTATCTTTTGAGTTATGGTCTCTCATTAAACCTGGAGTTTTCTAGTTGGCTATGCTGGCTGTTGAGCTTGTTCTGAGAACTGCCTGACTCCACCCTAAGAGTTCTGGAGTTGCAGGCATGTATAGCCGAGTCTATCTTTTTCCATAGATGCTGGGGATCAAACTTAGGACCTCATGCTCATGCAGCAAACACTATCCATTGAGCCATCTCCCCACACACTGGGCTGCATTCCCTCTTGAGGGCCTTTTGGAGCTGAGAGCGGAGACTAGAGATGCCTCAAGGTCTGGCCCCAGGTCCTGAAAGCTTATGAGTCACTCAAATGATCCTGCAGGGTGATGGGTGTCAGTCTCCAGTGGTAAGCAGTCCCTCTTTGGCCCAGTCATTTGCCAAAGCCTGCTAGAACAAGGCATGTTCAGTGGGACATCTGTGTCCCATTGTCTGGCAGGAGACACGATGAAGCGAGCATTTACGGAGCAGTCTCCAGCACCAGGCTCCTTGGAGAGTGCTTCGATACCATAGCTTCTTCAGATCACCATCAGGACTGCAAAGAGCATAGCCTCTTCTTTCCATCCAAGAAGACAGGCTCAGAAAAGCAAAGAACTTGCCTGGGAGCACACAGCTAAGTCACAACACCAGACTTCCAGACTTAACAGTAACTGTGAAACCCAGTACTCATGAGCACCTACTGTGTGCCTAGGCAGTTTCCTAGCCCTTTCCATAGACCAATGAAAGGAGAAACCAAGGCACAAGGAGGTGGAGAAACCCCTTGAGGTCACAGGCGGTGTGTCAGTCTTTGTGACTTATGTCTCAGGAATGGCTGGACAGGAAGATTGGTTGCAGGCACCCCCTGTTCTGCTCCCAGAAATGGGCAGAGTGCTAGGGGACCTTGTGCAAGCCTAGAATAAGATAGAAGGTAAGCACCTCAGCTCAAAGTCAAGATGTTCTTTAGAGCAGATGGACCAAGCAGATGGAGGTGTTGGGGGTTCATTCCTGAAGGTTTTTCTGAGCTGGGTTTTGCAGATGGAGTCTGAGGTAACCTGGGATACCTCCATATTCCACTTCATGCACACCCCAATACTGCCTACAGCTGTTGACCTGCTCATCTCTCTACTATGGTGGAATCTGGCCCCTTCTCCTAATTGGAAGAACTGGAGACCTCCGTGCTAGCCCAGAGCTGGAGACACCAGAGATCAGGCATCAAGGAAGACAGGGAGATAGAGCCATTGGGTATCATACAGGGGAATGACTGCTAGGTCATGAGTGATTTGAACTATATAGCAGAGGCCGGTTAGCCGGAGCCAGGACAAGGCCAGCCGGGGGCATCCCAGTTCCCAACTAGGACCCTGATTAGCTCAGGCTGGCTCAGGACCACGGAGAGTTCCATAGGTACGTCTGTCATCCCAGTGACACCTGTCAAGTGTTTGGCTGTGCTCTTGAGCATGAACTTGGTTACATCCTGCAGAGGGTACTAGCCAGACTCAAGCTGAGCATGACTCTGAGGTCATGGCAGGGTCATTATGATGGCTAATTTTGGGTGTTAGCCTAACAGGATGAAGAAACACTTGGCCATGCATGACTTCCGAGTGCCTAGAGGCTGTCTCTGGAGGAGAGTGGTGGGATGGAAAGGTCTGCCACCAACATGGAAGACAGTGTTCAATGGAATAGGGTCCTGGAGCAAGCAAAAAGGCAGAGAGTGAATTCCTCTCTCCCAGGACTGCCCTTGGACACCAGAACTCTAGACTCTCTGGCTTTGGGACTCCAGCGCCCACTCCAGCAGCTCTTGAACTCTCCAGCTTTCAGCCTTGGACTGGGAATCACACCAAGTTTTTCTGGTTCTGAGGCCTTTAGGCTTGGACTGGACCGCACAGCTGCCTAGTAGGGTCTCTATCTGGCAGAGGCCCATCATCGCACCGATGAACCTCCAAAATCACGTGAGCCAATTCTCCCAGTAATCCCCCGTCCCTCCTCCTCTTGTTGATCCATCCATCTGTCTGTAGAACCTCGACTTACAGACATGGGACTCTGGCTTCTCAGATTACCTTTTCTTGTCACCTTCCCATAAGAGCCAAGGAAAAGAGTGTAGAGGGGAAGGGAAAGGTAGAAGAGGAGGAGAAAGACTTCCCACTGACACCTTGGCTTGGCCTCAGCCTCCCATGCCCAGGAAATAGCTCATCTCCACCCTTTACCCACCCAGCCCGGAGGACCAGTCCCAGGGGCAGGACGCAGCTGGTAGACTGGTTCTCTTGGAGCATAGTGCCGTTCGCCGGCTCACACCTGTCTCGGCAGGCTAAGGCTTTGTGGGGCTTCCATAGCAGAGCCCCAAACTCTGCTTCTCGTAGCTTTGAGATAGGACAGCACCTGCCTGAGCTAGAGCCCTGTTTCTGCCATCCCCCCTAGAGGCGGTCTATCTGCCAGGATGGGGACAAATCACAGGTTAAGAAGAGCTAGGGTGGATGGAGCACTTGCGCTGTGCTAGGCTCTTTGTGTGGGTTTCTATCTGACTCCCAACGAGATAATGAAGCTGCAGAGAAGCAGGTGAACATGCCCAAGGCCATTCGCATGATCAAACAGCAGAGCTGGGTTTGGATGGGGCCATCTGCACCTGAGTGAGTGACAGTGAACACCTTGAGTGTTCCCGGAAGCCCCTGGAGAACTGTTGGTGAATTTTCCTGGCTTGAGTAGGACTTAAGTATAGCCTCTGAGCTGTGGGATCAGCCTTGGCAGAAGAAGGGCCCAGGGGCTTTGTTCTCCGAGAGCTTCCTGCTTGGGCCTCAAGGACAGTGGCTCAGCTCTCTGGAGGTCAAGTATTTGAGCAGTAGAAATTGGGTCTCATGCAGTTCCGAGGATCCCGGATTCCCAAAGGGACTCAAGCCGGGTGCATCCTGAGAAGCAAGGCAGGAGTAGGGGAGTGTCCCCCAACTCCTCCAGAGCCTCCCTTTCTGTCAGTTGTGTGACAGTGGCCTGCACTCCCCATACCTGGCGCTCTTATCTGAGGAGAATGAGAGTAAAGAGTTTTCAGACATGCTTCTGGGAGCCCCAGCCCAGGTCACTTCCCAGCCTCGTGTAGACGGTGATGCAGAGTGGCTGCTACCCAAAGCCAGTCCATTTCCCATCCAGTTAATCAGCATGTCTCCCAGAGTTGAGAGCCACCCATGTGTCCACAGCCCTCCCTGTACCACCTCAGAAGGCAGTTTATGGAGTGGGGGGGTGGGGGGTGGCATAGCATATATGAAGGTCAGAAGACAGCTTGCAGGAGTTGGTTCTCTCCCACCATATGGATCCCAGTGATCGAACTCAGGTCATCAGGCTTGGTGGCAAGCTCCTTTACCTTCTGAACCATCTTGCCACCCTGATCTGTACTCCTGACCATGGCCTTGAGCCCCGCATGCTCTGGCTAGGTCCTACTTTCCTTTTCCCTCAGTTCACGGGCCCCAGGGAGGCATCTGGGTGGTTTGGTCTAAGCCTGAGCCACAGAAGCACAAAGCCAGTAGTGTGAGTCTCAGTCTGAAGCCGAAAGATGAGGAATTTAGGAAGCTGTTGCTCTAAGCCCTGGAGCCCAAGGTCAGCAAGAAGAGAAGGGAGGAACTTGCTCTGGCTCTGCCATTTTGTTCCCTCTAGACCCCTTTCCCATTGGATAGTGTCTTCCTCTATAAGGAAGGTGCCCCCTCTTCCCTCAGCCTTCCCATTCCCTTTCTTCACCTCCAGAAATACTCTAGATGCTCAGAGGTAATGCATGGCTGTTCTCCAGGTGTTCCTTAATCCAGTGATTCAGTCATTAGACCCATCAGATCCCTTTTCAGGGAGCCCGTGGGGCCACCCCATGAATCTGTGCCTGTACCCATCTGTCCTTTACTTCTGCTTTGTTACTTCCCAGGTAGAACTCTTGAATCTGCACAGTATTGTGTGACTCACCCCACACCAACAGCAAGCTCCCCTTGGGCAGGGTTGGTCTCTGAGGGTCTTCAGTGCTTGACCAGGTGTTGGCACCCAGAGATACGGGCTAAGGTGGCCTTGGCTGGCTGTCCACTGTGTGTTCTCTGGCTGGACGGTGTCATCCTACTTGGGTTCAACTTGGCAGATGGAAATGGCTCAAGAGAGCTTTCCTACAGGCTGAAATGCCATTGTTGGCCCTTTAGAATTGAGTGCGCTGTCGATCAGTTGTGTTTTGACGGTGAACAAGTTAGTTTGTCCCTTGGGCTACAGTTCCCTCATCTCTACCGTGGGGGAGACACAGGTACCTGCTTTGTGTTGAGATTGTGTGGGGCTCTGCACACAGCATGCTCAGGACAGTAGCTGGTGTGCGGCATCATGCCTCCGTGAAGCTTGGTAACAGAGACAGAAACATCCAACACTGCGCAGTGTACCCGTGAGTGTTACCTGTACCTGGTCCTCCTGTACTGTTGAGAGAGACAAGTTGACCTGGGGATCTGCAGTCATTTTCTAGCCATGGCTTACTGTCACGGCGCTTTGGGGGAAAAGTCTTGTCACCCTCCGCAGTCTGTTTCCCCATCTGTAAAAGCTGTGGTCATGGTGACCTCTTGGAAGGCTAAGAGACTTAACTGAGGCCTGGAGGGCAAATGCTGGCTTATCCCGTTTCATACATACACTGTTTTATCCCAAAAAGGGTATTTGAGGCAGTGACCAAAAACACACGAAGCTGTGAATGTGAAAGTTGAAGAAAATCCGGCCTTGGATGTCCTCTGGGTGGATTGTCATCCCACCTGGGTTCGACTTGGTACGTGGAAGGGACTCAATGTTTAGTCCCTTAATTCCCAGCAGCAAACTTGACTTTTATCAAGTGGACTTATGAGGTCAAACCGACCCAGCTGCTCCGGGGCTCCCAGGTCAGGCTGCCTGCTGGGGTCTGTTTACACCATTTCCAGCCCCTCAAGGCGCAAGAGTGGCCAGCCCACCCTGGGAAGCACCCCCTCCCCGCCGCCCCCGACAAGGAACCCCACATAAAGCCTCCCTCCTGCTCAGTTCTTTCTGCTTCGTACAAGCTGAGGCAGCCACTCTCTTGTGTTTCTCCCAAAAATCTCTTCTGTGAGGTTTGTTGTGTGGTGTGACTTTGTGGTATTCCTAGGCTCCCAATTGCCAGGATACCTTTCCCCTCAGAGTGGTGACATTTCCACTAGTGCTATAATGTGTGCATTGGGGAACTCTTTCCCCTTAGAACTGTGACGTGTGCCCTGGGGAAATCTTCCCCCTCAGAACTGTAACGTGCATTGGGGAAACCCTTCCCCTCAGGACTGTACTGTGTGCATTGGGGAAACCTTTCCCCTCAGAACTGTACCAAGTGCACTGGGGAACCCTTTCCCCTCAGGACTGTACCGTGTGCGCTAGGGAACCCTTTCCCCTCAGGACTGTACCGTGTGCACTGGGGAACCCTTTCTCCCCAGGACTGTACCATGTGCACTGGGGAAACCCTCCCGCTCAGAACTGTAATTTGTGCGTTGGGGAACCCTTTCCCCTCAGAGCTATAATACACTCAGTTTAGCCCAGGTTGGAGCTCTGTCTTCTTGCGTTCATCGGGCCTGGTCCCTTCTGCTCTGCTTGGTAGCCTTGTGTAACTACTGGTCTTGTTTCTCCAGACTGGGACTGAAATACACTGTGCAGAAATGAACCTCCCCGCCTTTGAGACGTCCATCCCCTCCATCAAACCAGTGGGGATGACCCCATCTCTGCTCAGGCATAGCTGATGTTTAGCCGAGGTTAGGCCCCCACCCCGATTGTCTTTCCTGCCTACAGTCAGCTGTGCAGGCCCCACTTCGGCTCCTGAGGGTGCAGGCATTTAAACTGGAGACAGAAGCATACCTTGTGTCTCCAGTACAGGCCTTGGCCTGCCTCTCAGGACCAGCAGTTGGGCTATCCCTTGCTTGCTCAGGGACCCTCCTAGAGTGATGCCACTGAGGCCAGCTCCCACCAACCGTGAACACTGAGCAGGTCCCTGGGCGGAAGAGATGGCTCTTGGACTCTAGATTGAGCATGCTCTCTGTGCCTTACGACCACATAGCTAAGATCCTGCTGGAGGCTTCCACCCTGGAGCATTTGAACATTTGAAAGCTTACTGCACACCCACTGTGCACCAGAAACTCCATGCCCGGGTCTCAGATATGAAGACAGGTTCAGAATGGCGGGGAGCTTGCTGTTCCACCCTGCTGCCTCGGGAAGCGAGAGGATGGTAGAGTGGGGACAAATGACCGGGAAAAGAACCCAAACCGTGAAATCAAGCTGCAGAAAGGAAGGTTTTGCTTTTCCTGAGATCCTGTGCTCGATCACAGGCCTTGCATGCTGAAGCACTGAGCTACATCCTCTGCCCTGACAGGAACATTTTTAGGGAAAGGCCCAAGATGCCAAAGGCCAGGTTTCTGTCCCAGCCCCTCCCTGCACAAGCTTGTCCGCAGTCTAATGCTCTGGAAGGAACATATTCTCTGCTAAGGGTGTGGAAAGCATGCAGGCTTAACATGCTGGAGGCCCTGGGTTGCACTCCCAGCACCAAACCCCACCAAAATAACAACATGAAATCCAAATAAAATGTGCAGTTCAGTAAATAGTGGCATGCTGGTGTCTGTCTCCTCTTTGTGACAAATCTACCACCACATACTGTAGAATAACAGTACAGAGACTGGCTGGGGGTGGTGGTGGTGGTAGTGGTGGTGGTGGTGGTGGTGGTGGTGGTGGTGGTGGTGGTGGTGGTGGCGGCGGTGGCGGTGGTGGCGGTGGTGGCGGTGGCGGTGGCGCACACCTTTAATCCCAACACTTGGGAGGCAGAGGCAGGCAGATCTCTGAGTTCAAGGCCAGCCTGGTCTGTGGTGATTTTTTTTTTTAATCCCAGCACTCGGGAGGTGGAGGTAGGAAGTATATGTCTGGGTGGACAGGGGAATATAAGGCAGGCAGAGACAGGAGCCCATCCTCCCATGCCCCACCCCCTCGCTTTGAGGCTGAGGAGTTGGCGAGGTAAGAAGTGGCTGTGTCTTGCTCCTTTGTCTCTCTGATCTTTCAGCATTTACCCCAATATCTGGCTCTGGGTTTTTATTATTAAGACCAATTAGGATTCACACTACACCGGTCTACAGACCTAGCTGCAGGACAGTCAGGGTAGTTACACAGAGAAACTTTGTCTCAGAAAACCAAGTAGCAGAGAGACTGGGTAAGGGGCTATTTCTCCTGTCTTTATTTCTCCTATTTCTCCTTCTAGTAATATCTGTATTTTAGAAGAGTAATGGACAAACATCTCTATCCACAGCCAGAAGCTAATTGAGAAATTAAGTGGTACCAATGAATAGCAAGTGGTTAGGTTCCATATCATTTGTGAGTAGAGTGATTCATTTAGCAAAACAGTGGAAACAAGAAAGCTAGGCATGTTTTATGGAATTTAAAAGGAAATGGGAAATGTATTTCTTTTCTTTTTCTTTGAGACAGGGTTTCTCTGTGTAGCCATGGAGCCTGTTCTGTAGACCAGGCTGGCCTCAAACTCACAGAGATCTGCCTGGCTCTGCCTCCCAAGTGCTGGGATTAAAGGCGTACGCCACCACCGCCCGGCTCAGTTGTTTTCTTTAATCAATCACAAATTTAAGATTTTCATGTTGATAGAAATAGATCTCTTGCTGGGTGATGGCACACACCTTTAATCCCAGCATGTGGGACACAGAGCCAGGTGGATCTCTGTGAGTTCAAGGCTGGCCAGCCTGGTCTTCAGAGCGAGATCCTGGACAGGCACCAAAGCTACACAGAGAAACTCTTGTCTCTAAAAAAGCAAACCAAACCAAACCAAACACCAAAAAAACTGGTTTGGACTTAGTGTCTACCGTGGTAAGATTTGTGAGTGATACTAAACCTAGAACAAAGAAATCTACTCTAATTGTTCATGCTTAGAAAACAATCTGCTTATTTTTGGTTTTGTTGTTGTGAATGATGTTGTGTGTTTTATTTAGTTTCGTTCTTTGCTTTGTTTTGTCTTTGAGACAGAGTCTCAAAACTGATCGGCCTGGAACTGCTATGTAAACTAGGCTGGCCTTGAACTCAAAGACATCTGTCCACTTCTGCTTCCTGAGTGCAGGCCTGGCTGCTTGCTTGTTTGTTTGAGACAGGGTCTCACTGTGTATCCCTGCCTGTCCTGCACTCACAGTGTAGACCAGGCTGGCCTCGGATTTATGGAGATCTACCTGTCTCTGCCTCCTGAGTGATGGAATTAAAGGCATGAGCCACCACATCTGGCTGTTGTTTTGTTTTTGAGTCGGGGCAGTAGCCCTGGCTCTCCTGTACTGGGTTTAAAGGCATGCACTACCACACTGAGCATGACTTCATTTTAAAAATACGATTGCTGAGATCTGGTGGCTCATTCCTATACAGAATCTCAGTACTAGAGGAAGCTGAGGCAGGAGGATTGCCTCAAATTCAAGGCCAAATTGGGCTACAATGTGAGACCCTATTTCAAAACCAAATAAAATATGTCCCTTTGAGATCTGTGGCACTGATACAGTCTAGGAGTTTGGGTTGGGTTTGTTTTCTGTGCAGGCTAAAGAATGAAGAAGCAGGGAAAGTAAGTTCAACAGAGAGCAGCAGAGAACTTTCCAAGCCTCCTCCACAGGGCCTCCTCCACAGGGCCTCCTCCACAGGGCCTGCTCCACAGGATCAGCTCAGGTGGAAGCACTCTGGTTCCCTTCTGATATCCGAACAGATCAAGGGTAGAACAGCATGCATTTTGAGAAGATAGCTAGTGTGTGTGTGTGTGTGTGTGTGAGGTGTGTGTGTGTGTGAGGTGTGTATGTGTGAGGTGTGTGTGTGGGGGTGTGGGTGTGTGTGTGTGGGGGGGTGTGGGTGAGGGTGTGTGTGTGTGTATATGTGTGTGGGGGGGATGTGTGTGTGTGGGGTGTGTGTGTGTGTGGGTGTGTGTGTGGGTGTGGTGGGGTGTGGGTGTGTGGGGGATTCTCCCACCCCCATCTAAATAAGGGCCTGTTTTTTTGTGATGTAAACTTAAGTAACCTCTAGCTCCTGCAGAGTGGAGTAGGACCTCAGAATATCTCAAATAGTCATAGCCTAAGCAATAAAAAGGATCAGTTGCTCTGCCTTAGGGTCTCTGTGATCTCATGTCTGGTTTTGTTGTTTTGTTTTGAAGCTGTAAATCTGTATTTTTGTTTGTTTGTTTTGAGACAGGGTTTCTCTGTGTAGCCCTGGCTGTCCTGGAACTCAGTCTGTAGACCAGGTTGGCCTCAAACTCACAGCGATCCACCCACCTCTGCTGGGATTAAAGGCGTGTGTGTGTGTGTGTGTGTGTGTGTGTGTGTGTGTGTGTGTGTGCGCGCCTGCCATCACCACCACCACCACGACCACCACCACCACCAGGCCTGTATTATTTTTTTTAATCCAGATAGGAAGCAAGTATGATAAGCACTCATGATTTTATTTAAACCTTCATAATGAATGCTGGGACCCTTTAATACAGTTCCTCATGTTGTGGTGACCCCCCCCAACCATAAAGTGATTTTTGTTGCTACTTCCTAACTGTAATTTTGATACTGTTATGAATTGTAATATAAATATCTGTGTTTTTCAATGGTCTTAGGTGACCTTTGCGAAGGGGGTCACAACCCACAGGTTGAGAATCTCTTATTTAAGCAGTGCTATCTAAATTAGGGGAGCCCTATCATATTCAAGTTGGGTTAAGTCCCTGGAATCTAGGCTAGGAAACAAGAGAACAAGAGGAAGAACATTTAAAAGAACTCAGCAGGTGATTGAGTTGGGTTATTTCTTTTTGTTAACCTCTGTTACCATGACTGGAAAGCTCAAAGCTAAATCAAAGCAGGACATTAAGGAAAATAAAACATCTTAGCGGCCTGGTATTGCCTCCTTAGTCTAATAAAAAGGAGGGAGAGAGAGATTGGTAACCAGAAGGCACACTAGGACTAAGAACTTAGTTCTGTGGATGCCCTCAGTTTGCCATGTGGTTACATTAACTACGAGAGTGGCCAGTTCACATGACCGATGATGATGTCATCAGCCAAATAGCAGCCAACCTCATGATGGCTTTGCTGTCCCCCCCACCCCCCACCCCCAGACAGGGTTTCTCTGTGTAGCTTTGGAGCCTGTCCTGGAACTCACTCTGTAGCCCAGGCTGGCCTTGAACTCACAGAGATTCACCTGCCTCTGCCATCCACCGCCCACCGCCCAGTGTGGGTTTTTGTGTTTTTTTTTTAGATTTTTTTATTTATTTATTATGTATACAGCATATATGACAGCAAGCCAGAAGAGGGCACCAGATCTCATTACAGATGGTTGTGAGCCACCATGTGGTTGCTGGGAATTGAACTCAGGACCTCTGGAAGAGCAGCCAGTGCTCTTAACCTCTGAGCCATCTCTCCAGCCCTGTTTTTGTTTTTATGTGCACCGGTGTTTTGCCTGCCTGTGTGTGGCTTCTGGTGAAGGAGCAGTCTACAGAGAGATGTGATGGGGTCTCGGGTGTGTGTGTGTGTGTGTGTGTGTGTGTATGTGTACAAGCCTAAAAGAGAGAGTGTTTCTGTACATAGCCCTGGCTGTCACTGTGTAGACCAGGCTGGCCCCCAGCTCATGAAGATCTATCGACCTGTCTCTGTCTCCCAAGTGTTGGGATTAAAGGTGTGTCACCACGCCTGAGACAGTGACCTTTTGAAGATAAGAAGGTGGGGTGACAGTGCAATGCAGGACATTCTCGCAGATGACTGCAGCTAGGACTCCCCTCCAGTCCCCTTCCTAGGACAGGAGCGTCAGGCTGCCCTGACTTCTTGCTCTTCCCGTTTCCTGCAGGACGAAGATGAGACGCTACAAGCTCTTTCTCATGTTCTGTATGGCCGGCCTGTGCCTCATCTCCTTCCTCCACTTCTTTAAGACCTTGTCCTATGTCACCTTCCCCAGAGAACTGGCCTCCCTCAGCCCTAACCTGGTATCCAGCTTCTTCTGGAACAATGCCCCTGTCACTCCCCAGGCCAGTCCGGAGCCGGGTGGCGCCGACCTGTTGCGGACCCCACTCTACTCCCACTCCCCCTTGCTCCAGCCACTGTCCCCCAGCAAGGCCACCGAGGAACTGCACCGAGTGGACTTCTTCTTGTCGGAGGACACCACTGAATATTTTGTGCGCACCAAAGCCGGTGGTGTCTGCTTCAAACCAGGTACCAAGATGCTGGAGAAACCTTCTTCAGGGCGCACGGAAGAGAAGCCTGAGGTGGCTGAGGGCTCCTCGGCCCGCGGCCCTGCTCGGAGGCCCATGCGGCACGTGTTGAATGCGCGGGAGCGGCCGGGTAGCCGGGGCACTAGGCGCAAGTGGGTTGAGTGTGTGTGCCTGCCAGGCTGGCACGGGCCCAGCTGTGGGGTGCCCACGGTGGTGCAGTATTCCAACCTGCCCACCAAGGAGCGCCTGGTACCCAGGGAGGTGCCCAGGCGGGTTATCAATGCCATCAACATCAACCACGAGTTTGACCTCCTGGATGTGCGTTTCCACGAGCTGGGCGATGTGGTGGACGCCTTCGTGGTGTGCGAGTCCAACTTCACCGCCTACGGGGAGCCGCGGCCGCTCAAGTTCCGAGAGATGCTGACCAACGGCACCTTCGAGTACATCCGCCACAAGGTGCTCTACGTCTTTCTGGACCACTTCCCACCCGGTGGCCGGCAGGACGGCTGGATCGCAGACGACTACCTGCGCACCTTCCTCACCCAGGATGGTGTCTCCCGC
The DNA here is from genome assembly GCF_949786415.1 of Peromyscus eremicus. Classification (NCBI taxonomy): domain Eukaryota; kingdom Metazoa; phylum Chordata; class Mammalia; order Rodentia; family Cricetidae; genus Peromyscus; species Peromyscus eremicus. Next base: position 22,948,798 of record NC_081436.1, on the reverse strand, counting down.
TTGCGCAACCTGCGGCCAGATGATGTCTTCATCATCGACGACGCAGACGAGATCCCGGCGCGTGATGGTGTGCTATTTCTCAAGCTCTACGACGGCTGGACCGAGCCCTTTGCTTTCCACATGCGCAAGTCCCTGTACGGCTTCTTCTGGAAGCAACCGGGCACGCTGGAGGTGGTGTCGGGCTGCACTGTGGACATGTTGCAGGCCGTGTATGGACTGGATGGCATCCGCCTGCGCCGTCGCCAGTACTACACCATGCCCAACTTCCGACAGTATGAGAACCGCACAGGCCACATCCTAGTGCAGTGGTCCCTTGGCAGTCCCCTGCACTTTGCGGGCTGGCATTGCTCCTGGTGCTTCACGCCTGAGGGCATCTATTTCAAGCTTGTGTCGGCTCAGAATGGCGACTTCCCACGCTGGGGAGACTATGAGGACAAGAGGGACCTCAATTACATCCGCAGCTTGATTCGCACCGGGGGCTGGTTCGACGGCACACAGCAGGAGTACCCTCCCGCAGACCCCAGCGAGCACATGTATGCTCCCAAATACCTGCTCAAGAACTATGACCAGTTCCGCTACCTGCTGGACAACCCATACCGGGAGCCAAAGAGCACTGTGGAGGGTGGGCGCCGGAACCTGGGCTCCGAGGGAAGGTCACCTGCTGCCAGGGGCAAGTTGGATGCAGTGGAGGGCTAGGGCTGGGTAGGCTGGGGTGATGGCTACCCCAGTTTTATCTTTGGCCTCCTCATGTCCCTGGGGGCTCTTGAGAGAGCCAGGAGTCATGGTAGGTGGTTCTCTCTGCTCAAGCCCTCTGGAATTAAGGGTCAGGCCTTTTAGCCCAAAACAGAAAAGAAAAATTAATCTTTTCCAGTAGAGAAGAGCAAGCCCACACATCTATGCAGCATTTTGTCCCCAAGAGTGCTGTGGGCAAGAAGTGTCCCTGGAGAGCATAAGGTGGTTTTCCGGGGCTGGGAGGGCTATGGGATTTCAGTCTAGTTGAGAGAAGCCCACCTTTGACATCCTGGATTATTGACCTGCCATGGAAAGGGGGGTATGCCATGCCAGGAGTTCCCAGGACACTGTAAATAAATGCCTTTGGGTCCAGGAGCAAGAAGAGCCACTTTGCAGGGAGGGACTAAAAAGTGTATCTGCTCTTGGTCTCGGCCAAGAAGCTAGGAGAGTGATGGAAAATGGCACCCAGGAGAGAGAGCTCTTGCAGCTTCCTCCGAAGTGCTGGACCCAAGGAATGAGGTCACTGCTGGCTGGGAGGGTGGAGCCAGTGGCTGTTGGTGTCCCTGCCTCTGTAAGCAGACGTGCTGGGGGCCTGAGGAACCTTCCTCTTGGTTCCAAATCTAGCCTTGATGGCTTTTTCGCTTTTCCTATTGCTGTCTCATGGGATGCCAGCTCAGCTGCTTGCAAAGGACTCCAGGAGTCCAGTTCTCAGGGTGAGACAGGAGCTGGAGACTGTATAGGCAGCCAGTATAGGGGGTGGGACAAGAAAAGGGGACTGACAGAGGCCTCTCTCTCTCTCTCTCCCTCCCTCCCCATCACTCTCTGCTGGCATCCAGTCCCATTCTACCACCATCCCAGGTGCAGACATTCCTGTGCCCCCCCCCCCAGTAGGCTAGGGGCCAAGGAAGGGGCCACAAGTTTTCTGGGGCCCAAGAAAGGGCCTTAAGGTCGGTGATGTGTCAACCCATTCCTCTTGATTTGCCTTGTGGGGGCCCAGGATGTATTTGTTGGAGAAGATTCTGAGATCATGTAAAGCCCCTCGGCAAACATCAAGTAAGACCAGCTTGTTTTAAATTTAGTAGTCTAGGGGGGATGGTCCAGAGCCTGTAAGACAGACAGCTTAGCTTCATACACAACTTCCAGGTCTGGATAGAGTGGCTGCTCCCGCTCACATGAAAAGACGAGGAAGTGTGAACTCTTTCCTGTGAAGGGCAGGAGGCAGATATGTCTGTTGTTTCTGATAGCATCTTACTGGTCAGGACTTAGCTGCATGGCTACAGGTAGTTGCAAGGAAAACTGGGAAATGTAGTTTTGAGCAGGGCTGCTATGTGCCTGCCTCAGTTTGAGAGTTCTGTATTACCAGCAGCACCTTTGTGGGAGGGGTGCAAATGATTGCTCATCATGGGACCCTGCTCTCTCCCTGCCTGCCCCACGGTTGAGGTACAATCGGGACTTGCAGGTGTATGGGAAGAGTGGGTGCCTCTCCCTGAGGCCCCTGACGTTCCCTTGATGCCAATTTGCAGGGCTATCTGTGGAATGGTCCGTGTTTGTGCGTGTGTGTATATTTATGGGCATGGGTGCATGCTTGGTGTGTATTGTACATGTTTGTATCCATGTGTCCCTGTACTAAGATGATGCTCACACGTGTGTGTAGGAGTATAGCCTATAGTCTTGTCTCCTGTGGCTCCTCAAGATGCCTGAGGCAGGAAGTCCTTGGGGGAACCTTGAAAGCAAGGCTAAAGGGAGTACAGGGTCTGTCTGTCTGTCTGTCTGTTTTTCAGACTGAGGAATGGAATCTTGCTAGCTAGAGGGCTATGCAGCTGAGAGCCCACCACTCCCTCAGCCTCTCTTCGCCACTGATACCCCAGCACCTCCTGGATGTTCTCATATTGGAGGCTTCCTGAGGGGTTTCTTCTGATTCAGCTCTGTCTGGAGCCGTTTACCAGGCGGTGCGGTGAGTGTGGTGTGGGGGCAGCTCTGGCGAACAGGCACGAACCAGGCTGAGGGCCTCTATGGCTCCACTCCTCCCATTGAGGGGTCCCACCCATGAAACCTCCCTTCAAAGAACTTCCCTCTCTGGTTCCTCTTGGGACTGAGAGGTGGCCCCAGAAGTCAGGATGTCCCAGAGGCTTATGGGTCCATCTGTGCCAGGGCACTCTAGGATGCCTGTGGGTGCTCCCATGGGATGCCTCCCCCCCCAAATGAAATCCTCACCCCACACTCTGGGTAAACTCAGCTGCTTCATAGACACCACATTTCAGGCATTTCAGGGCTCCTGCCCACAGGTGACCAGTTCAGGGATACTGGGAAAGCACAGATGGGCTGGCCTTCTCTCTCAGACCAGTAGGAGGGAAATAACCATTTCAACGGGACAGGAAGAGGCCTGGTCGTGGGCTGAGAGACCACTTGTGAGAGGTGAGGGCTAAAAAGTTTCACATCTAACCACAGCATACACTGGGAATTTGAGGGGCAGGGGACCCAGGACCATACCCTCAATATGAAGGGAAACTCTATTGAATGTGAATGTGGGCGCATTCTCCAGGAACCACTGGCCTGTGACCTCTAAACCCAAGGAGGCCTGTTCATTCCAGGCATCCAGCTGACCTCGTTCACCCAGAGGTCACAGCAGTTATAGGAGGCAGGCATGATGAAGCTTTGGAGGCACAGGTGAGATTCAGGGTGGGAAGACAGGACCCACCCAAGCAGAAGGTAGGGCTCTGGGAAATGTGTAATTTAAGGACACCAATAATAATAATAGTATTTTTTTTGTAAAGGAAAATCAATATGTACATTCTGAAATCATTTTCTCTGTAAATGGTTGAATTTCATTTCACCCTTAAAGGGATGCTTAAAGGAGAAGATAATATTAATAATAAAAACAGCTGCGAAGTCTGGAGGGTGTGTGTGTGGTCAGTTTGTGTGTACTCTGGGGCAGAGATGGGTGTGAGCAGACCGCAATGGTCTTGCTGCCCAGTCAGGACCTGTGGGGCGTGAGGCCCTCACAAGGACTGGATGTGTGGGGAGAAGGAAACTACCCAGTCCCTTCACTTAGGGGTGTGGTCACCCCCAACTTGGCTTGTTTCCTACCTGTGGATGGTATGATAGATACCAGGCCCCTGTTCGGTGGGAAGAAGAAGGAAGCTTGTATTCTAAAGCTGGTGGGCACCTTCTTCTGGGATCAAGAGGACCCTCTAGGGATCCAGGTAAGGCATTGGTGGTTACTCCCACAGTTCTGCTTGGAGTATCAGATAGCATGCCTTTGGGTACCCCTCACAACCAGTGTCTGTCAAGGGTTCTCTAAATGCCTCAGCCTCATCACACGGCTGCTTAAGTCTGGACCTGGGGGATGACAAGTGACCTGTCGTCTTGGAATGACCATCTCTGCCCTTGGGGTGCTACAGTAGTCCCTGAGGCCTTGGAGCACAGAGCCTCATGTCCCTAGCTGGGTCCTAAGGACAGTCTCAGATGGCAGATCAGACTCTTAGGTGCTGCCTGGGTCCTTTGTAGGGCAACGGTGTCATCTCCACATCGGACCGAAGGTCCAGAAGCCAGAGGGTGACAGCAGTGTTAGTGGCCTGACCTGAGACCAGAACTGCCCAGGTCTCTGGACACACTCCCAAAGTCCAAAAGGAGCTGAGTAGGTAGGGGCTTGGGGTAGGGTGGAAAGTGAATTCTGTAGAACCCAAGAAGTGAAGATGACGACACCCAGCCTGGCCAGAAGAGGGCGACAGCGACCCACTCTCCATTAGGTTTTTACAATTCTAGTTTGTGTTGGGGGTGTATCCTCATTATCAATATTTACAAATAATACGTTTATTTGCAGGCATTACTTATTAAATAATTAAGCATCTTAAGCCAACTTCTAGACTGAAAAATCTGCTCCATCGTGTCCATTTGATAAATGTGGAAAGTGAAGCCTAGACACCCCACACCTGCCTCAGACATCGGTGCAGCACATGGCAAGTTCAAGTTCACCTGTGGTCAGCGAGCGGCTGATGGCACTGTGGGACTGCACTTCCTGCGCATTGGCAGGCTGAGGAGGGAGACAGGAAGAGGCAGAGGAGAGGACAGGCACCATGACGTAGCTAAAGCCGCTCGCCAAGCCAGGCGTGGGCCCAGGTCAGAGGACACAGGACAGTCTCTGCTGTTCAGCAGATGCTGGCAGTTATGGGGGGGACACAGCCAGGGGAGTGCAAACCCTGGATGGTGAGGTGAGGGCTGGGGCGCAGGTATCACACCCCAGCAAGTACACTGTATTGTGTCTTCCTCGATGGCTGTCTGGGTAGGTGTGGGTACCAGCAGGCTCCATGACCCCAGGTCAGGGTATTCTTCGACTGTCTCCAGCCTCTAAACATGAGGCATACAATGCTTGAGTGCGTAAAGAGAATTAATGATATCTGTAAACCTTCATCCAGAGGGGACAGCTGAGAGCCACGTGGATAACAGCTGCCAGATTCATCATTAAAATGCCACTGCCAAGGGACTGAGAGGTGGCTCATTGATCAAGAGTGAGTATTGTTCTCACAGGGGACCTAAGTTTGGTTTCCAGCACGCACATCCAGTGGTTGTGACAAGCTCTGTGGAATCCAAGTCTACTGGCTTCCTAAGGCATTCGTGCACGTGCACAAACCCTTACACAGACACACATATAAATAATTAAGCATAAAAATAATAGATCCTGGGGCTGGAGAGATGGCTCAGCGATTAAGAATTCTTACTGGTCTTGGGCTGGAGAGGTAGTTCAGTGGTTAAGAGCACTACCTGCTCTTCCAGAGGTCCTGAGTTCAATCCCCAGCAACACATGGTGGCTCACAACCACCTGTAATGAGATCTGGTGCCCTCTTCTGGCCTGGAGTCACATATGCTGTATACATAATAAATAAATAAATCTTTTAAAAAAAAAAAAAAAAAAGAATTCTTACTGGTCTTGATAATGGACCAGAGTTTGGTTCCCAGCACCCACATCAGACAACTCACAGACACTTGTAACTCCAGCTCAGGGGACCTGCTATCCTCTCTGGCCTGTGGATATACATAAACACACTCCCACATACACATAAATAAACATAAGGATTTTTTTTTTTGACAGGATCTTACTTTGTGGTCCTGGCTGTCCTGGAACTCTCTTTGTAGAACAGGTTGGCCTTGAACTCACAGAGACCCACCTGCATGTGCCTCCCAAGTGCTGGGATTAAATATGTCCACCACCATACCGGGATTTAAAAAAAAAAATCAACAACAACAACAAAAACAAACCACTTCCATCCAGGTCTGAGCACAGGGCAGCAGAAACCTGAGATCCTGAAAGCCTGCCACCCCCAGAGCTCTTGGGGAGCCCCTCCCCTGCACCTACAAATGTATAATCAAAGCACAAGTGAGTAAAAGGTCCCGCTCGCCAGCATCTTTAGCCTCAGTTACTCTGATAAATTCCAAGAGATTCGTCGGGGGTGGTGGGGGGTGGGGGGGTGGTGGGGGGGGGGTGGTGGGTGGTGGTGGTGGTGGTGGTGGTGGTTGTACATGCCTTTAATCCCAGTGCTTGGGAGGCAGAGCCAGATGGATCTCCGTGAGTTCGAGGCCAGCCTGGTCTACAGAGCTAGATTTAGGACAGGCACCAAAACTACACAGAGAAATCCTGTCTCGAAAAACAAAAAAAAACCAACAACAACAAAAAAAATCCAAGAGATTCATGTATAGCAAGAAGTTAATTCCTTTCCATTTTAAAATGTAGGGGCAGGCTGGAGAGATGGCTCAGAGGTTAAGAGCACTGCCTGCTCTTCCAGAGGTCTTGAGTTCACGTCTCAGCAACCACATGGTGGCTCACAACCATCTGTAATGAGATCTGGCGCCCTCTTCTGGCCTGCAGGCAGAACATCATATACATAATAAATAAATAAATAAATATTAAAAACGAAATGTAGGGGCTGGCTGTGGTGCCACACTAGGCTGGTGTCTAAAGTACAGCATGTCAATCCTCCCTGTCAACAAAACCAAAACCAACCAACCAAACAAGCAGAAAACAATACTGCACCTAAGCTTCACCTGATCCAGCCTCCTGAGCTCACTTACGTTAAGCCACTGAGCTATGAGGTACCTTAATTAGACTAGGTTCAATTAGACTCGTAAGTGACTGATACACTTGGCTTTTAATAAACGATGGAAAAGCCAACCCAAACTACAAAGGCAGAGAAGGAATTTGCTGGCTCGTTGACAGATCCGTTGACAGATCAAGATCCAGGTGATGTCTGCTTCCATGCCGCTTGAGGCACAGGTCATTGCCACAGTGTCCTGTCTGTCGCTCTATAGCTGGCTGAACTCTACTTTCCAGCTTCTGCGTCCCTGTAGAGGTTGTCCTCAGACTTTTGAGTTGGTGACAAGTGACTCCAATCTTCACATTCTCTTTTCTTCTTCAGACTTAGCACAGAAGAAGCAGGCCTTTCCTTTAGAGTCCTGAGCCTGGGGACTTGGGAGACAGTTTAGTTGTAAAGTACTTGAAACACAGGGATGGGGACCCGAGTTCAGATCCCCAGCATCCACGTTAAAAAAAAAATAAAAAATGGGCACAGTAGCATATTCTTATAATCCCAGCACTGGGAAGGCAGAGTTAGCAAGGTCCCTGGAGCTGGCTGGCCAAGTAGTCTAGCTAATGGGTGAGGTCCAGGTTCAGTGAGAGACCCTGTCTCAAAACCTAAGGTGGAGAGTGACTGAGGAAAACACTGGATGTCGACCTTAGCCCGTACACATGTGAATGAATTTACTTGTTGTTTTCTTTTGCTTTTTTGAGACAAAGTTTTTCTATTAAACAGTCCTGCTTATTCTGGAACTCACTCTGTAGACCAGGCTGGCCTTGAACTCACAGAAATTGCCTGCCTCTGCAGTGCTGGAATTAAAGGTGTACACCACTACCGCCAGGTTATGAATTTACTTGTGAGCACACATGCTAGCATGCATACAATCACAGTCTTGGGCTTGAGCTGGACATGGTGGTGCATTCCCATAATCCCAGCATTTGGGAGGCAGAGGTAGGAAAACTGTCATGAGTTCGAGACTGTCTTGATCTACATACTGAGTTTTAGGCTAGCCAAGACTACCTTATTAGATCCTTTTCAAAATAAAGGCTGGGGCTGGAGAGATGGCTCAGAGGTTAAGAGCACCGACTGCTCTTCCAGAGGTCCTGAGTTCAATTCCCAGCACCCACATGGTGGCTGACAACCATCTGTAATGAGATCTGGCGCCCTCTTCCGTATACATAATAAATAAATAAATCTTTGAGGGGAAAAAAATAAAATAAATAAAGGCTGGAGAGGTGGCTCAGGGGTTAAGAGCACTGGCTGCTCTTCCAGAGGACCTGGGTTTGATACCTAACACCCATAAATTATCACAACTATCCAATTTCAGGGAACCTAGTGCTCTCTTTGGCCTCTGTGGGCACACTACAAGTGTGCAGTGTCCTCACTTATGTGCAGGCAAAACACTCATACACATAAGATTATTTTTAAAAATCTTTAAAAAATTTTAATTAATATAGAGCCAGGAGGTGGTGGTGAATGTCTTTAATCCCAGCATTCAGGAGACAGAGGAAGGTGGATCTCAGAGTTCGAGGCCAGTCTGGTCTAAAGAGCAAGTTCCAGGACAGCCAGGGCTACACAGAGAAACCCTGTCTTGAAAAAGCCAAAAACCAAAACCAAAACCAAAAAAGAATAAACAAAGCCTTGAGCCTGGATCTCATTGGCTTCCATTGGGTGTGATGAACATCCTTGAACAGATCTGGGGGATTTGGGTGGAATCTCAGATCAGTTTAGACACTTAGGTCCGACAGCGTTCAGTCTATACCAGCCAAGGAAGAGAAAGGCTAGTTTCCTGAAGGAAATCAGAACAAGATGTCACCCTTGGCGCCTCAGCTGTCCTTGTCCAGCCTCTCAGCACTCACCAGCCCTTGCTCAAACCCCTCTCCCGGATCCTCATCTGTCAAATGGTTTTTTTGTATTGCAACCTTCCGGTAGTGGTGGGCAGAACTCTCCAGGGGCAGTGGGCAGGTATGTGGCCCTTGCAGCAGAGTCTGAGCTTGGTGGAAGTTTGTAAACACCTTAACCATGACCCTGTCCGCCCCCTCCTCTTCCTTTGATGTGGGATACATGACACATGGGTCATGCATCTCTTCCTGTGGCTTCTTCCCTCCACCTCGGTGACTCATCAGTCACATCCTTCTCCCCTGCCTCTTCCTTCTTCCTCACTCTCCTCCTGGTCTCATTTTTCTCCCCAGGAATCTGTCTGCTCTGCCTGTGACTCTCAAAACCCACCAAGGTGGAGCTGGTTGCACCTCTCCAGGGTGTTCTCTTTACTGAGCACCAGCTCACTGTCCAGCTGCCTGTTGGAAGGGCCCCAAGGCATCAAGGTCTCCTCAGATGCCACAGGGCCAATGTGGAACTTCTCCTTCTGAGATTCTTTTCGTGGACTCTCCATCCTGCTCCTGACCCGGTATCCATCTAGTGGCATCAGCTGGAGATCTGGGCGGTGTCCCTGGGTACCCCTCCCCAACAGCAGCTACTCTTGGAATGGCTAAGTGCCTGGGACAGATACGACTTGACAACCCAAGAGTATGAGGCTAGCTTGGACTTCCTGTGACCCTGTTGGAAAAACAAAAAAAAAAAAACAAAAAAAACAAAAACAAAACAAAGCAAGCAAACAGAAACCTGTAGTCAAAGAAAAGAGAAACACCCAGGCATGGTGGTTCACACTTTTTTTTTTAAACCCGTTTATTATGTATACAGTCAGAAGAGGGCGCCAGATTTCATTACAGATGGTTGTGAACCACCATGTGGTTGCTGGGAATTGAACTCAGGACCTCTAAAAGAGCAGTCAGTGCTCTTAACCTCTGAGCCATCTCTCCAGCCCATGGTACACACCTTTAATCCCAGGGCTCAGTAGGCAGAGGGAGAAGCTCTGTGAGTTCAAGGCCAGTCTGTTCTACACATGGAGTTCCAAAATAACCAGGGCTACATAGTAAGACGACGACGACAAAACACACACACACACACACACACACACACACACACACACACACACACGGATACACCACCGTGTGCTTGGCTCAAAAATTTTTATTTATTTACTTCTAATTTTTTTTTTTTTTTCTGGAGACAGGGTTTCTCTGTGTAACCCTAGCTACACAGTCCTGGAACTCTCTCTGTAGACCGGCTCTCCTAGAACTCAGAGATCCATCTGCTTCTGCCTGTCGAGTGCTGGGATTAAGGATGTTGGCCACCACCACCCAGCGGCTCAAAAATATTTAAATAAAATTTACAAAAACTATGGAGCACTCCCTCGTTTAACTAGGGACAGGAGTGGGCACAAAGCTCGCTGGTGGAGCTGGGGAGAGGTCATGGTGGGTAGAGTCCTTGCTGTGCAAGCAGGAGGACCAGAGTTCAGATCCCCAGCACCCATGTAAATGCCAGGCAGGCCTGGACAGGGATGCCCCAGAGCAAGCCAGCCGGACTAGGTGGGGAATCTCACCAGTGAAAGCACCTGCCTCAAGATACACAGTTGGAACTATCTTAAATCAACCTCTAACCTCCACATGCATGAACAACACACACACACACACACACACACACACACACACACACACACACAAGCTTTCTAGTGTCCACGTGACACCCCATAACCTTGGCACCCCTGGAACTTTGCATTCTTTTGCTATAGTCTTTTATATTGAATTTTCCCCTGGATACCACCCAGAGCATTTCAAGTCATCTAATGAGAACTTTCCGTGGTAAATTCCTGCATGCTCTCCTCATGGCCCAGAACTTTCTGTCTCCATTTTACATGTACTTCTGCCTCCCTGAGGCTCCCTCCACATAGTGGCAGGTTCTTCAGGCCTGTGCTCTGGGCTTCCATGATGCCTCTAGTACCATCTCCACTGGCCTAGTAATTGCCTGTTTTTGTGTTTGTCTCCTACACTTGAGGACAACCAGATCCTGGTACATTCAGTGGCTGTTTGTGAAGTGAATTGCCAAAAAATGGGGAGGGATTTCAACACAGGTCTGTCTCCAATGTAGTCCAGGAACAAATTCCCTAATACTGTTTCCAGAATGTTCCAACCCACCAGCCATGAGGCTGAGGTTCTGCTGCACAAAGCTTACCTGTCCACTGAGGGAAATGGGTCTTTCTTCTGTAGGCCATGTCTTTCCCACAGCGTCAGTGGTCCCCAATCCTCGCTGGCCTGGATTTGGCACTTACGTTGAATATCACCCAGCAGCAAAGCCTTTTGTTATACTAGTAACTTCTGGCTTGCCTAGTAACCTGCCCTTCTGAAGACCATGCATGCTCCCAGGTCTGGAAGGTCACAAGAGACACAGCCGACCCTCCTCCACACAACTGTTTATCAACCAGTCAAGCACTTGCTCTACCACTGAGCTAAGTCCCCAACCCCCTTTTTCTTTCTTTTCTTTTTTTACATTCAGTAATTATCATCACCATCATCCTGTGTTAACCTTTCCCACACCCTCTTCTCCTCTCTCAGTACTGAGGATCAAACCCAGGGCCTCATACATGATAAGCAAGTGATCTACCACTGAACTGTATCCTTGGCTTTTTTACACTTTTTTTTTTTTTTTTTTTTGAGACAGAGTTTCTCTGTAGCCCTGACTGTCCTAGAATTTATTCTGTAGACCAAGCTGGCCTTGAACTCAGAGATCCACCTACCTCTGCCTCCTGAGTGTTGGGATTAAAGGCATGCACCACCACTGCCCAGCTATTTGTTTTTAATTTAATTAAATTAGTTGGTTATCTTATTTTATTTTGGGACAGGGTCTCATGATGTATCCCTGACTGACCTGGAACTCACAGAGATCCACCTGCCTCTGCCTCCTGAGTTCTGGGATTATAGATGTGTGCTACCATGCCTAGCACACTTCTTCGAGACAGGGTCTCATTTATATAGCTCAGGCTGACCCTAGAGTTGTGACTTCTGCCTCAGATTCCTGAGTGTCTGGGATTGCAGGCTGAACCACCAGGCCCAGGTCCCCTGCCTCTCTTGACCAGTCCATCAAGTGTCCTTCTATACGTAACACAAGCTAGAGTCATTAGAGAGGAAGAAGCCTTAACTGAAAAAAAATACCTTCATAAATCAGGCTGTTGGCAAGCCTGTGGGGAATTTTCTTAATTAGCTTTGATGTGGAGAACCCAGCCCATTGTGGGTAGTGCCATCCTTCGGCGGCTGGCTGGTGGTTTTGGGTTCTAAGAAAGCAAGTCGAACAAACCATGAGGGGTAAGCCAGTGATCAGCACCCCTCCACGGCCTCTGCATCACCTCTTGTCTCCAGGTTCCTGTCCTTTTTGAGTTCCTGTCCTGACTGTCTTCAAGGATGGACTATCAGATATGGCAATGTAAGCCAAATAAACTCTTTCCTTCCTGCTGTGCCCAGATCGCAGGGACCCCCAAAAGACCACCACAGAGACCGAATCCTGCATGTAAAAGCAAAGAGCCTTAATTTCAAGCTCTGGAGCTTGGTCCCTCTGTCTTTCTGACACAGTGAGAGCAGAGAGCCCTGAGCTCAGGTGGGGTGGGGTTTTTATCATAGCAGAGATTGGGGTGAGGGGATTTCCAGAGTTCAGGACCCTGATTGGTTGAAATTGTCTATGGGTATCTTTTTTTTTTTTTTTTTTTTTTTTTTTTGGTTTTTCGAGACAGGGTTTCTCTGTGTAGCTTTGCGCCTTTCCTGGGACTCACTTGGTAGCCCAGGCTGGCCTCGAACTCACAGAGATCCACCTGGCTCTGCCTCCCGAGTGCTGGGATTAAAGGCGTGCGCCACCACCGCCCGGCATCTATGGGTATCTTTAAAACAAAAATAAGAGTGTGCTAGACTCAAGGACATCTGGCCATCTTATCTAATGATTGGAATGTTTGGGATGTCAGGTACTTCCTCATCCCTGGGCACATCCCTGGGCAGATCCCTGGGTGGTATCAGCTTAAGGCTTTTCCTGGATCTGGGTGTTGCCTGCTAGTAAGCCTTTCAGAGAAGCTGTGTCTAAGCCTGTCATGGCTGCTGTGTGGTCAAGCTGTTTTGGGGCCCTCCACACTCCCCAACTGTTGGTCACAGTGTTTCCTCACAGCAGTAGGAACTCTGACTAAGGCACCTTCTATTAATGGATCTTTAGATTCACCATCACATCACTTGGCAGGTTAGGGCAGAAGGAAGGGCCCCAGGCCTGAGTTTGGTGGAGACCAGGTCCTAACTGGGTTGATGCAGTGGGTACTGAAATGGGCACTGGACTCTGTGACTTTCTTAAAGGGTCCCTTGTGCACAGGGCACCTCCCTTAGAAAGGTCTCACCTCAGTGCAGTTGGGCACACCACCCTCTCCTCAAGGTAGTGTGTCCTTTGTGTCCTTTTGGTCTGACACCCATGGGTTCCACTTAACCCCCTTTACTCCTGTGTTTTTTGTTGTTTTTTTTTTTTTTTGTTTCGCAGCTCTTTCCTGTGTTGAGTTCTGACTGCTGAGTGTAAGACCACCCCTGAGTGCTGGGTATGGTGGCTCACACTTGGAATCTCAGCCTCCGAGAGTCTGAAGCAGGAGAATCACCTGGACTACAGCGCCAGCCTGGGCTACTTAGTGAGATTCTGTCTTGGAAAGAAGGAAGAGGGAAAGGAAAGGAAATGGGGCTCTAGGGAAGGCGGAGTTCGTGGCGCACTTGCCTAGCATGCAGGAAGTCTTGGGTTTGATCTCCCAGCGATGCATAAACCATGTATGAGGGTGCATGTGCATGCCTGTGATCCCAGCACTCAGGAGGTGGAAGCTGAAGGAACAGGAATCCAAGATCTTCCTCTGCAAGTCTGAGGCCAGCCTGAGCTACCTGATTGTAGCGATAACGCCCGAGCTACCACCACCCGTTCACCATGTCCGAGTGAGGGGCTGTGGATCGGAAAAACAGAGACAAAGACAGCGGGTCATTTGCCTCAGCAGAATGCCGTATGCGGAATGCCGTTTATTGAAAGAGGAAGGAAACCTTAAATACAGGCTTACAGCACAATGGGAGAATCCCAGAGGGCAGAAGTTCGCTATTGATGTTTACAATCTTGCATCTAAGCTGTTAACGCCCAATATGCAGGATACACAAACAAGGAACTTCCCTTAAGCATTCAGGAGGGTGGATACCGGCAGGGAATTAGCATAGGAAGGACATCTGGTCAAGGTCGGCAAGCAGGCAAGGCTTTACTCAATATGGGAGGAGACCAGGGCCCTACACCTGATTAGACTCAACCCCAGAGCATGGGTTCTCCACCTTGGCACTGCGGTCATCAGGGGCCAAGCTTACTCTGTCATGAAGCTGTCACCCATTATTAGCCGTGTCCTGGCCTTAACTGCTCGATGCAGGATTCTCCCCCAAACTGACAACCAACTCTCTCGAGACGTTGCAAAATATTCCGTTTGGTTGAGAGCTGGGGTGGGGGTGGAGTGTTAAATCCCAGAGTAGTGGTTCTCAATCTGTGGGTTGTGCCGCCTTGGGGTTGCCTAAGACCATCAGAGATTTATTTACATGACACAGATATTTACATGACTCATAACAGTAGCAAAATTACAGTTATGAAGTAGCAATGAAAATACTTTTATGGTTGGGGTCACCACAACATGAGGAACTGTATTAAAGGGTCCCAGCATGAGGAAGGTTGAGAACCACTGGACTAGAGGGAACTAGCAGTATAGGCAGGGGGGAAACTGAGGCAGGAGGGTTCACTTAAAGGCCAGTACTGCCTACAGAGTGTGTCCCTGTCTCAAACCAAACCTAACCGCAGGGTGTGGTGGTGCCTGCCATCAATCCCAGCACCCAGAAGGCAGAAAATCTCTTTTGAGTTCCGGGCCAGCCATGGCTACCTAGAGAGACCCTGTCTCAAGAAAACAAAAACCAAAAACCAAACCAAACCAGAAAGAGGAAGCAGTTTGCCAGGTGCTTCGGACAGATGGACTAGTTTAACTCTGGAGGGATCCTGGGCGTCGAGCAGGGTGGAGCAGGTTCCTTCCATTTGCTGGCACACGCAGGACACCCTAATCCGACTGTGGTCCCGTTCCACTGTGCTGCACTGCCTCCTGGTGGCGAGTGAGGCCTCAGCACATCTGCTTCTGCCTTCTTCCTTGTGCCAGACAGGACTTGACGCGGTTCATGCAAATATATATATAGCCAGAGCGCCGATGAGCTAGTTTAGTGAGCAAACACACTTGCTGCCAAGCTGGACATCCTGATTTCCATCCCTGGGACCCAGATGCTGGATGGAGAGAACTGACGCTTGCAAGTTGTGCTTTAACCACATGTGATAAATAAACAAGTAAACATAATATAAAAACAAACAGGGCTAGAGAGGTGACTCTGTGGTTGGGCTGTAAGTGGAAACGCGGAACTGCCTCAAGTCAACACAATAAAATAGCAACAAAATAAAATTGTGCATAGGGCCGGGTGGTGGTGGTGGCGGCGGCGGCGGCGGCGGCGGCGGCGGCGGCGGCGGCGGCGGCGGCGGCGGCGGCGGCGGCGGCGGCGGCGGCGGCGCACGCCTTTAATCCCAGCACTCGGGAGGCAGAGGCAGCCGGATCTCTGTGAGTTCGAGGCCAGCCTGGTCTACAGAGCGGGATCCAGGAAAGGTGCAAAGCTACACAGAGAAACCCTGTCTCAAAAAACAAAACAAAACAAAACAAAAAATTGTGTATAGGTATACCAGTATCTCAGTTGTAACCACCTTATGGCTTTATAGAAGCACTTATATGTATGACTATTTAGTGGTATTTAAAAGAAAGATTTCTTTTTTTTTTTTAATTTTGTGTATTTTGCCTGCATGTATGTCTGTGTACTACTTTTGTTTTTTTTCAAGACAGGGTTTCTCTGTGTAGTTTTGCGCTTTTCCTGGAACTCACTCTGCAGCCCGGGCTGGCCTCGAACTCACAGAGATCCGCCTGCCTCTGCCTCCCGAGAGTGCTGGGATTAAAGGCGTGCGCCACCACCGCCCAACTGTGTACCACTTTCATGCAGTATCTGTAGTGGCCAAAAGAGGGCAGGACTGGAGTTGCCACTTGTGAGACTCCATGTGGGCGGGTGCTAGGAACTGAACCCCAGTCCTCCACGAGAGCAGCCTAGAAGAACAGCCAGTGTTCATAACCACTGAGCCATTTCTCTAACCACCGAGGCCCTTTAAGTGCTTTTTCAAGACAGGGTTTCTCTATGTAACAGCTCTGGCTGTCTTGAAGCTTGCTTTGTAAATCAAACTGGCCTGAACTCACAGAGATCCACCTACCTCTGCCTCTTGAGTGCTGGAGTTAAAGGCGTGCACCACCACGCCCTGCTATATATAATTTATCTTTATGTTCATTAGTGTTTTGCCTACATATGTGTCTGTATGAAGGTGTCAGAAGCTCTGGAACTGGAGTTACAGACAGTTGTGAGCTGCCATGTGGATGCTGGGAATTGAACCCAGGTCCTCTAGAAGAGCAGTCAGTGTTCTTAACTTCTGAGCCACCTCTCCAGCTCCTTTTAAGTGTATTTTATTGTTATTATTCTTTTCTTTTCTTTTCTTTTCTTTTTGGTTTTCGAGACAGGGTTTCTCTGTGTCATTTTGGTGCCTGTCCTGGATCTCACTCTGTAGACCAGCCTGGCCTTGAACTCACAGAGATCTGCCTGGCTCTGCCTCCTGAGTGCTGGGATTAAAGGCATGTGCCACCACTTCCTGGCTCCAGATTATTCATTTTTTGACATGTATCAGTTTTTTTTCACCTCCTTTGACTGAAATAGAATTAAGCCTAGATTTTCAAATACAAATTGGATACTGATAGAAAAAAAAAACAGAAAAAAAAGAATGTAAGTAAATGAAATTAAGACATAATTTATTTTCTATAATTTGCTAACTATCACTGTTAGTACTTCCAAACATTTTGCTCATTGATGTTTATATTTGATGAAGAAGGGTAGTATTGAAGTATTATTTAAAAATTAAAGTTGATGTGAATTTTAATTTCTAAATAACAGTAGGAGCTGGGCAGTGGTGGCATACGCCTTTAATTCCAGCACTCAGGAGGCAGAGGCAGGTGGATCTCTGTGAGTTTGAGGCCAGCCTGGTCTACAGAGTGAGTTCCAGGACAGCCAGGACTACAGAGAGAAATCCTGTCTCGAAAAATAAAAAAGGAAAAAAAAAGGGCTATTAAAAAAACAACTATGCCATTCCTCCCCCACCAAAACCCCAAATAGGTAGAGAATATACAAACATTTGAATCACAGATCCCTAGGAAGATCAAATAAAACCAAACCTAGGAAATAATGCAGAATGAAGAGGCAGGAAGAAAGGATTTGTCTTCTTCTTTCTTTTTCTTTTCTTTCTTTTTTTGTTTTTCGAGACAGGGTTTCTCTGTATAGGTTTGGAGCCTGTCCTGGAACTCACTCTGCAGCCCAGGCTGGCCTTGAACTCACAGAGATCTGCCTGCCTCTGCCTCCCGAGTGCTGGGATTAAAGGCGTGCGCCACCACGCTGGTCTTCTTTCACAGGTAAGAAAATTCCAGAACTTTCTAGGAGATGGCCAATCTTTGAACATATTCAGCAGTGGAGGGGATCCATCCATTCAGGTGTGTTCTCCTTGGTGGGACCGAGCTCTGGTGGCGGGACTGCCCAGGGCTAGTCACTCACCCTTGGAAGACCTGTTCCAAGGGTCTGGAACTTGAATGGTTAGTAACCTTGCATGTTGACATCTACCTCTCCCCTGAGCTTCTCCCTAAAGAGGCTCGAAGAGCCCTGCTCTCAGGTAAGCCTAAGGTAGATACTCTCCTGAAGTAGGAGGATCCCTGAGAGCTTGAGGCCAATAGGGCAAAGGACAGTCCAGGTTACTTAGCGAGAGAGAGAAAGGGAGAGAGAGAGAGAGAGAGAGAGAGAGAAGAGAGGCATGTGCATGTGTGAGCACACACTCCTGTGCTCACCATGCACAGTGGCACAGTAGAAGGACAGAGAACAGTAATGCTTCCTGTTAGCTACTCTTTTTCCTGTGGAACAAGCAGGTTGAAAGAACTGCTGTCCCATGGCAGAAATGTTGGTATTTGAAGAAAGTTGCTCTTGTTTTCTAGCCTTCAGAGCACCCTGGGAAGGAAAGGCTGTTTTGTCAGCCACTGAACTTGAGGGTGTCTGGGCTGAAGTTGTGACGGGTAAGGAATCAAGGTGTGATGGTTAGTTTTAAATGTCAACTTGACACAATCTAGAATTAGCTGGGAATCTGGGTGAGGGTTTATGTAGATCAGGTTGTCTTCTGGGAGTGTCAGGTGTGTCAGTCAAAGCTAGAAGACAAGACTCTGCCTAGTGGCACACACCCACAGTCCTAATACATGGGGGTCAGGAGCAAGAGGATCAGCGTGAGGCCAGCATGGGCTAGAGTGAGTTCTACACCAGCTGGAGCTACACAGGAAGACCTGCTCTGAAATAAACAAAAACAAACAACTGGAAGTTCTTGTATCACAGGAGCTTCTGTGCAAATTAGGAAAGGATATCTCCTGCAAATATTTGTTTTCTATCTATTGGAATGTTGGCATGGTGCTGTCCTTAGAACAGCAACCCCCCCCCCCTTTCTGGTAAACAAATACTCTAAGAAACACCCAAGTCCACACTATCAAAGTCGTAAAAGGGGTCCCTTGGGTGTGAAGCCCTGGTGTAATATGTAACATGAACAGCACACTCAGTGCCTCTCCACTCTATCGCACATACTCTCCTCTTTAAAATAGCCAATGGTGGGGCTGGAGAGATGGCTCAGAGGTTAAGAGCACTGGCTGCTCTTCCAGAGGTACTGAGTTCAATCCCCAGCAACCACATGGTGGCTCACAACCATTTGTAATGAGATCTGGTGCCCTCTTCTGGTATTCAGGTACATGCAAGCAAGCAGAATACTGTGTATAGATAATAAATAAATAAATCTTTAAAAAAAAAATAGCCAATGGCTCTTCTGCACCACAGTGCCAAGTCAAAGTCATTGGTACAGCCTCAGGGAATCCCTGCCACCCTATTGTGATATCAGCCCCCTCTATTGGACAGAGGTGAACTACTGACTTCAAGGCAGGCATAATGACACCGATGAGGAATTGAGCCTTGTTGAGGAGAGGAATTGAGCCCATCAGAGGAGGAGAGGGATGGAAAAGTGTGATGATACCAGGCTCCTGGTTCCAGAGGGTCCCTGAGACAAACCCAACTCGAGAAGCCTAAGGACCTCTGGTCACGAACTTCAGCCATCCTGTCAGTGTGTGACTTCGGGGAAGTCCAAGGAATCAGCAAAGTTAAATTTTACACCATATTCTCAAGATACAGAAAAAAGTTGTTTTGTTTGTTTTTTTTCTTGCTTTGCATCTGTCAGGGATATGTAATGGACCCATTTTTTTTTTTTTTTTTTTTGGTTTTTCAAGACAAGGTTTCTCTGTGTAGCCCTGGCTGTCCTGGAACTCGCTCTGTAGATCAGGCTGACCTTGAACTTGAGATGTCTGCCTATGCCTCTCAGAGTACTGGGACTAAAGGCATGAAACAGCACTGACCATCTTTTCTTGCAGGCTGCAAGAATATATTATAGAGATTCAGCTGTATATTAAAGCTATACCTAGAAATTTCAAGGTATTTTTCTAGAGGAAGCCATTTATCATGGAATATTTGGTGTTATCCAGTTTTTAATATTTTAACTGTCTTTTGCTATGAAATTCTTGTGGGCCCATATACTACTAGAGCATATTGGCAAACAGTGTAAGTTTCTCAGATGCTGATCCTCTAAGTAACAAACTCCCCACCCTCTCCAGAGCCTAGGAGACAAGCAGGCTGTAGATGCATAGCTTTATTTCTTCTGCAAGTGAAGCTCAGACCATCTCTTGCCTTCAGGCCTAATGGCATTACAGATGGATTGACTGAGGACAACAAGGCTTTTTGCATAACCAGGTGCAGTAAGGACTGAAGTGGAATTCCAGAGGAGGCAGAGAGTCACGTGGCCAGGAAAGAAAGGACAGGGCAGTTTTTCTTGGTAGACAGAGCTGCATGGCCAGAGAGGAGAGAGAAAGACAGAGGTTCTGTAGATGGTAAGGCAGATCTCTTGTAGAGTTCCCTCAGAGCCAGGAGTAAGGAACAAGGAAAGAAAGATGCAGGGCGAAGGAACAGAGGACGGAGATGAGGTCAGAAGTATAAGAGCTTACTAAAACTTATGAGGACAGGAAAAGTGGGCCCAGAGAGGAGCTGAATGTGAGGACGGAGCTGAAGCTGTGTAGATAAACTTTTGTCATAGAGGAATAAAGTAGACAGACAAAGAACATGGTGTACTTAGATTCTTTTCCCTCAGATAACCCCACACTGGACGTAGCGTCTTCCCCAGGACTCTGGGAGGGAAGTTTTCAGGGCAGGGGCCAGGGAAAATTCCATTAACCTTCTAATTTTCTTTTCTTTTATGTAGTTCTGGCTAGCTTGAAACTCACTATATAGAGTAAGCTAGCCTAAAATTTGTACTTATGGCTGGGCGGTGGTGGTGCATGCCTTTAATCCCAGCACTCAGGAGGCAGAGGCAGGTAGATCTTTGTGAATTCCAGACCAGCCTGGGCTACAGAATGAGTTCCAGGAAAGGTGCCAAAGCTACACAGAGAAACCCTGTCTTGAAAAATCAAAAATAAATAAATAAATAAATAAATAAATAATTTGCACTTCTGCCTCCTGAGATGAGACCTCCATGATTAAACTGGGATGAGGGGTGGCAATAGCAGGTAGGGGATGAGGGAAGAGAACATGAGGGAACGGGATGATCAAGCTGGAACACGAAAGGTGTGGGAGAGCAATGACAGAGATACCATGATAGAGGGAGACATCATGGGGATAGGGAGAGACTGGGTGCTGAGGAGGTTCACAGGAATCCACAAGGATGACCCCAGCTGAGACTACTGGCAATGGTGGAGGAGATGCCTGAACTGGTGATCAGGTTGGTGAATGCCCTGACTGTCATCACGGAGCCTCTGTCCAGTGACTAATGGAAGCAGATGCAGGGAGCCACAGCTGGGCACCAGGCCGAGCTCCAGGAGTCCATTGAAGAATGAGAAGAGGGATTCTATGTGCAAGGGACATTGAGGTCATGATTGGGAAATCTACAGAGACAGACAAGCCAGCTAATGGGAAGCCATGAACTTTAGACCAACAGCTGTGAATCCTTCATGGGTCTCGACTAGGCCCTCTGCATGGGTGAGACAGTTGGTACCTTGGTCTACTTGGGGGGGCCCTTGGCAGTGGGATCAGGATCCATTCCTGATGTATTAGCTGGCTCTGGAGCCCACTACATACTGGGAGACACCTTGCACAACCTTGGTGCAGAGGGAGTGGCTTGGACCTGTGTCAACTGAATGTGCCAGGCTCTGCTGAGTCCCCATGGGAGGTCTTGTCTTGTCAGAGGAGGGAATGGGGGTGGGTTGGGGGGAAAAACTGGGGGGCTGGAGGAGGGAGGAGAAGGGGAACTGTGGTTGGTATGTAAAATGAATAAAAAATTCTTAATAAAAAGTAAAAAAAAAGATTCAGATGGAATAAAATTCTAAAAAAAAAAAATTGCACTTCTGCCTCCTGAGTGTTGGGATTATAGGTATATGCTGCCAAGTCTGGCACTGAAAAGTTTAAACTGGAGGAAAGATAATCTATGACTACATTGGGTTTGTCAAAAGCTGATTTGGCTTTAAAATATTCTGAAGTGCTGGCCTTTAATCCCACCCAGCACTGGGGAGGCAGAGCCAGGCTGATCTCCGTGAGTTAAAGGCCAGCCTGGTCTACAGAGCGAGATCCAGGACAGAGAAACCCTGTCTCAGAAAAAAAAAAAAAAAAAAAAAAAAAGAGTGAGCATGCCCCGAGGGGGCATAAGGGTGTAGCAGTTCTCAACCTGAGGGTCTACCTCTTTGGGGGTTACTTTTCAGATATCCTGCATATTAGATATTTACATTACAATTCATAACAGCAGCAAAATTACAGTTATGGAGTAGCAATGAAATAGTCTTACAGTTGGGGGTCTGCACAGCATAAAGAACTGAATTAAAGGGTCACAGCATTGGGAAACACTGCTCTAGTGACTTTAATGAACCTGGAACACTGTCTCAGGTTATTACTGTGTCTAACGAATTGCGTTACCAGTGGCACAGTCTTGGAGCATCCCAGCCTACAGGTGTTGTACTGGCTGGTTTTGTGCGTCAACTTGACACAAGCTAGAGTCACCAGAGAGGGAGGGGCCTCAGCTGAGGAAATGCCTCCATGAGATCCAGCTCTATGGCATTTTCTCAATTAGTGATCAGTGGGGGAGGGCCCATGGCGAGTGGTACTATCCCTGAGTTGGTGGTCCTGGGTTCTATAAGAAAGCAGGCTGAGCAAGCCAGGGGAAGCAAGCCAGTGAGCAGCACCCCTCCATGGCCTCTGCATCAGCTTCTGCCTCCAGGTTCCCGCCCTGCTTGAGTTCCTGTCCTGACTTCCTCCAACTATGATCTGGAAGTGTAAGCCAAATAAACCATTTCTTTCGCAACTTGCTTTTTGGTCGTGGTGTTTCTTTGCAACAACAGAAATTCTAACTAAGGTGTCTGGTTTGTCTTCGGAGGAGGAAGCACGGTAAGGCCTCATCTATAAAATATGACAACTGATACTTGGTTTCTCTCAGGACGACAGTGGGGACAGAGGGCATGGAGAAAGGATAAGAAAACCATCTGTCGGGGACTGGAGAGATGGCTTAGTGGTTAAGAGCATTGGTTGCTCTTCCAGAGGTCCTGAGTTCAATTCCCAGCAACCACATGGTGGCTTACAACCATCTGGAATGGGATCAGATTCCTTATTCTGGTGTATACATAAAATATAAATCTTAAAAAAAAAAACCCATCTGTCATTTATGTAGCGACTAGCGTGGTCCCCGCACTATTACAGCCTTCCAATCCTCTCTGTAGCCCTGAATCTCACGGGAGTTGCACAGGTAGGACCTGGGGGTCTGGGGTCTGGGTCCAGAGCCTGCACCTCTGCCCACGCCCTTCATTGCTGCAGAGTCCAGGTTTATCTTCCGTCTGCTTGTCCCAACATGGCTGGGACAGCACAGTGTAGGCTGCAGTGATTTCTCTCTCTCCATGACAGCAGGTGGCTCTCTCTGTGGCAGTGATATCTGGGTCCTAGGTTGACTCACTCTCTGGAGGAGCATCACTACTCTGCTTATAGTCATTTCCTCCACCCTTCCACCAGCACGGGTCATCTCCTGAGAGGGGTAAGGAGGTGAGCTGGACTGAATGAGTGTTCTGCCTTGTCCTTCACTCGTATCTCCCAATTTCCCGCTGTTTTAGGTCAACAGGCATTTACCGACGGGCTCAATTTCATAAGACAACTTACTTTGCAAAGTAAAGGAATGTGACATTTAAACCATGATACTCCTGCTCCCGCGGCCCCCCCCCCCCCCCCCCCCCGTCCCCCTGGGAACAGGACTGCTCTTCCAGGAAGGGGACTTGGCTATTCTTTCACTCTCCCCTGTCCCCTGTGTGCCACAGAAGGTCCCCTCATTCTAGCTTATTCAAACTTCCCTCCCCAAACTGGCTCCCTGGCCCCTTTCCGCAGCAGGCTAGAACAAGTACCACTAACCCCAAGCCAAAATAAGCTGGGCACAGCAACGCGGTTGGCTTTTGTCCCCTTCGATCTGGCCTTTCATCTTGTCCTTTCACTTCCCAACAGAATCTCCAATTCCCCTTGGACTTCCTGTTCATTCTCCAGCCCCCAGGCTTCTGCCCCATTTCTCTCCGAGTCAGCTAGCCACAGACTAGGTGGGAAGGACAATATCCAACTCACAGGGGCGCTTGCCTCTGTGACCACATCCACCTCTCCCTTGGAGACCATGCCTCCCTTTGTGACTATGCCCTCCCTCCATCCTCCATCCTTGGATAACCAGTCTTCTGATTGTCCCTTCTCAGTTCGTCTCTTCAGTGTTAGATTTTTAGTGTCCTCAGGGACCTCTCTTCTTGTTCTTCCCAGTCCTCAGTGACTTCATCTATCCTGTGGATACTTCAGAGCTCCAGATCTGAGTTCAACTCTTTTTATTTATTTATTTTTTTGGTTTTTCAAGACAGGGTTTCTCTGTGTAGTTTTGGTGCCTGTCCTGGATCTTGCTCTGTAGACCAGGCTGGCTTTGAACTCACGGAGATCTGCCTGGCTCTGCCTCCTGAGTGCTGGGATTAAAGGCATGCTCCACCACCGCCCGGCTCTGAGTTCAAATCTTCCACCTACTGTTCAGGGTTCCTTAATGCCGGCATTGTGCTTCCAGCAGCACGCTGGAGCACACTTGTGATCCCAGTGCTGGGGAGCAGAAAGAAGGATCAGTTCAGGCTTGCTGGCAGCCAATCAAGTAGAATAGCTAAGCTTCAGGTTCAGTGAGGAACCCTGTCTCAAAATAGAGAACAGCTGAAGACATCTGACATTGACCTCTGGCCTCTCCACACACGTGTGCATTTGCAACTGAACACACCCCCTCCCCACCAACACATGCCTATATACACATGAGGCTACATAAGAAGACATTGTCTTACATAAAAATTTAAAGGCCCTATTTCCTGGATGTCTGTGGGAGCGATGCCAGTTCTGCTTGCAGATCTGTGTTGGGGACTAGGCAAAGTGATGCCCATGAGTGCCAATCACAGGTAAAGTGGGCTGTTGTCACTCAAGTCTTAGGGGCTGAGCTCCCTCAGGGCTCAACCTATTCAGTCATCATAAACCAGACTCAAGTCTGGTCATGGCAGGAACTTCTCACTGTTGTTGGGACCAGGGCCAAGACTGGGGCTATGGTCTGGCCAGGCCATGCAGAGTCCATGCTGGCACTGCACCATGCTGGTACTGGAACCCCTTGCTTGGGCCACAGGTGTCATCTGCCTTGCAGATAGTCCACTTGACCCGTTCACCTCTTCCTCTTTAGTTGACATGAGTCAATTTCAAGTTCTGACGACTTGCGTGTTTTGTCATTGTTTTGAGGCAGGGTCTGATGTAGCTCAGGCTGGTTTTGGACTCAATATGTAGCCAAGGATGACCCTGAATCCCCGAGCCAGATGCCATCACTTCCTGAGTATTTGGAGTACAGGTATATCTACCAAACTCTACTTAAAAGTGTAGAAACTGAGGCAGAGATCCTGAGGACTCTGCTGATGTCACCTAGCAGGGTTCATCTCCAAGACTGATCCAGAATGAGCCAAAGCATGCCTAACTAGTTATTGATCCCTCCCTGACCAACCTTAGCCCAGGAAGACGTCCATGCCCATGTCTCACCACTCATCACCCACCCTACACTTACCACATTGCTCTTTTTTTTTTTTTTTTTTTTTTTTGAGACAGAGTTTCTCTGTGTAGCTTTGCGCCTTTCCTGGATTTTGCTCTGTAGACCAGGCTGGCCTCGAACTCACAGAGATCCGACTGCCTCTGCCTCCCTAGTGCTGGGATTAAAGGCATGCACCACCACCGCCTGGCCACATTGCTCTTCTGTGGTACCCATGAAGGATTTTTATAGCAGTGGTCCACACACCTATCTATCTTTGCCCTTTGACCCCGACCTTCAGGAGGAGGACAGAGAATGTAGATTTGATTTCTGCATTTCCATCTGCTTCAGAGCTAGCACTGAACAGGTCAGAGACAATAGTGTTAGGCCATGGTGGTACACGCCTTTAATCCCAGCACTCTCGAGGCATAGGCAGGTGGATCTCTGAGAGTTTGAGGTCAGCCTGGTCTACTTAGTGAGTTCCAGGACAGCTAGGGCTGTTATACAGAGAAACCCTGTCTTGAAAAATCAAAAGACCCACCCCTCGATGAAACTAACCAAACACACCCACCCACCAAAACAAAACAAAAAAGAATAAAACAAAACTAAACAAAAATAGTGTTAGCGCTCATGGGCCATTCAGGGAAAATGTTCGTTCATTCAAACATTTTATTTGTTTTTTTGAGACAAGGTCTCACTGTAGTTCTGCCTGACCTGGAACTTGCTATGTAGACCAGCTGGCCTTGAACTCATAGAGATGCACCTGCCTCTGCCTCCTGAGTGCTGCGATTAAAAGTGTGTGCCACCACACCTGGCTCTTGCTCACTTTAAAAACTTGTGTGTGTGTGTGTGTGTGTGTGTGTGTGTGTGTGTGTGACACTTGTGTGAATACAGGAGCCACAGCACCCATGTAGAATGTCTGTCTTCACCTTCTACCTTGTTTGAGACGGGCCTCTTTTTCCCTGTTTCCTCCTCCCATCTCACTGCTGGAACACTGGAATTAAACACCCGTGCTACCACATCAGGCTTTACATGGGTTCTGGGAATCAAACTCAGGTC
The DNA here is from genome assembly GCF_949786415.1 of Peromyscus eremicus. Taxonomy (NCBI): domain Eukaryota; kingdom Metazoa; phylum Chordata; class Mammalia; order Rodentia; family Cricetidae; genus Peromyscus; species Peromyscus eremicus. Next base: position 22,922,753 of record NC_081436.1, on the reverse strand, counting down.
CTCAGGCGGGTGATTTACCCACTGAATCATCTACCCAGCACTGTTGTGCTCATTTTTCCCCAACATCCTCCTTGGCCCTCCAGACCCAGACCCACGGCCACAGAGGCTTTCCAAAGGCCCTCAGATTGGGACTCTCCCTGAGGTCCTGCCCTGGAACTGGTGTCCTGGATTTCCAAAATCTTTTTCCTGGCCCAGTATCCCCTGTGCCAACCATGCGTGAGAAAGAATGAATTTTTTATTTTTATTTTTTTAGTTTTTGATTTTGGTTTTTCGATTCACCTGCCTCTGCCTCCTGAGTACTGGATCAAAGACATGCACCACCATCACTCAGTGACAAGGGAAGACTCATCTATTTCTTTTTGTTATTTATTTATTTATTTATCTATCTATCTATTTATTTATTTATTTATTTTGAGACAGGTTTTCTTTGTGTAGCCTTGGCTGTCCTAGAACTCACTATGTAGACTAGGCTTGGCCTTGAACTCAGAGATTTACCTTCCTCTGCCTCCCAAGGGCTGGGATTAAAGGCATGGGCCACCCACCGCCAGGCTGAAGTGGTACTTTTCTCATCTTCTAGATTTCATCATGAGTAAAACAAGGCTCAGGAGACTTAACTCATTGCCCACTACCAGCCCAAAGGGCCCCTCCCAAATTTGACAGACTTCATCACCTTGACCCAGGACCTTTGACCTTCTGCAATATATCCATTTACTCATTCTCCAGTGAAATGCCACCTGGAGTAAATGAATGCTCCTCTGGAGCCACAATCCCTGTAAGAACCGGTTACATTCCTCATGATGTAAATTGATGGTTTTTTTTTTTTTTTTTTTTTTTATCAACCCTGTACTATGTCCAGGGGATCCAGAGTGCTCATGTTCTACGAAACCCAGAACAACCCTGAGGTTTCCATCAGTGCCTTTGCTGTGAGTCTCTGGCCTACAAACACCGTAGATACATGTGGGTGCTATACGACACTTTAATGTCCATCCCCCATCACATTGGGAGCATGAGGCAGGTGTGGGGTGGGTGTGGGAAGCCTGGTGAATCTGGAAATGAAGACCCTGACATCCAAGATGACTCAGTGTGTGTATGGGTAATCCTAAGATCTGCCTGAAAGGGTCTCCCTGTCCTTTGCTATTAGAAAACTATTCTAATGATGAGTCATCTGGAAGATATGAATGTTACCTGGTCTTCCAGCTGGAAATGCCACTAATTAGATTTATCTGGGTCGCAAAATTATTCCTTTAAAAGGCAAAGTAGGGCAGCCTACAAGAACGAAAAGACACATACTTTAGAGGAAGACTGAATTCGGGATCTACCCTGAGCCTCTGCACGGCTCAGCCCTCAGTACAAATGACCCAGCCTCTCTAGGCCGTGATTTTCCCATCCGTAAAACTGGAGTAATGATGCCTGCCCAACAGGGAGGCTGGGTTGGACAAAATGCAGTGTGAAGTATCCAGTCCAGTGTCTGGAACACAGTAGGTGTTTCATGAAGGCATCTCTGGGTGTTAGTCCAGTTTGAGTTTGGTCATTGCCAAACTGCCTGTCATCTCACCATTCAAGCTGGGCCGGGGCCAGATTCCTAAACACCCGAACTCCACATCCACATCGGGTCAGAGCTTCTCGCAGGCTAGAGGCTGGCAGCAGGTGGAGGGCGAGGACTCAACGACCCCTCCCTCATCCCAGACCCACACCCAGCGCAGTGCCTACGCGGAGACTGCACAGCGATGCTTTAGGAGGCGGGGCCCGCGGGGGGTTAGGTGACGTCACGCAAGGAGGAGGGGCTGCGTCTATGGGCGGAGCCCCGAGATGGTCAGGGCCCGACTGAGTCCCCGGCTCCGCCCCCGGAGGGAGGCTGCGGAGGGGCAGACCGGAAGTCCTTCCGCCTCCGCCCGCCTCCGTGCTCATTGCCTCGTCTCCGTCGGCCCGGCGAGCGAGGTCGTGCCCCGGAAGTAAAGGGGCCATGTTGATGGGTGACCCCGAGAGAGGTACTGGGCGAGTGGAGAGTCCTGAGGAGAGGTAGCGCGTGGCCCGCGGGTGAGTGAGGGAGCGAATCAGGGCGGCCGGGGATCGCCCTCTTGGCGCTCGGGCCGACCGAGGCTACCGGCTCCCTCTGGGGCCTCCGAGCCTCGTCCCGCCCCGCCTCAGACCGGGGATCATCCAGCCTGACTGGCCCCGGGGTCTCCGTCCCCGCCCTCCGGGAGTTGTACCCTGACCGGGGCCTATAGCCGGTCACTCAGCGACCTTGTTCCAGCCCATGCGTGACGCTGGCCTTCCAGCCCTCCGTTGTTTTTCTGCGTCTCTTGCAGCACCGGAGACCCTTAGGACCGAGGGGAGCTGCTCTGCAGTTAGGGGGAAAGAGACAGAGACGGTGGCTTGCCCAGGTTCGCGCTGGAAGTTTAAGAGAGGTCGGAGGCTCCTGTCTCGGGGCCCAAAGTCCTGATCCTTTTTTTCTTTTCCAACTAAATACTCCCTTCACTCCTCCAACACATTTCGGCTCCTCCAACGATCGTTTCTTCCACGTAGGGATTTTGGGAGGATTCATCCACCTAGCAGTTATGAGCCTGTTGTGCACTGGGCCCTGGCTGGGAAAGTTTGCTGAACACCCGGAAGTGCTGCACGCATGTAAGGCCCCCTCATTCCAGCGAGTTAGGGTCTGGATTGTTGTGGCAGGTGGGCAGATGACTTCTTTTGGGAACGTCGTCAGTTACTTGTCGAACATCTTTAATCTCAGCTCTTAGGAGGCGGAGGCAGAGGCAGGCAGATCTCAGTTCGAGGCCAGCCTGGTCTACATGGTGAGTTCCAGGACTGCCAGGGCTCTGTAGAGAGACTCAGTCTCAAAAAAACAAAAACAAAAACAAACAAACAAACAAACAAAACCCAAAATAAACAAAAGCAAAAATAAAAAAAAAAAACACAAAGGGGTAGAGGGATGGCATTTCCAGAGGACCCGATTTCAATTCTCAGCACCTACATGTTGGCTTACAACCATCTATTACTCCAGTCTCGAGAATATGACACGGTTAGATTTGTAAGGCACCAGGTATACAGTGGTGTGCAGACAAGCATTCAGGCAAATACCCATACACATAAAGTAAAAAATAAAAAAGTTACTAAAACAACAACAACAACGAAGAACGCCTCTCAAGGTAATGCTCCTTATATGGTGGTGCCAGGATGCAGATATGGCTGAATCCTTGTCTTTAATCACCCTAGGCCATACCTTCTGGTAAAGTTCCATTGTGGGTGCTTTGCAGGAGGAGTTCTCAAAATAACCTTATATAGTAGGTATTCTCAGGATGTGATTGTTATCTCTGTTTTACAGCGAGGAAGGGGATACTCAGTGGGCTTATGTACTTTTTACTAAGTGCCATGGCAGTGGGATGTCACAGCCAGGACTCAGGCTCAGGCAGTCTACTTCTTGAGCTCTAGTGAGCCATAAGCTGACCTTCCCCAGGAGGGGCTCTACCATGAAGTCCTTGGAAGTCTCTGTCGTTAAGGTTCCCTGACCCGGTGCCTAAGGCCCAGCCGTCATCAATTCTGATTCTGGACTTCTGTGTCTTCTGTTTAGAGTGTAGTGCTTGTCGTCCCCCATGGCCCCGTGGAGCCGAGAGGCGGTTTTGAGTCTGTACCGGGCTCTGCTGCGCCAAGGCCGAGAGCTTCGCTACACTGATCGAGACTTCTACTTTGCTTCCATCCGCCGTGAATTCAGAAAAAATCAGAAGCTTGAGGATCTAGAGGCTCGGGAGAAGCAGCTGGAGAAGGGCCTGGTCTTTCTCCGTAGCAGACTCGGAGGCCTTATTTAGGAGTCTCTCTTTCCCTCCTACCCTGATTCCAAGAAGAGGACAAAGGTGCCTTCAGTAGAGACTCCTGGCTCCCCCCACCCCACCTCACAGATGCTTTAGGAAACCTCAGGTAGGTAGACCCTTGATCCTGGAAGTTTCTTTTTTTCTGATGTAAGAAGCTAGGAAAGGGACGACCTTTCCTTTATCATCAAAGAATGTCCTTTATTCTCTAAAACTCACTAAATACAGACACGTCAATAGAAGTGGGTCCTATTACTGAGAAACATGGGCCTTGGATTACAAGCCACACCAAAACAGAATTGGCATCATTTTATTCCATAGACTATTCTATATATTAGAATATTAGAAAAGATAGTGGTTAAAGTCATTAGAGTTCAGTTTCAAGCCAGCTGCTGCTCAGTTTATAATTGTATTGCACCCTACTTCCTGAAACAGGAGTTTATCATCATGCATAATTGGTATAGCAATCATAGTATTCAGTGCCTGTTTTCCAATATTGGCACTGCTAACTAGTAGCTAAGTCTCTAAGCCTCCCCAGGCCTTCATTTCATCATCTGTGAAATGGAAGTAATAGTGCTTAATCTCTTTGGGTTCTCTGTGAATTGACCTGGACAGTGGACAGACAGCACTGAAATGGTACTTGGCATGTGGAGTGTTATCCCTGTATTTTCTTAAATTCAAAGTTACATTTTTATCACGGGTGTGGGTACATGTGCCATAGCATGCTTGTGGAGGTCATAAGACTTGTGGGAGTTGGTTCTCTCTGTCTATTTTGGGGGTCTTGGCAATTAAACTCTGGTCTTCAGGCTTGTTGGCAAGTGTGTTTATCCACTGAGCCATCTCACTGGCCCTAGCTCTTTTTATTCTTGGAGACATTGCCATCAGGAAGCCCCACTGCGGCATAATGGCCATGTTTAATTCAGGAACCTTTCAGAGGTCCCTTTTTATGCCTAGACTCTGGGGCTAGAGAATAAAGATGGGTCCATTAAACTTTAGACTAGGGCTATGAGCACTTGTTTTTGCAGAAGATCCAGGTTTGATTCCCAGCACCCAGAAGATTGCTCATAACTATCTATAACTTCAATTCCAAGGGATCCAATGACCTCTTCTGACCTCCATGGGCACCAGGCATACACATGGGCCACAGATATTATATTGCAAACAAAATACATATACATAAATAAATCTTAAAAACAACAACAACCACCAACCTAAGGAGGAGTTGGGTGGGAAGTAATTCTGGTATGAACAGTGCTGTGCGGGCACTGTATAAAAAGTTATGGAGACAGGAATGAAGATAGCTTGCACTTAGTTTGGGTGGTAGGAGAGAATTATAGTTGCAGGGAAGACATTTGAGGTCTGCCTCCCTTGAGAAGCAGAAACTTGCTGTGGTGGGGAGAAAATAAATGGATGTCTGGAGGTGGGAACTGCACTTTGTAGCTGGGAAACAGGTTTGTTGTGGTTAGAATGGTACAAGGAGTGACTGGAGTTGAAGTTGGGCCAGGGGTGGAAGGACATTGAATTTCCTGTTAGGGAGGCAATAGCTGACTGGGGGACTGTCACAGCTTTCTAAGAAGGGAACGATGGGAACATTTGTGTTTTGGAGTATGCCAGGGTAGTGTGGAGGATAAATTGGTGAGAGATACTAGAGGTGGTGAATTTGGTCAGATGATGGAGGTACTGAGGTGCTCACATGTAAATAACAGTGTAGACAACAGTAGGGCTTGTGACCACTGAGAGAGAAGGGGAAAGGCTGAAACATAAAGCTTGACCATGATCATACGTCCTGGTAATTCCAGCACTCAGAAAACTGAGGGAGGAGGAGTTTAGTTTGAAGCTAGCCTGGGCAACATAGGTGTTCCAAAACAAGGAAAAGGAGGAAAATACATACACATTAATAAAGTATGACTGTGGTATAAGGCTTGCCAGTTGGGTAGAGGGTAATGCTTACTGAGACAGAAAGCAGGAACCTTAGGTAATGACTCTCAGTTCTCAGTCACACTTCCATCGGTCAGTAGACCCACCTTTTGCAGTACAGGACCAGGGTTGGGTGGTGTGCATGGAATCCTGCATGCTCGGGGAAGGGCAGTGGGTCTGAAGAAGTGGGGAGTTACTGAAATGCATTCTGATGTTTTGATTGTGAATTGTATTAATTTAAATCTTGCCATCAAGGGAAAATGAAAAGCTAGGTATGATGGTATAAACCTGTAATCCTAGTACTCAGGAGGCTGAGGCCAGAGGACCACAAAGGTAGCCTGGGGTAGGGAGTAAATTTCAGGTCAGCCTGGGACACACAGCAGCTTATGTCTGGAAAGGCCTGGGACAGGTAGTAAATTTCTTCAGCTTGGGCTAAAGAACTGCCTGTGTCTTAGGAAGAAATCAACGAAACAAAACCCCTCCAGTGCCATAGGGGTAGTTCATTCATTACAGTAGATACTTAATATGTCAAACATTACATTCTTGCAGCAGTGAATGTGCCAGAATGCTCCCTTGAAGCTATAGTGGCTTAGAGGTCTAGTGGTTAGAGACAAGCGGTGGGGTGGTGTTGCAGGCTGGTTGGGACTCATGGATTAGTTCTCCCAGCAGCATAAGCTCTAGATTCAAACCCTGGCTGCACACTTTACTGATGTGTAAGTTACTCTAGGCTAGTGACAGAACACGTACTTCAGTTTCTTTTTTCTTTCTTTTTTTTTTTTTTTTTTTCTTTTGGTTTTTCGAGACAGGGTTTTTCTGTGTATCTTTGCGCCTTTCCTGGAACGTACTCTGTAGCCCAGGCTGGACTTGAACTCACAGAGATCCGCCTGGCTCTGCCTCCCGAGTGCTGAGATTAAATGCATGTGCCACCACTGCCTGGCCAGTTTCTTCATCTTTAAATTGGAGATAAGAGCCAGATATGATCATATGTGCCTGTAATCACAGCACTTAGGAGGAGGCAGGAAGATTAGGAAATTGAGGCTACCTGGGGAGTTGGAGGCCAGCTTGGGTGACATGGTTCTAGGGAAGGACTCATGGTTGATCCCCTTTAAGAAATGACAAGTTACCACCTCTGTGGAGCACTTAGAATGAAGGCCCAAAGACTGGGGATGAGTTGCTCGTTTTTATGTTAGGTTCAGTAATTGACAGCTGTGTGGATATAGGCTGGATATGGTATATAATCTAATAAGGATGGATCGAGAGGGAAGTCCAGCAAGGCCTGCCTTCCTGTGTGGGTCTTTCTGGCCCCTGAGTTGTCATTTCTTCCTGTCAGGTATAGGGCACGTCCTTTTCTGGAATAGGTTTTTTTTGTTGTCGTTTTATTTGTTTGTTTTTGTTTTTTTGAGACAGGGTTTCTTTTCTTTTTTCTTTTCTTTTTGTTTTTTCTTTTTTTTTGAAGGCAAAAAGCAGACTCGTTTATTCAATAATGGGGAAGGCCTTATATACCCTCCTCCCAGCACCTAAGCTATGTCCTAAACTGGTGGCATTTCGTGGTCATCCCTCATTGGCTGGGCATGCTCAGAAACTCTGACAGTGCCTGCTGCTAGGCCCTCAGGCAGACTCCAGGTTGGCTCATAAGGAAGTACGTTGTGTACATGCCTTGGCAACTGGTTTGAGCCAATTTCTTTGACCCCCTGGGCCTGTCCTACTACAACAGTGTACTAATACCCCACAACAGCACCATCTTGGAAGTATGGAGCAACAAGAATCCTCAACTGATGCTGAATCTGTGGCTCTCAGGTCTTGGCTACCCTAGCTGTTCAGAACCACCAAACAGATAAGACCATAGGATCTGAACAATTGAAGGCCATGAGAGACAGGGTTTCTTTTATTTATTTATTTAAACAAACATTCATAATCATTATTTTATACAGATATAGATATGTAAATACAACATTGAGTTCAGTGGTCCTTCAGCATTTTCCATTTAAATTTTTTTTTTTTTGAACATAAATACAGGTAATAATTCTAAAGTCCAGAGTTATTTGAAAGTGGAAAATATTTTCTCTGTAGAGAATAGTAAAAATGATAACATTTCCCAATAAACCCTTTTAAGTCGAATAATAGCTGAATTATACATATAAATATTGATTAGATTCTGGGATACAGAAAAAACCTATCTTCATCTATTCAGAGAGCTATGTTTTACTTAAGTTGTGTGAGATTCCTATTCATCTTCCCCTTCACTGTTTGATTTACAGCAGACATTTTTCTATAGGCTAATCCATAATCTAAAAAGATTTTAGCCTTCCCTCCTGAACGAACGGCCAGCATATTCTGTCATCAGTTTGATACAGTACAAATTCTTATCCTAATAGTGAAATGTTTCATTAAAGCATGCCCAGTGATTGGGTAAAACCAAAATTTATTATAAGCCACAATCATCCTAGGGTCCCCCTGCTATATAGCCTCCCTGGTTCTGTGGGTTGCAGTCTGATTGTTCTTTATCCACTTATGAGTGAGTACATACCATGTTTGTCCTTCTGAGTCTGGGTTACCTCACTGAGGATGATATTTTCTAGTTCCATCCATTTGCCTGAAAACCTCATGCTGTCATTATTTTTCTCTGCTGAGTAGTTTTCCATTGTGTATATGTACCACATTTTCTTAATCCATTCTTCAGTTGATGGGCATCTAGGTTGTTTCCAGGTTCTGGCTATTACAAATAGTGCTGCTATGAACATAGTTGAGCATGTATCTGTGGTATGATTAAGCATTCCTTGGGTATATACCCAAGAGTGGTATGGCTGGGTCTTGGGGTAGATCGATTCCCAATTTTCTGAGAAACCGCCATACTGATTTCCACAGTGGTAAGACAGAGTTTCTTATTTTTGTGTCTAGGGGAAATAGTTTAAATAAAACTTGCTTGAAGTGTTCACAGAGTGTAATTCTTTCCAGCCTTCTGCCAGGTCAGTGTTTTCTTTTTCTTTCTTTTTTTTTTAAAGCCATCTTAGGGGCTGGAGTGGAGGCTCAGCAGTTAAGAGCACTGGCTGCTCCTCCAAAGGGGCTGCCTGGGTTCAATTCCTAGTACCCACATGGCAGTTCACAACTGTCTGTAACTGCCCTTCCAGGGGATCTGATACCTTCATAAAGACATACATGCAGGCAAACCCCCAATGTACATTAAATTATTATTTTAATGTATTATTAAATAATTTATTAAATAAATAAATAAATCTTAAAACAAAACAAAAAAATCCCAGCCGTCTTAGGTGGTTTAAGTGAACAGGTCAGTAGTATTATGCAACAGGTTTTCAGAACTTTTATCTGGCTAATCTGAAACTGTACCTGTTAAACACAGTGTTCCTCCTTGCTTGTCCTGAGGGACCAAGCCCGACTCCTTGCCAGGGGAGCTCTTGTCTCCTGGAGGTTGAAGGCAGCAGAATCGGTAGGTAATGGAGGGACAGTAACCTGAATAAGGAAGGTTTAGAATAAGGACCTGTCTCCCTGTTGGAGCTTGTGGGTGCTCTCTTCCAGGTCATCAGGTGTATGATGCCACTGGGTCCTTGGGTCGGCATGAGAGTATTGATGTAGATTATCAGGGAAGCCTTTAGCAAGCCTGCTCTTCGTACCAGTTTTGAGCTCAAGCACAGGAGAGTTTCAGTGTGTTCTTGAGGCTGTTTGAACTTCATCTCAAAACATGCAGTGTAACTGGACAGTCTGTTGCAGCCCTTCTCTCTGGTGGATGGAAGTCTTAACTTAATGACAGCTGTCACTTGTAGGCTGGGTTTATAGCAGATGAAATACTTGGACTCGGTGTTGCAACCAGTGCTTTTCCTCACTACAACCCTGTGGTTTGGGCCCATGAAGCGATCATTATCCCCATTTCATAGCTGAGGGGCTAAGGGACTCATTTGGGTCACCCAACAAATTAGCTCAGGCCCAAGGCAAGTACTCAGGTCTCAGAATTTCTGACTCTAAAACCCATGTTGTACTGTTACGCTGTACCTACCTTGAACTTTCAGTCATCAGCAGGGCCAAGGCCTGACAGGCTCAGTGAGGCCTCTGCTGGCTTCGACTTAGAAGGAAGAGGTACCCTCTGGTCCTGCTGTTGCTTTAAAGGATGGTTTAGAGGGCTCTGCATCCAGTGCTTCTCCCTGTTAGAAATCAGTCTTTCTCTTTCTCTCTTTTTTTGAAATTGGGTTTCTCTGTGTAGCCCTGGCTGTCCTGGAACTCAAACTTAGAGACGTGCCTGCCTCTTCCTCCCCAGTGCTGGGATTAAAGGTATGTACCACCACCAGGCCTTGTAAATCTATTTGTAATGGTTTTTCTTAAAATAGAGGTTTGGGGGCTGGAGAGACGGCTCAGTGGTTAAAGGCACTGACTGTTCTTTCAGAGGACCTGGGTTCAATTCCCAGCACCCACAGGGCAGCTAACAACTGTCTGTAACTCCAGATCTGACACCCTTACACAGACATGCATACAGGCAAAGCACTGATGTACATAGAATAAATAAATTATTAAAAAAAAATAAAACAGTGGTGCACACCTTTAATCCCAGCACTCGGGAGGCAGAGCCAGGCAGATCTCTGTGAGTTCGAAGCTAACCTAATTTACTGAGTGAGATCCAGCACAGGCACCAAAACTACACAGAGAAACCCTGTCTCGAAAAACCAAAAATAAATAAATAAATAGACAAATAAATAAATAAAAGAGGTCATTGCTAGTTGTGTGTCTTTGCTGATGAGAATCCTCTGCCTCCGCTGGGTTTCCTGTCCCATCTCTGTCGCAGTGGAAGCTGGAAGGATGGTGAACAGCTCTCTTTCTGACTCTCCATGTACATACTGTGTTTAACACTTCTTTGCCTGATTCTCTGTGCATCTGAAGTAGGAATATATTTTAACTGAAAGTCAAAGGTAGAGAAAAGGGAAGTGCCATAGTGTGAGTATAGCGGGAAAGAGTATTTTTGGATTTGACAGTGAGTCTTTTCTTTTTTTTTTTTCCTTTTTTGGTTTTTCGAGACAGGGTTTATCTGTGTAGCTTTGGTGCCTGTCCTGGATCTTGCTCTGTAGACCAGGTTGGCCTCGAACTCACAGAGGTTCGCCTGGCTCTGTCTCCTGAGTGCTGGGATTAAAGGCGTGTGCTACCACTGCCTGGTGAGTCTTGTTTTTTTAATGTGGCTTCTGTTGTGCTGGGGTTATAAGCATGTGTCACCATGCCTATCTGTTTCTTTTTTTTTTTTTTTTTTTTTAAGATTTATTTATTTATTATGTATACAGTGTTCTGTCCGCACATATCCCTGCAGGCCAGAAGAGGGCACCAGATCGTATTACAGATGGTTGTGAGCCACCATGTGGTTGCTGGGAAATGAACTCAGGACCTTTGGAAGAACAAGCAGTGCTCTTAACCTCTGAGCCATCTCTCCAGCCCCGCCTATCTGTTTCTTAATCCTAACATTCCCAAAGCAATGGCTAAAGAAGGAAGACCTTGTCTTCCTAGCAACACCACATTGTAAAGGAGTAGGGAGGCTTGTATTGTATGGTGGGATACTTTCCTGCAGCACAGAAATCGGATTGATAATGAACTGAATGTTTGCTCTAGTCTCAGGTCTGTAGACAGACTTTTCTGTGGTATACCTTAGCATTTCTTTTCCTGTGTGTCCAGGTGAGTCACGGGACATGGTGCCTCTCCTCTGGACCCCAGAGTACGCAGTCCTAGATTTTGCATGCAGTAACCTTGATTGCGGTGCGGAGGGACAGAAAGGAATGGTTCTTGTGGTCCCCACTGGTGATGGCTGTGTTGTCTTCATTCTCAGGTGAGCAATGGCAGGCGCTGGTGAGCGCAAAGGCAAGAAGGATGACAACGGCATCGGCACAGCCATTGATTTTGTGCTTTCCAATGCCCGGCTGGTGCTGGGTGTTGGTGGAGCAGCCATGTTGGGCATCGCCACCCTGGCAGTTAAGCGGGTAAGTGCTTGCGGCCTGGTCCCAGGATGGGAGGTAGTGAGTTGCCTCTACCTCTGACACTCTGATGCGAGTATAATTTACTCCTCTGGCAGTCTGCTTCTAGGCTTCTGCCATGAAGAGATCACTGAGATGGAAAGAAATGTATCCTAGCAAGTAAAACACAGCAACTAACCCAACTACCCTTCCTTCCCCGATGACCTGAATTAAAATACTAGCCACACATATACTTCTGTTTCCTTTTCTTACTCTTATTTTTAAAACATTTATCTCTATCTGCATACTTTGTGTTGAACTTTACCCTCCGGGTAGACTGGACACCCCTAGAACCTCAACAGTGCTTAGCATGTAGGATCTCTGAAATACTGACAGCCCTCTTAGTCTGTGAGCTCCATATCACAGCTTTAGTTAACCAGACTGAAAATACTTTTTTGCATGGCTGGGTGTGATGGCTCACACCTTTAATCCTGGCACTTGGGAGGCAGAGTTCGAGGCCAGCCTGGGCTACAGAGTGAGTTCCAGGACAGCCTGGTCTACACAGAGGAACCCTGATTTGAAAAACAAACAAACAAAATTATATTTACACTGAATAGGTACAGAATTTTTTTGGGTCATTCCTTAAGCAATCAGGATAATTATTTACATAGCATTTACATTGTATTAGATAATATAAAATTTAAAATACATATAAAGCTGTGCACAGGTTATATATAAGTACAATGACTTTTTTAAAAAGTATTTTATTGGTGTGTAATACTTGTGTGCAGGTGCACAATGGAGATCAGAGGACAACTTTGTGGAGTCAGTTTTCACCTACCTTTATATGGGTTTTGGGGATTGGACACAGACTTGCATTAGTGGGGAGCAAATGAGTCTTCTCACTGTCCCTGTTGTTTGTTTGTTTGTTTGTTTTTTTGGTTTTTCGAGACAGGGTTTCTCTGTGTAGCTTTGCGCCTTTCCTGGAACTCACTTGGTAGCCCAGGCTGGCCTCGAACTCACAGAGATCCGCCTGGCTCTGCCTCCCGAGTGCTGGGATTAAAGGCATGCGCCACCACCGCCCGGCCTAGTTTATTCTTGAAAAGGTGATTAATGAGTAACACTACTGCCTTATTGATTATAAAACACATGTTTTTTTTTTTTTATGTATACTGCTTGAACGCACAGAGATCTGCTTGCCTCTGCCTCTCAAGTGCTGGAATTAAAGACATGCGCCACTACCACTTGGCATGTATACCATAATTTAATTCATATACCAGAATTCAGATCATGAATAGCTGTGATTTTGTTGGACAATCCTGATTTAAGTAAAATTGACTTGTAGTAAAGTGGAAAAAATAATTGTCTGGGGATGTAATTCAGTGGTAGAGTGTTTACCCAGCAAGCACAAGGACCTGGGTTTCATGCCCAGTACCACTATCAACAAAAACAACAAAAAACTTCTAGAACTTAGTAGGGCAAAGAATCTGGGGGAGGAGGAGGGCTGGTGTATGTCCTGGGTCCTCTCTGGTATTACAGATGTATGATCGGGCAATCAGTGCCCCTACCAGCCCCACCCGCCTGAGCCATTCAGGGAAGAGGAGCTGGGAAGAGCCAAACTGGATGGGCTCCCCTCGACTGCTGAACAAGGACATGAAGACAGGCCTGAGCCGGTCCCTGCAGACTCTTCCCACAGACTCCGCTGCCTTTGACACAGGTGAGAGACTCCTTCAACTTTCTGGGCCTGCTCTGCACTTAGACATGGGGAGACATTTCTCAGCACGGAATGTCAGGCAACTTGCCCTTTGTGCCAAGTCCTTCTCCTTCCTGGGACTAGGACTTCTGTGGACTGAGCAAGCTTGGGCAGAGCTCACATGCCTCTCTCTCTTGCCTTGGCAGATACATTCTGCCCACCCCGGCCCAAACCGTTGGCCAGGAGGGGCCAGGTAGACTTGAAGAAGTCACGACTCCGCATGTCCCTGCAGGAGAAACTTCTTTCTTACTATCGGAACCGGGCAGCCATCCCTGCTGGAGAGCAGGCTCGGGCCAAGCAAGCTGCGGTGGACATATGTGCTGAGCTCCGGAGCTTCCTGCGGGCCAAGCTGCCTGATATGCCACTTCGGGACATGTACTTGAGTGGCAGCCTCTATGATGATCTGCAGGTAACAGAGTTCTTAGGAAGGGTGGGACTGGGCACAGACAGATACTTCTCAGTATTGTGGGTGCTCAAGAAAGTCACTGTGTCTGGGCCTCAACTGGAAAGCCTCTTGCTTGTAAATCCTGCCCCACAGCAGTATTTTTTCTCTGCTCCGTCCTTTCTCACTTTTTAAGTCATACTTATACTTTTTAAGAAGCTATAGGGCTGAGGATGTGGCTCAGTTGGTATAGCTTAGTTGTATTGTGCTCTGGGTGCAGTCCCCAGCATTGCATAAAACAGGCATAGTGACCCAGGCCTGTCATCTCAGCTCTCAGGGGGCAGAGGGATCAGAAGGTTAGGGTCATCCTTAGCCATGTAGTTTGAGACCAACCTGGGTTATATGACATCCTGCCTCAAAAATAAACAAAAAAAAACCCAAAGCCCGAACCAGGGTAGCCGTACACAACCTGTCCTTTATTGTCTTCTTGTCCTGTTTCCTGTGTGCTAATTGAATCATTGGTTTCCACTACTGTGGCAAGTGCAGGGTGTGAAGATCTGTGCTGTGAGTAGCATGTCTTATGAATAGCAAAGCCCTTAAAAACCTTGTTAATTCTGGGGCCAGTGAGATGACTCAGCAGGTAAAGGTGCTTGCCACCAAATCTGATGACCCGAGTTCAGTCCCTGAATCCCACATGGTGGAAGGAGAGAACTGACTTCTAAGTTACCTCTGACCTCCACATGCCATGACACGTTACATGTGTGCACATGCACACACTCAACTGTAATAAACAATTAAATCAAAACCGACCCTTTTTAATTTGCTCTGGCAGGTGGTGACAGCTGATCACATCCAACTCATTGTCCCCCTTGTGCTGGAGCAGAACCTGTGGTCATGCTTACCTGGCGAGGACACCATCATGAACATACCTGGATTCTTCCTGGTCCGTCGTGAGAACCCAGAGTACTTTCCTCGTGGTAGCAGTTATTGGGACCGCTGTGTTGTCGGTGGCTACCTGTCCCCAAAGACAGTGGCAGACACGTTTGAGAAGGTAGTGGCGGGCTCCATCAACTGGCCAGCCATAGGGTCCCTCTTGGACTACGTGATCCGACCAGCACCACCTCCAGAGGCCCTGACGCTAGAAGTGCAGTATGAGAAGGACAAACATCTTGTCATTGACTTCCTGCCGTCAGTGACCCTTGGTGACACTGTCTTAGTGGCCAGGCCACACAGGTTAGCTCAGTATGATAACCTGTGGCGGCTGAGCTTGCGTCCTGCTGAGACGGCACGCTTACGGGCTTTGGACCAGGCTGACTCAGGCTGCCGATCTCTGTGCCTCAAGATCCTCAAGGCCATATGCAAGTCCACTCCAGCTCTGGGCCACCTCACTGCCAGCCAGCTAACCAATGTCATCCTCCACTTGGCCCAGGAGGAGGCTGACTGGTCTCCAGACATGCTGGCCGACCGTTTTCTGCAGGCTCTGAGGGGACTCATCAGCTACTTGGAGGCTGGAGTCTTGCCCAGTGCCCTGAACCCCAAGGTGAACCTGTTTGCAGAGCTCACCCCTCAAGAAATAGACGAATTGGGATATACTCTCTACTGCTCGTTGTCTGAGCCGGAGGTGCTGCTGCAGACGTAGGGCAGGGGAAGGCCGGAGTGGGCATCGGGTGGTCAGACCCAGAGTCTCCGTTAGAAACACTTGGCTACATGGTTGCTGCCTCACAGGGTCCCTAGGTGCCTCCTGTTTGGCTGGTCGTTGTCCTGGTCACTTCATGCTAATTAGAATGACATCCCTTTGGTTTCCCCACCCTTCCCTATTTTTGTTACCAAACACTGTGCTCCCTACCGCCTTGCTCTAGGCTGATCTTTCTGGAACGAACAGAGAAGGTGGAGTGCTGGCCTCAGCTGTTGGGTGTTTCGTTTTTTTGCCCCAAATTTCTTGCGTTTCTGTCTTCTCTGCATTCTTCTGCCCTTTGGCCTCTTATTTGCTCTTCTCTGTCTTTTCCTTTCTTGGTCACACCTGTTTGCTCTGCCCCTGGAGCACGTCTGCCTAATGAAGATGTCGCCTGTGGTCTGTACACAAGAGCTGATTGCCTGTTTTCAAGCTGAGCTCTGCAGAGTAATGAGACAGTATTTAGATTTCCGGGGGGAGGCTGGCAGAGTCTCTGCCCTGGCAAATCAGCCTTTGACTCTGCTTCCTGGAAAGCAAGCTCTTCCCCTTCCCCTCCCCTCTCCCAAGCAACTCCTGTTTATTTGTGCTAGGACTTTTTCACCTGGGGATGGTGCACTGACCCCACAGCAGGAGCCGGATGCAGTTGTTTTACTGGAAATTGTGCTGTTTTATGGCAGCACGGGGGACGAGGGGCTCTGTGTTCCCACTGACTGTTTCTGTCTGTGGTCACTAAAGCCACACAGACAGGGAAGGCTGGGGGACTTCACAGGCAGCACCTCCAAGGATGCTGGTTTCCTTTATTGCCAACAGAAGAAGGCCTTGTTTTAGCAGTAGAGGCCAAGGGAGGGCCACAGGAAGCTGAGTGTCAGCTGAAACCCAGTGACCATGTTTTCTTCTTGACAGGCTCTACCTTTCTTAAATGTTGCCTTAGAGCAAGAACATACCCAGGGCCAATGCCTCTCACCTGACCCCTGTCCTCAGCGATCTGAGAGAGTGTTTGCTGAGCACTGTAGGTACCTCCACAGGCCAGAGGGTACATGGACATGCCAGCCCTCGTCCCCCGCCTGTCTCCTGGGGAGACTGGTGCTACCTAGGAGGATAGTACATAGATGAGACCTACAGGAAAGAGTTGGGGCTTCCCACATTGCTGCTAAGATCCATATTTATGGCCATGTAATCGTATCCTACGGGTTGGGGGGAGGGAGGTGTTTACTATATCATGTCAGTGTGTCTTTTTCTTCCGTTCCTGACGAGAGGCTGACAGTATCTGGTTCTCTTCGCCCGTCTAGCATTTGTTCTCCATCAGGTCTTTCTGTTTTACCTGTTACTACCTCTCCAGCAGTGTGACTCTGCAGCTGTGATGGCCCTTCCTAATGAGGGGGAATGAGTGACTATAAATGGCACTGACCCTGCGGCAACCCACCTGAAATTAGGGTAGAGATAGGTACCTGCCAACCCCCCGCCTCCCATAGGTTAGGAGGTGTGAGCCAGGCTCTAGTTAGTTTTCTGCCTCTTCTCCCATATATATGTAAAGACTCCTTCAGGAGTTTCTCTTTGATTTGTGTAAGATAGTATGAGAAACTTGAAAAAGAGAAAGCCAAGAACTTTAAGAACCTTAAATGAAACATGCCCCTGGCTGTTCATAATAATGAAATGGGAGTTGAAGACATGTGTTGCCTAGCTTGGACTGAGTAGGTATAGAAGGGCTGACATTGAGGGGACCAAGGTTCTAGCTGGTGCCTGTTTGGGGGGTGGGGGGCTGTTGATAGACTGCTGCAAAATCAGATTTTATTTAGATAGAGTTGGATTTCCTGTTGTAAGTAGTATAAGACTTTCCCAAGCTGTCATCTCTGAACCGATTCCATTTAAGATACCGGAAAGAGTGCAAACAAAACCCCCAAATCTGAAGATTCTTGTGATGTTAAATATCCCAAATAATCACAGCCGTATGTCATTGTGAATTTAGGCAAACAGTGAATTTGTCTCCTGTCTTCAGGAGCAGCTTTGACTTTGGACTGTGCTTTGTCTTGGCCATCTTTGAAGTCCTCAGAACAAAGAGAGGGGAACAGCTTTGCCCTGTGGGTTGTTCTTAGCTGGGCGGGCCTTCCTCTTTGCTGTCACTTTGTCATATGTATGGGAGGCGGCAGATGCTCTGGGATGCTTGGATGGAGAAGAAAATCTGCCCCTTCTTCCCCCGCACACTGTCGGAGACCCAGAGGCTGTGCCTCCACCCTGCCTTTCTCTACAGTACCTCCCAGACTCCATGCTTGATGCCTGAAGCTGTACTCAGTACCTAGGTAACCAAGCAAATCCCAAGTTTCTTTTGGTTCTTCTCTGTTGCCCTTTCTCTCAAACACGGAATTCAGGATAGCAGTTTTTTCTTCATATTAACAGTTGAGACTTTTTAAAAAATAAATGGAAAAACTGTTGGAGACGCCTTATCTCCTTGGGCAAGGCCCTGGCTGATTTTACTCTACCGTAATCCTCCCTTTAAAGAGCTCAGATGGTTGAGGTGACTCAGCTTCAGGAACAAGGCCCTGAGGGACCCTGAGAGCAGGGGTGTTCCATGTGTTCAGAGCCTTCTGCCAAGGTACACTTCCTTGGGATTACGACTTGGTAAGACTGAGAGCATCTGCTACAACTCTAGCTTTTTTTTTTTTTTTTTTTTTGTTTAAAAGCTCAAGGCTAAGGTAAATGGAGAGGCACTTGGGACTAGAGTTTACCCTTATACTAGGCTGGGAGGTTGTAAGCCTCTTAGACTTATAAATTGCCAAAATACCAGGATGTAGGTTCAGTATTTAACTGCAGACTGGGGGTGAGATGGGTGTTAACTTTTACTTTGATCACCTTCTAGTCTTTAAACTCTTGGTCTGAGGCCAGTTCCACACCTTGCCTTTGTGCCTGCCCTGCCAAGGTTTCAGTGTGGTAAGCTGGTAGAATGGAACCAGTCACCAATCGTGTCCTGTCTGGGCTGGGTCCATATAGGAGCAGCTTAGCTTTGAGGCCCAGAGAACCTTTATTCCTTTTTCTCCTTGAAGGAGGAAATTCAACTGGGGAAAACAGCATCTTCTGCAGCATGGGAAGAAGAAAATAAAAATCTCCTTTCCAACAGCTCTGATGTGTGTATGTGGTATGAAGTATTTCCTTACATGGGTGCTAGGCTAGCTCTGTTTTCAGCTTAAAGCATTTGACTTGGATCTCTGTAGTAGGATGGGGAAAAAGTAGTCACCACACATTCTCCTGTGACCTCTGTAGTGTCAAATCAGGGTCAGTGTTTCTTAACCTTCTGCATGGCCTTATGTCAGGAGCCTTCCTAGAGCGAAGGGAAGACAGTTAAGCTTTTGGTGCCTTTGCTTGAAGGGACTAAACAACTTCTGTATGTCTGCACATGCACTCGAGATTTCTTTGGGGATAAGAAACACCCCATTATGCAGGCCTTGTGCATTCCGGTTGTTGTATTTTTTGTTTTGTTTTGTTTATTGAGACAGGGTTTTATTTTGTAGCTCTGGCTGTCCTGAAACTCACTCTGTAGAACAGGCTGGCCTCGAACTCACAGAGATCTGCCTGCCTCTGCCTCCTGAGTGCTGAGATTAAAGACGGGCACCACACGGCTTGGCATTTTAATGGTTTTTTAAAATTTTTCTAAATTTTTTTTTTAAACATTTATTTATTTTATTCTATGTCTATGAGTGCCTTGCCTGTATGTATGCATATGTCCCACATGTGCGTGCCTGGTGCCCACAGAGGTCAAAAAAGGGCATCAGATACCCTGAAACTGGAGTTAGGGATGGTTGTGAGTCAACCAGAACCATCAAATGATGCTGGGTCTGGACCTGGGTCCTCTGGAAGAGCAGCAAGTGCTCTTAGCCCCTGAGCCATCTCTCCAGCTCCAAATTCTGGTTGTTTATACTTGGCTTAGTCTCAGCCAATAAAAGTAAAACATCCTTGGAGGAAGCAGGATGAATCATGGAGATAGGGACTTGGAAATTAGGTCAGGGTCAGAAGTTCTGAGTTTCAGTAACAAAAGCAATCATTAGGGCTGCTTCCCCCCCCCCCCCCCCCCCCAGTCTCAAGTAGCTCAGGTTGATCTCAACCATGTTGTCAAGGATGACCTTGAACTATGGTACTCTTGAGGCCTGAATGCCAGGATTGTGTGTGCTAGAGTACATGGCTTGCATGTCATTAGTGAGCTGTTAAGTGGCAGGCATTGTGCCAGTTGTTTTACATATTTCTTAGGACAAGGAGAAACAGCTTCCTTTTGCAGATAAGGAAACAGGCTCAGAGTGGATGTCACTTAGCCAAATGCCCCAGCCAATAAACGACTGAGCCAGCCCTCTTAGAAGTGGAATCTCAAGATGTCTGCCTTTAAGGGGCTGGAGTGTAGAAGAGGGACTCTCAGCACTCCCAAAACAGCACCCTTTATGGAGGGTTGGTTCTGATCAGGACTTGGGGCTACATCACTTACAACGTATCCAGCGACTGCTCTCACATCTGGATGACTTCTTGGGAAGCTATGCCTGAAGTTAGACTTAGGAGTTAATCAAAACTACCCTGGGGCTTGAGAGCCAGTTGAATAAAACATGATTTTAAGGCTACTGACTCTATGTCAGCAAGCAGCCCTATGATGGCAGGACAGGCATGTTTAGGCCTGAGGTTAGGCATATATTCCCAGTACAGAGTTGAGAGGAGAGATGCCAGCTACAGGAACCAGAATATCTCCCAATGAGGCTCCAACATGAGCGCCCTGCTCTGTCCCTCCCTCAAAGGGCGGTCCTCGGACAGATCAGGAGTCTGAAAGGTCGGACCAGGTAACTTCGGAGGGCCTCTACAGGCGGCCGAAAACCTGCCCATTTGGTCCCGGGAACACCAAATATGGGGAAGGAGGACTTCTAGCGCAAGGGTCACGCTTGGAGAATTTTTTGCTGCGTGCTAGACCAAAGCTGCCCAGGAACGATGCATGAGAGAGCCACTGGAGCAGGGTCACCCCTAACAAGAGCCGGAAAGTATGACAGTTTGGCGGCGGGAATCTCTGGTGGCTCCGCCCTTCCCGCACAGACCTAGTGCTCGTACAGCGGCATGTTCGGAGCCAATAGGAACTTGAGATTTACATGACTCGCCACGCTTGGGCCAATCAGCTCGACGCGCGCTCGATCGGCGTCTCGCGTGATAACCAGGCCGCCTCGGCTTTGACGGTAATAGCTTTGGCTAAGTACTTCTCCCCGCCAGGTGAGCTAACACCGGAAGTTCTGTATCGAGAGATCCCTCCGCGGCGACACGTGACTTCGGCTAGCCGTAAACCTGTAAAGTGGTGTACTTTTCTCTTTTCATGGGGCCTTCAGGATAGTCTGTTAACCCCACAGCTACCCCCGAGCACAGTGGAGGAGGGTTGGGGAGGGCCAAGACGTCAATGGGACGCAGTTGGGTGGGTCTGCGGCAGGGTCATGTGATCACGGCGGGAGGATGCGCGGTGTGCTGCGTCCCCGTGCAGTATATAAGAGGGTGTGCAGGGCGTGTCGCGGCCATTTCTCCTTTCTCTCCGACACATGAAGATCTCTACGCTGCTGCGTCTTTCCTCTCCCCCTCCCGCAGGGATTGCGGCCACCATGGCGTATTAGAGGCAGCAGTGCCTGCGGCAGCGTTGGCCTTTGCAGCGGCGGCAGCAGCACCAGGCTCTGCAGCGGCAGCCCCCACCGGCTTAAGCCATGGCGTGAGTACTGGGCCGGCTTTGCAGGGCGTGTGCTTTGCCGGGGCTGGGCGCGGCCTGCGGCCGGGGCGCGTTGACCACCATACGCGGCTTTACGAGCGACTGGACGCGTCGGTCTTGTTTGTGTGGCCCCGAGACGCCGGCGCTCGCTGGCGGCGGGGGTGGGGATGGGGTGGGGTGGGGTGGGGTGGGGTGGGGAAGCGCTGCTTTTTCCAACGCTACGACTTCCAACCCTGCTGCTTCCTTTCCGTCGTCTCGTAGCTCAACGACCCCGAGGTCGCCGGGGTCCCAGTGACATCCTGCGAACGTGGCGCTGCCAAGATGGCGGCGGGGCAGGGGTGTGAGTCACAGGGGTGGGGCGGGGCGCGGCGTCGATGGCCGTATTAGGAGGCGAGGACAACTGCTTCCTCTGGGTGGCCGGTGAAGCAAGGCTGAGCCTCCATCTTGTGCAACCTGAGCCGGCGGCTGGGGGAGCTTACACAATGGCCTTGGGCCCACGTGCTCCCTATTCAGAGGCTTCTGGGATTTGGCCATTCTGCATTTTAGATAGAAAGATGATGGGACTTGCTTTTGGATTCTTATGCAGGCTCTTCACGAAATCCAGCAGCAGCGTTGCTGTAACGGACAAAGATACCTTCGATTTAAGCACATTCCTCGATTCCAGCAAAGCCCTACAACATGACCGAGATGAGCTTCCTGAACAGCGAAGTGTTGGCGGGGGACTTGATGTCCCCCTTCGACCAGTCGGGTTTGGGGGCTGAGGAAAGCCTAGGTCTCTTAGATGACTACCTGGAGGTGGCCAAGCACTTCAAACCTCATGGGTTCTCCAGCGACAAGGCTAAGGCGGGCTCCTCCGAATGGCTGGCTGTGGATGGGTTGGTCAGTGCCTCAGACACCGGCAAGGGTGAGTGTGACACCTGCTCCCAAGTGCTCTTTTTATTGGGTCTGGTGTTCTGATGATTTTTTTTCTGCCTTGAGTATGTGGCCTAGCCATTCACTCTTTTTTTTTGTTGTTGTTGCAGAGGATGCTTTCTCCGGGACAGATTGGATGTTGGAGAAAATGGATCTTAAAGAGTTTGACTTTGATGCTCTGTTTCGTATGGATGACCTGGAAACCATGCCAGATGAGCTTTTGGCCACGTTGGATGACACATGTGATATTTTTGCCCCTCTAGTCCAAGAGACTAATAAGGAGCCCATGACAGTGAACCCAATTGGCCATCTCCCAGAAAGTGCAACAAAAACCGACCAGGTTGCCCCCTTTGCATTCTTGCAACCTTTCCCCTGTTCCCCAGGGGTCCTGTCTTCCACTCCAGATCATTCCTTCAGTTTAGAGCTAGGCAGTGAAGTTGATATCTCTGAAGGAGATAGGAAGCCTGACTCGGCTTCTTACATTACTCTAATCCCTCAGTGTGTAAAGGATGAAGACACCCCCTCAGATAATGACAGTGGCATCTGTATGAGCCCTGAGTCCTACCTGGGTTCTCCCCAGCATAGCCCCTCCATCTCCAGGGGATCACCAAGCAGTCTGCCTTCTCCAGGTGTTCCCCGTGGGTCTCCTCGACCCAAACCTTATGACCCCCCTGGAGTTACTTTGACAGCTAAGGTAAAAATTGAAAAGTTGGATAAGAAGCTGAAAAAAATGGAGCAAAACAAGACAGCAGCCACTAGATACCGTCAGAAGAAGCGGGCTGAGCAGGAAGCCCTCACTGGCGAGTGTAAGGAGCTAGAAAAGAAGAACGAAGCCCTGAAAGAGAAGGCAGATTCTCTTGCCAAGGAGATTCAGTATCTGAAAGATTTGATAGAAGAGGTCCGTAAGGCAAGGGGGAAGAAGAGAGCTCCCTAGTAGGGTAGTCGGGTGCTTTGTGCTTGTACATAGTCTTGTGATGAAGCTGTGTTTGCTGTAATAAATTATTTTGTAGTAAAGCACCAGTGCAGGTCTGCTGTGTCAATTCTCTTTCTACTTTTTGAGTGACAGGTGCACAGTTGACTGGGTACTTCAACACAGAGCTGAGCTATTTAGGTAATGAGACGGGTATATAGATTAGCTGGAGGATCTGGGTTACTGAGAGGAACCGCCTGAACACCATCTGTTCATAATTGGCTTTGTGCCAGACATCTGCCATGTAGGCACCTAGATAAGGTTGTATGGTACTTGGGGCACAGAAGCTGATTAGATTTCTTTAAGCTCATACAATTCAGAGACCTTAGGAAACCTGTTGTGGGCAGAAAGTGATCACTGAGGAAGGGATAGGCGTTGCTCACCAAGATGCTGGGCTGTAAAGTGGATAAGGCCTGCAGGGTTAAGAGTGGTTTCTGACCAGCCTTCCCAGTGGCAGCAGATTCACCTGAGTGCCAGCTGTTGGAATGAATATAGTCCCTTGGGTCTGATCTAGGCTGAGAGCTGGAATTCCTAAGACCATAGGCCTCCCAGCCTCATACTAAGTAAGGATCCACCCATACAGTCTTGGGCCAAGAGTGGAGGAAGTTCTAGAAACACCTTGACTTTGTTTCCACTTTGGGCTGTGACCTTGGGAGTCCTTCCCCATATTTTCTGTTCCATGGCCATTATGTTCCATTATGTTAACGCTTCTTTAAAGGCCCAGCCTGATCACCCACCCCATCTGAACTGGTAAATTGTACATTTGATGTTACAAATGTCCTTGTTATTCGACTTGCACTTGATACTTAGTTTTTGAGTTTTGAGATGGGGTCCTAGATAAAACTCAACTAGGTGGACCAGTCTGGTTTCAAACTCACGAGATCCTTAGTGCTAGAAGAAGATATGGGACACTGCAGAGCAAATTGAGGATTTCTTAAGTCAGGGCACAAAGCTGTCTGGTTAGGGGTGGGAACAACTTGTCTAAAACTAAAGCTGAGAACATGCCGTGTGTGGATCAGTAAAGGCAGACCACTCGATGCCTTTGTGTGTACACAAGTTGAAGAAAATAGCAGCTGTAGCTGATTATGCATCTATTTTGGGTCTGGGGAGGCTAAGGCAGGATCACAGGTTCGAGGCCAGCTTGAGCTGTAAGGCCCTTGCTAAAAAAAAAAACCTCAAAAGCCATACACAAAAGCATCAGTTGGCTTGGTTTTGGTGGGGGCGGGGCTAGGGGTGGCAGAACGGGAGTGAAGCATGGACTGCCCTCCTGCGCAGCTGTTTTTAAGCCCTACTCTTAATTCTTCACCTCAGTTTTGTTATTTCAAATCCCCACCCTGAGATGAGATGATAAAACCTACCATCGCCCTCAGCGCCTAGGGACATGGTAGTGGAGGAGGAAGGCAACAAGAGGGAGTGGGATAGAGGAGCAGGTGGAGGCCCTTGGAGACAGTGCCCACCCCTCACTTGGCAGATAGTCCTTCTGCCTGCGAACTTCCTATGGCTGCTCCGCCTCTATGCAGGGCTAATGTCACGTCAGTCCTTCCAGATGACCCTGGCAGTGCTTTAAACTGGGTCTTTCATTACCCAGGTACGCCTTGAACTTGACATGCAGCCAAGGATGACCTTGAATTGTTGCTCCCCCAGCCTCCACCTTCCAAGTGCTGGGGTTATAGACATGCACTGCCACACCTGACCTATTAGGTGCAGCCTGGGACGTGCATTACGAGAGGACTAGGGAGAACCAAAATGGAGCCACTGACCACACTGACCTACAGCCCCTGCCAGGTGTTGACAAAAGGCCTGGAAGTAGTGCTTGCTCTCCTTCACCTGCTCAGACAGTGCCTGTCACAGGGCAGAGGATGGCCTACAGCCTTCCTACCATTGGTGACTGCCCATCACACACGAAACACTGTCAGAGACCAGACAGTCAACACAAGATCAACAGCCCAGCTTTTGTAGACCTTTCCTTTTCCTAAGGGGACAAAGGGACAACAAAGATGTGTGAAGTGGCTGGCAGTCTGGGCAGAGCACCTGCTCCTGGAGGAGTATGCCCAGGGCAGGGAACAAGGTGAGGTCTGGGTGTGGGTAGGATGATGATGAAGCAGTAGCTCCACATCTGCAGATGGAGGAAGCAGGAGCAGGCCTTTTGGCTCACCCTTTTACTGGCAGAAGCTGGACTGTCCTGGCCAGTGAGGTGGTAGATGTAGGGTTTGGAGACAGAGGAGTCCAGAAGAGTGAGTCTCTGCAACGAGACCCAAGTGCTGAGCACCTTCCCAGGCACTCTGGGATGGGGTCTTGGCCATGGTGGGTGGCAGGTAAATGCTCAAAATAAAAATGACAACTTCAGAGACAGGCTAGCTCAGGTTGGGGGAATCTTAGTCCAGACTGCTGGCTCTCCTGACTAGGTCTTTAAGAACGGGGAAATTGTGTGTATGAAAAGGAAGAGCACTTCGGCCCACCTATCCAGAATCTGATCAGCTCCAGCTGTGCTTTGGGCTCAGGCCTTCCCTATCCCCAAGTCAGAACCCTCTAGGCAAGGCTGGTGTCCTGGTGGCTGACCCTGTGAGTCCCCATGACCAGTGCATGGCACAGAGGGATGGGAGTAGAGGGGTCCAAGTGTAGATCACCAAACTTAGAACTCGCTCAAATGTTCCCTGTAGCTTTGCATCTATCTGGGATGCCTTGGTTGGGGCAGGCTCCTTTGGTTTGGATGTAACAACTGGTATCCTCTTATTGGGCCACTGGTTGGTAGGGTTTGGGATAATGGTCAGCAATCCATCCTGTGTGTAGGCTGTTCTTCTCCTTGGCAGCAGGTGGAGGCCTTACACCAGGAAAGGTACAGGATCTCTGCTAGCATCCTCTAGGTGATCATGTGACTACAGGTGTGTGCTCCCTAGAAAGGGGCCCTAGAGTCCTTCATCACCCCCCTACAAGAATAAATATTGAGTTGTTTGGTAAGCGGCTTATTAAAGATGGAGGAAATGAGTTCCCGAGGCTACTTGAATTTGTAAAACCCAGCAAGCAGGAAGGGCTGGAGGGTTTGAAGACCAGTACCCATGTGCCTTTGAACAGCTCACACCACAGAGGACCCAGAGCTCCCATCACTAGCTTACAGTCACAGCATCCTCTCTCCTGTTCCTGCTTGCTCTGACTTCCTGGATGGATGGCCATGCCTCTCGTCAGACAGAGGCCACATGGAGGCAGGCAGGATCCACTCTACTCTGCTGGAGGTAGTTCTGTGTCTCCATGCTGAGATGCCTGGAGTGGGGGCAATGAACCCTGTTCTCTTCCTGAGGACAAAGCCCAACTAGCCTTGTCAGGGGCCCATCAATACGCTTCCTCTACTAGAGGCTCTGGGATGTTCCTGGGTTCAGGAGTCCCGTGACCTGAGGGACCCCTAGGCTGAAAATGGAGAGGCAGGCTCAGGGGAGAAGATGGCTATGTGAAGGCCCTCAGTTTTCTCCTTAGGAACCCATCTATCTCCACTGAAGGGTCTCCTGGGCTCTGTGACAGGTCATCTCTTCACCACTGGAGCAGCTGTCTGTGCCATTCCTTCCACAGAGCGTTTGTTCCACATGACCTTTCCTTTGCACCTGTGTCTGGCACTGTCTCTCTGCTGGAAAGGGTCCAGCTTGCCCTGAGGTGGCACAACCATGGCTTTCACTGCTGTCCTTGGCTTGGGTACAGAACTGAATGTCAATGGTTGCTTAGGATGACTCCTGAAATCATGACCTATGC
Organism: Peromyscus eremicus; assembly: GCF_949786415.1. Taxonomy (NCBI): domain Eukaryota; kingdom Metazoa; phylum Chordata; class Mammalia; order Rodentia; family Cricetidae; genus Peromyscus; species Peromyscus eremicus. Next base: position 22,895,963 of record NC_081436.1, on the reverse strand, counting down.
CCCTATCCCATGCAACCTAAGGAACCAGCTGGCTTTTCGCTCTCTTCTGCTGTCATAGCAGACCCCAAGCTCCAGAAGGGCAGAGGCAGCTTCACTTGTAGACTTCCAGACCTACTGTCAACTTCCTGCACAATGCTAGCAGCTAGTGGCCATGCCCAGAAAGGAGGGCATTGCTGCTGGAAATTGCTGCTGGAAGGCATTTATGCTGGGCCTAAACTGGGGGACTTCTGACATGGAGCACCTGGATCCACATTGAGATAGGAGAAAGTCATATCAAAACACACACACACACACACACACACACACACACACACACACACACACACACACAGAATCCACATTTGCTCAAATTCACATTTACTTGAACCCAACAATCGACTAGTAGCTCTTGGAGGTATGGTCTGAGAGGGCCATGCACCTCGCAGTTTCACAGCAAATAGCCCTAGGGTCCTATCCTGGTCAAAGCTAACAGGTCAGGATCTTTTCTGGCAGGGTACAGATGGCTCCGACCAAACCAGCAGAAGTCCACTTCAATTTGAGGGCACATCTGCCCCCGCGCTCACAGCTCTATTCCAGTGTCCCTGGGACACCAGCTCCAGGGCCTCCGGAGCCAGGATGGCTTGCACTGCCACCTGCTGGTCGCCTCCAGCACAGCCGCAGAGACAGCAGCCGTACAGCAGTCAAAGGTTAGTCTTTTGTCCCCATCATTCCTCCAGGCAGCTAGCTGCCAAAATATTCCCTCTGGAACTTCTGGAAGTCCTCTTCAGTGAACACAGTGCCCTCAGCCTTCTTCTTCTTCTTCTTCTTTTGTGTCTTGGCCACTACCCGATCACAAGCTTTGCGGCCCTGGTTCTGCTGCAGAATCTGGAAAGGATTTGGAGTGAGGGCATAGAACTTCCATTTTTGGAAGCACAGGGACTTATGGGACTTAAGCGCAGGGAAGGACTGGACAGACTCGTCACTGTATTCAGTGAGACAGGTCCACACAGATCCTGAAGAACAGCCTCAGTATCACCCCTAGGTCCCCTAGACAAACCTGCTGGGTCACAGACTCTGGCACGGTGCTTCTCACGCAGGTCATAAACTTCAGGTTTGTTCTGAGGTGGTCTCGACATTGTCGTTTCTGGTACTCGGCTGTGGGTGGCAGGCATGGCATGTCATTTCAGACTCATCATACTCTAGAAGTCTTCTGGGTCCCTTCCCTAGATGATTTCAATAGTCTGGGCTCTTTTCAGCCAAATCTACTTTTCTCGTAGGTCTGGCTGAAAACCCCCACCTACTGGATGGCTTTCAGTTAGTCATGTGACTCAATCACTTACAACTATGTCTTAAGGCAGGCATGCTGGTATACACCTGTGATCCCAGCACTTGGGAGGCTGAGACAGGAAGACTGCTCCTAGCTGCACAACAGGTACCAATCAGACAGCGTTATGTAGCAAGACTGTTTACAAACAATACAACAAAAACCCATTACCACCACCAAATACAAACAGGTGTGCCCTGAGCTCAACTATGTATCAGGCTCTAAGTGCTGTAAGAAGCAGGACACATAGACTCCTGGTCTCATTTCCACAGAAAAAGGACTGAGAAGCAGGTGAGTGTTTTAGAGGGTTATCCATTTTTTTCCCTTGGGGGTGACGGGCAGTCTCACTCTGTACACTCCGTAGACCAGGTTGGCCTCAAATTCAGACATTCTCCTGCCCTGTTCTCCTGAATGCAGTCTAGTCAGGGTTAGCCACCATACAAAGAAAAACTGAGCAAAACAGGAAAAGGGAGCGCCAGAAGTGGAGGGCTGCAATTTTGAAAAAAGTCCGAAGATGGCCTCACCGAAAGACCGGGAAGTCAGAGTTGTCAACATCTAGAGCAGTGGTTCTCAACCTTTCCAACACTGCGACCCTTCCACACAGTTCCTCATGCTGGGGTGACCCCCAATCATAACATTATTTTTTGTTATTACTTCATAAATTAATTTTGCTACTGTTACGAATCCTAGTGTAAATATCTGCGTTTTCTGATGGTCTTAGGTGACCCCTATGAAAGGGTCATTTGACCCCCAGGGGTTGTGATCAACAGGTTGAGAACCACTCATCTAGAGAAAGGGCATTTGGAGACAGATGGAAACAGTGTTAAAACCTTGAAGCGGGAGACAGGGAGGTGGTGGTGGTGCACACCTTTAATCCCAGGACTCAGGAGGCAGAGGCAGGCAGATCTCTGTGAGTTTGAGGCCAGCCTGGTCTACAAAGCGAGTTCTAGGACATCCAGAGCTATTACCACAAAGAGACCCTGTCTTAAAACAAAAACAAAAACAAAAAGACAACAATGAAGAACCAAGAAGCTGAAATCAGCGTGCTTGAAGACCCTGAGGGGAAGTGAGGCCGGGCTCAAGTGTTGCTGCTGAGATTAAGATCACTGGGAGAGGTGAGCATGTGAGAGGTGGGGACCAGTCAAGAGCCTCTGCACAATTCAGGCTGAGATGAGGTAGCTTAAACCAAAGTGGCAGCCACTGAGCTATCTCCAGACTGGCTGCTTTATTTTTTGAAATAGAGACTATGTAGACCAGGTTGGCTTCTAACTCAAGAGATCTGCCTGCTTCTGTCCCCTGAATGCTGGGATTAAAGGCATGCCCACAATACCTGGCTATTGTCCTGCCATTCTTACCCACCCATTATGTACCAGGCTGTGGTCTGGCCACTAGGGCCACAGACAATCCAGGGTTGGGGTGGGAGGTTAGCCCTGTGTCTTGAGAATTGAGGAACTTCCACTTCAGGACAGGAGTGAAGGGAACCCCAGTAACTGGGCAGTGAGGCACCTTGGCATGGGGACTCTGTAAACCACTAGTGTCCAGATATGCCTCCTTGCTCCACCTTTGCTCACAGGGTGCTTCCTCTTGGACTCCTTCTCTCTTTTAACAAATATTTAAAGGCTGAGTGTGGTGGTGCATGCCTATGATCCCAACATTTAGGAAGCTGAAGCAGGAGACTGCTTTGAGCCTGAGCCACAGAGTAATAAGACCTGCCCAAAACAAAAGAAAACAAAACAACAACAAAAACCAAACGGGGAGAAACAAACAATAAAACCCAAGTGCCTTGACACCTTTTATTCATCGGGGCCCACAAACTCAAAGACAAGAAAGCAGCTCACCATCATCCTGTGCCCCCTTCTCCCGAAGGGTCCATACGTCTTACCAACTGAGCCACACCCCCTAAGATGTTCTACTAGAAACAAGGCTCCTGCTTTGCAGACAGTGCACCTCTAAAGCCCATCTAAAGCTCTCTAACGCTTCTCTTCCCGCTAGGGCTATAGTTCATAAGCACCTGGATCTTGCGTTTCATTCACCTCCACAGGCACGTCTTGCCTTGAACTCAACCACACAGCCAGGAATGACACTGAACTTCGGGTCCTCCTGCCTCCACCTCCAAAGTGCTGGGATTACAGGCGTATGTCACCTCTCCCGGCTCCTTCCTTCTTTCTCTCATTCTGTTACCAGCTACATAGCAGGTAACAGCAAAGACACGCAGCTGAGAGCCCAGGCTTGGGAGTTAGGTTGCTGGGTTCGAGACCTGTGCCCTACCATTTTATGCCTTTGCCTTGTTGACTCTCGGGTAATGTTTGGAGCCCCGCCTCGAAGGCGCTGCCCCCTAATCCTGGGAAGCACTGGCATTCTCTTCCCCAACTCACCTAGCGCGGACTTAGGCACCTTTCCCTTAGCGGAGTTCCGTAGTTTCAGGGCCTGGGAGGCCTTCGCCCTCGCCCTCCGGGTCCGCTTCCCCGGAGCCCCGCTCGCCTTGGCCTGGCCGGGGGCGGCACGAGGGGCTGTAGGGACAGACAGCGAAGGACCGAGTCGGAGGGCGCGCGCCGCTCCCTTCCCACCCTCCCAGTCACTTCCCTCGGGGCCTCGTGCACCGCGCGACGTCCCACGGCCAGCCCTCCTCACCCTCCGACGCCGCCAGAAGCTCCAGGCCGCGCCGCAGCAACGCCGCCGACATGCTGCCGAGCCCCGCCCACGCGCCGCGAGCTACTTCCGCCCTGGCGGTGTTCTCTCCTCGGCGGAAACCGGAGCCGGAACCCAAAGTTCCGCAGCGGGCGGAAGTGCCCCCTTGGGACGTAGGCTTAACGGGTTTCCTCTAGCCTCGGAGGAGCGGGAATTGGAGGCGTGTCCAAGGCGCAGAAGCCACACTTGTTGTCTAATTCCTACCCAACAGGCCTTTTGTGAGCCAGGCTGTGCCTTCGACAGCCTCGTCTTCCAGCTTCATTGGTCGATTCTGTCCAGGGCTAATTATTGAATAGCCTCAGTTCCTACAAAAGAAACTGTAAGGCTAGATGTAGTTCTTCTTGTTTCCTTTTGAGACAAGGACACAGGTATCCAAGGCTGGCCTTGAATTCACTGAGGATAACTTTGAACTCCTGATCCTCCTCTCTCTGCCTTCCAAGGGCTGGAATTACAGACCTAAGCCATTTTTGGAAGGCTTAGACAGTTTTTCATGAAGTTCAAAGCAATACACAGATCCTGTGCACCGTTAGAATCTAGCTGGCTTCCACTAAGCCAGTCACATTAAAGACATTTGCCAGTGAGGCAAGATGGCACACGCTTGTAATCTTAATACTTGGGAAACTTAACTAGGAGTATTGCCGTGAGTTCCAGGCCAACCTGGGCTGCATTGCAAGATCCTTTCTCAAAAAACCAAATAGATAAAGAAATAAAGACATGGGCTGGAGAGATGGTTCAGTGGTTAAGAGCACTGCCTGCTTGCTCTTCCAGAGGTCTTGAGTTCAACTCCCAGCAACCACGTGGTGGCTCACAACCATCTCTAGTGAGATCTGATGCCATCTTCTGGCATAAAGTTGTACATGCAGATAAAGCCCTCATATACATAAATAAATAATAAAATCTTAAAAAATACATTTGTAAACATGCAAAATAACGTGCTTTGTTTTGAAAATTACAATTATTTATTGCAAATGCTGTTTATGTCGTTAAGCAATGAATTGGTCATTGAGAGAATCAGTGAATACTGTTGGACATAATGGTACAACACCTGTAATATCATCACTTGGGAGGCTGAGGCAGAAGAATGGCAAATTTCAGCTCAGCTTAGATTACATACCAAGTTCTAGGCCAGCCTGGGCTACTGAAGAGCTAGGATCTATTAATAGCTTGGTGATAGAATGCTTGGATTTAATCCTAATGCTTGGATTTAATCCCTAATCTTGAAAGAAAAGTCAGTTCTTAATAAGGAACACATCAATAAATATTACACACAGATGTTCTTTGGGTACCTGAGCTTTTGTTTTGTTTTTAATTTTTTAAAATGTGTATGATATTTTGCCTATGTGCATGTCTGTGTACCACAGGTGTGCATCAGATCCCCTGGAACGGGAGTTACAGACTGCTGTGAGCCATCGTTTAGGTTCTGGGAACAGAACCCAGGTCCATTGGAAGAGCAGACAGTGCTCTTAACTCTTGAGCCATCTCTCCTGCCCTGAGTTTTTAAAGAGTGAAGTTGGTTTTTTTTTTTTCTTTATCGAGACAGGGTTTCTCCATGTAGTTTTGGTGCTTGTCCTGGATCTCACTCTGTAGACCAGGCTGGCCTCGAACTCACAGAGATCCACCTTAGCTCTGCCTCCCAAGTGCTGGGATTAAAGGCGTGCACCACCATGGCCTGGCAAAGAGTGAAGAAGTTTTTTTTTTTTTTTTTTTTTTTTAAATCGAGACAGGGTTTCTCTGTGTAGCTTTGCGCCTTTCCTGGATCTCGCTCTGTAGACCAGGCTGGCCTCAAACTCACAGAGATCTGCCTGCCTCTGCCTCCCAAGTGCTGGGATTAAAGGCGTGCGCCACCACCGCCCGGCAAGAGTGAAGTTTTTAAAGGGCTTCTTAAACAAAAAAACTTTGAGAACCTCTAGTCTGGAAATGTCTCTAGTCTGGAAATGTCTCTTCTTCACCATTTCGGTTTGTTTGTTTGTGCTGGTGATCAAATGCAGGGCCTTTTTGCAGCGGGAAGAAATCCTGCCTGGTTTATTTCTCTCTTGGCGGCTCCTAACCAGCACTTGGCATGTGGGAGCCATGCATCACCAGCCAGTCGGTGAATGGGGAGTGAAAAAGGACATCTGAACTTACTGGGCCAACATGTATTGGGGATTTTGCATACCTGATACTGTAGAATGTGGGTCACAAGGAAACAGCCAATCCTCCCTGGACAGCCCTCGTCATCCAAACTCTACTAACTAATCCAGAAGGGAGACACTCCTAATAACAAACACTAGCAAGGGTCAAGTTCCTGCTGTGTTTCACATGTGTTAACTCCATTCACTACGGTAGGAATTGTCCCATTTTGCGAATAGTCTGGGGGGAGAAGGAATCCATCCAATGTAGTTGTCCACATTGCAACAATGTGACCATTAGGTGGCGCTGCAGGACAGCTTTCTTGGGCCTCCTGGTCCACTGCCTGGGTCTTAGTGTGGATGGATGTGTGAGGTTCAGCCCTCTTGGGCTGGCTCCCTGCTATCCCTATGGTCAGTCCTCCCAGCTGTAGCCCAGTGTTCCTCTCTGGTCTTGCCTGGATGAGGAAGCTGAGGCAGAGCCAACAAGCTGGGCTGCCCAGGATAGAAGCTACGTCTCTTTCCAGAAGAGTGTGCAAGGGTAACTGGGTGTCTACTGCTGAGGGGACTGCAGAGGACTGTGTGACCCTAGGCAAATCTACAGCAAAGAGCATCTGTTTCCTCATCTGTTAAACAGGGAATGGAAGTAGCTTCCTAATAGGGCACCCACCTGTGACCAATGAAACAATATTCCTGAAGCACCTTCAAGGAGAGGGGCTACTGCCTGGAACTGTTTAGGGACGACATCGTAGACATAGCCTGTGCTGGCATCCTGTATCCTCCCACTCTGGCATGAACAGATGGACAGGGTGGCTTCAGTGGGCAGGGGCACCCATGGGTGTTTGCTTCCTGCCACATTTGTCCTGAGTCCTCAAAGATTAGGTTCAGGGAGGGCAGCTGCTTCCTGATGGTCTCCATGGGAGTTGGTGGGTCGGGTCTTGAGGTCTCAGGTTGGTTCCTGTCCTGGCTATGTGGCCCTGGGAAGTCACTTTATTGTTCTGAGCCTGTCTTTGCACCGGATCCCTGCCTGACAGGGCCCTATCCCTGGGTCCCCTGGGAATGTGCTTAGCAGGGGTTAGCTGTGTAAAGGAAACAGGATAATCAGCCATCCTCTAGTCCCTGATACCTTAGAACCCCATCACTGACTCCTTTGGTTCATCTTGGGATTAGCTTTGCCTTGGTTTCCCTCTGAGGGAGGAATTTTCTAGAAAGCCACACAGCATTTCCTACAGAGCCAGGCCTAGAGGCCAGGGCTGCAAGTGTAGAGCTAGTGTGAACATGAGTGAATGTGGATTGGTTGCATGGATGTGTGAGCAGGAACAAGTGTGTGCCGGCACAGCATGTATACAGATGTGTGTGTGTACAGATGTGTGTGTACAGATGTGTGTAGATGCTCATAGTCTTCAACTGTGTTCCAGATTACTTGTTTTTTGAGAGAGAATCTTATGTAGCCCAGGCTGGCCTCAAACTGATGCATAGCTGAGGATGACCCTGAACTCCTGATCCTCCTGTCTCTACCTTCTGAGTACTGGGATTATAGGCATGAGCCACTATGTCTGGGTCCCTAACTTATTTAAAAACATTTTTTTTTGAGACAGGGTTTCTCTTTAGCCCTGGCTGTTCTGGAACTCACTCTGTAGGTCAGACTGGCTTCAAACTCAGAGTCTGCCTGCCTCTGCCTCCCAAGTGCTGGGATTAAAGGGGTTGTGCCACCACTGCCTTTGTTTAAATTAAAAAAAATTATAAAGATTGGGGCTGGGGAGACAGCTCAGTGAATAAGAGTGCTCACCGGGCATCATGAGGACCTGAGTTCGTCTCCATAGCACTCATCTGAAAAGCCAGGTGTGAGTATGCACACCCATAACCTGCTGCTCTGAGGGATGGAGACAGGAGGATCACTGGGGTGCCTGCCCAGCTCCAGGGTCAGTGAGAGACCCTGTCTCAAGAGCATAGGCTGGGGATCAATGAGCAGGACATCCAACATCCTCCTCCAGCCTCTGCATGGGCATGTGCCCCAGATGGCTCATATGTACATATAATATATGAGAGAGAGAGAGAGAGAGAGAGAGAGAGAGAGAGAGAGAGAGAGAGAGAGAGAGAGAGAGAGAGAGAGCGCTAAGCCTAAGCCTGCTGGCTCACATCTGCAGTCCCAGCACTTGATAGGCTCAGGCAGGGAGGTTGTCTTCAGACTGAGACCAGGTTGGGCTACAGAGTAAGTTCCAGGCTAGCCTGGGCTAGAGTGAGACTTGCCCCCACCTCAATGAAGCAAACGGTTTAGTGAAGCATATTAACTGAACTGTGGGTGGGGTTCACTGTACATCTGTACACGTGCGTTTCTTGTGTTTTGGAGGACCAGCGTGCTGCTGCCACTTTCCTCGGACATCTTTCTGTGTGTGTGTGTTTTCACTTCCTCCTTCTGACTGCGTCCTTTCCTGGTTTTGCTCACTGTCCCTGACTCTGTCTCTATGTCTGTGACTTTTCCCCTTGGGGGTCTCTGCTTGATGTCCCCGACCCTCTGTCTCTGTGTGTCTCTGACTCTGTCTCTCAGGATCTCTGTTGTCTCTGACTTTGTGTCTCTGACTCTGTCCATCTCTCTCTCCCTTTCTGGCTCTGACTTCTCCTCTGCCAGTCCCTCAGCCCCTAGCCTCTCTCCACCTTGAAATTGAAAACCAAATGGAATTTCCAGCTGCCTTTCCCATTGGCCGCAAGTGCCCTGGCCTCCTGTTTCCCCCTTGCCACCTCAATGCCAAGCCTCCTGACCCTCTCTCAGATTATGATCCGGCCTGTCAGTGCTATGAAGCTACTGACTAGATGGATACCCAAGTGTACAGCTAGGCACTGCTGGAAGCCTGGCCCCTGCCTGCCTCTGAGACCCTCTCCTCTCCATCTGGGATTTTCATTCTTGGAAGGTGTTCCACAGCCCATGCTGTCCCAGCCATCATAGTTCCTCAGAGATCTGAGAACCCTGTGGTAGGGAACTGGACTAATGGGAGACTGGGTTTCCAGGGTGTGGGGCTACCACAGGGACTCAGCTCACATATTTTTTTTTTTTCCTGGCCTCCTCTGAGAACTGGCTTTTGAGCAATGTCCTCACCTCCTCTGGGGTTGCTGGGGGCCCCAAGCTCCTGCCATCTGGGCCCAGGCTATGAGAATTCTCATGCATTGGCTTTGTGACCTAAGACAAGTCATAAACTGTTTGCCTCAGTTTCCCTCATTCATGAATTAAATATAACAGCAGTCACTATAGGGTTACTATAAGGATTATGCACTGAAAATACCGCTGAGCACAGTTGTGAGCACCGCACATCTGTAGGTGAATGGCTGTTATATGGGTCAGTGGTGTGTCCTGGGGGACCTGGGTACATGTCTGTGGATGGCTGCTGTGTCTCTATGCTCTGTGACGGCACATGGGGAGGGCTGAGGCTGCTGACAGTGCTGTTTGTGAGCCTAGAGTTCACGGAGCGATGCTCAGAGAGCCCGGCTGTGTGCTGGAAGGTTCTCACACCTGAGATTCTTGGCAGGGTTGGTCGGGGTCTAGGGCACCACCCTCACAGGTGCAATGTAAGGTTGCCTGACCATGCTCAAAGCTGGGCAGGCATTTAGTTGTTGATTAAGTAACAAACCTTAGCATCCTGGAGCTGGCTGCCTAGGGCAGGTGGGCACTCGGGCAGGACAGAGGAGGGAGGAATGTTGTAGACAAAGAGCTCTGTTCAGCTGTGATGGGTGGGGGTAGATATACATCTTGGGCTTTCTGGAGACTGAGTCTACCCCCTCCTTCGTTTTGTTTTGTAATAGTCTCCTTAAACCCAGCCCGTTTGTGGAGCCCAACCTCTGTTCCCCTAGGGCAGCCGTCTTCATATTCTGTTAGGATTGCTATTACAGGGCTGGGGAGATGGCTCAGCAGTTAAGATCACTTTCTGTTCTTCTAGAGGACCTGAGATCAGTTCCTAGCACCCACATCAGGCAGCTCCCAACTGTCTGTAACTCCAGCTTTAGGGGGTCTGATGTCCTTCTGATACTTTTTTAGCCTTTTCCAGGCCTTTTTGGGCATTGCATTCACACGCACATACACACGGATACACATTAAGATAAAATAGCCAGGCGGTTGTGGCACATGCCTTTAATCCCAGCACTCGGGAGGCAGAGGTAGGCAGATCTCTGTGAGTTTGAGGCCAGCCTGGGCTACAGAGTGAGTTACAGGATAGCCAAGATTACACAGAGAAACCCTGTCTCAAAAAAAAAAAAAAAAAAAGGAACTCTATTGCATGCTCAGCAAGTGAAGTATGTGACTCCAGGGTTCTCGATGGCTTGGTTGGCACTCACCATCTGCAGTAGGACCCTAGGTCAGCCGCCCCATTCAAGGTCTGGGCTGGGCAGGGGTAATACATGTGGCCACTATTGCCGCTCCCTTCTCCCTTCCTCCTCCCTTTCCTCTCTCTTCTTGTTTTGTTTTTTTTTGAGACAGAGTCTCACCATATACCTCTGATTAGTCTCCAACTCATGGTGATCCTCCTGCCTCAGCCCCCTGAGTTCTGGAATTACAGCAGTGCATCACCATATTCAGCTCCATAACTCCTTTTCAACATCTTTCGATTTAGGGAGTCAGGAAGAAGATGTGGAATGTTTCTTTGGAGATCTGGGGTTGGACAGTGACCCAGGTAGGGTCAAAGGTGGGCCTCAAGGCCCAGCTCTGCCACCGAGTTGCTTTGTGACTTCAGCAGGTGTTTTCTCTTCCTGGGTCTTAGTGGTCCTAGGGGAAAATGGGCAGGTTTCTACTCCTGCTAGACTGCATGGCTACTGAGAGGTCACAGAGCGCTCAGATGCTGAAGGTAGAGTGGGTGGAGTCTGGACTCTGGGCATGTGATCTCACTGTGGAGTCCTGGGTCAATCTTTCCTTTACTATGTGCCTCAGTGTTCCCATCTGAGCAGTGGGGATGTCCTGCATCCTCCAGGTAGGGTACAAGTGATCTGTGGAGTGTCACTAAAGGCTTGGAGAGGGGAAAGTTGGGAATGGGTTGAATCTGGTCCTCAGTGGGCTCTGGGTGGGGGATTCTGGATCCCATAGGGGGTGTTGCAGGGAGTGCCCAGGCTCTTCCAGCCTCAGCCTTTCCTTCTAATTATGTCTCTATTAAAATGCAAATATCCTACAATGCCAAGAATGGAGGCCTTGTTGTCATAGCAACAAGGGGAGAGGAGACTGGTCTCCATCTTCCCTCTTCACATCCTTTCAGAACAAATTGGGGCCTGCCTGGAAGTACCTCTCCTCCCTGCTCATCACCCAAGGCTTAGGGTCTCCTGCCCTAAGGTAGATTTCAGGGACATGGATATGGGCAACCCTGCACAAACCACCTCCCTTTCTTGGCCTCACTTTCCCCTTTTGTGACAGGGATGACTAAACCTGTTTTGAAGAGTTGTCTTGAACTCTGACTCCATGCTGAGCCATCACAGAAACGGCCTGCCTCCACATGCCCTTCCAGGTACCCAGGAAGCTGTGGTCAAGCCAGGGGCCCCAAAGATGGTGTGGGAGTGACCGTCAATGCCTTCTTCAGGCCAAAACCCTATTCTACTCATCCTGTAGCCATTTAACTTGACAATGTTTTTCCCTTGCAAAGGGGGCACGTAGATATTAAAAAAGGGTGGAGTCAGTTGGGCGGTGGTGGAACACGCCTTTAATGGTGGTGCATGCCTTTGATCCCAGCTCTTGGAAAGTAGAAGCAGGTGGATCTCTGTGAGTTCGAGGCCAGCCTGGTTTACAGATCGAGTTCCAGGACAGCTAGGGCTACACAGAGAAACTCTATCTTGAAGAACAAAAACACAACAAACAAACAAACAAGCAAACAAAAACAGGGTGCAGTTGTCCACTGCAGTTCTGAAAACCAAGGAAGAGTAAAGAGAAGGAACTTTAGGAAGGGAAGAGAGCTAGTAAAAGCGGCAGAAAGGGGTGAGCAGCCCCCCACCCCTGCTATTGTGAAGCTCAGAGAGGAAGTGTTCTCCACTGTCACAACTGTAATTTAGTACTTGATTGTATAACGCCACTCTGTTACTCAGCCTGAAATACATCACCTTCAACTTCCCAGTGCCTCCAGCTCATTCCTGGTCCTCAAATGATTTCTGGCCTTTTATTTTAACTTTTTTTTTTTTGGTTTTTCGAGACAGGGTTTCTCTGTGTAGCTTTGCGCCTTTCCTGAGGCTCACTTGGTAGTCCAGGCTGGCCTCGAACTCACAGAGATCTGCCTGGCTCTGCCTCCCGAGTGCTGGGATTAAAGGTGTGTGCCACCACCGCCTGGCTATTTTAACTTTTAAAGAAATCCTCTTTAGAAATAGCTGAGCATACGAATTATAAACTAGCAATTATGCCAGAGAGAGAGAGAGAGAGAGAGAGAGAGAGAGAGAGAGAGAGAGAGAGAGAGATGCTCTGTGCAGACCTTGTACATCAACCCCATCCTTCTTACCTGTGTTCCGGTTCTGCCTGCCCCTCCAGGATGGCAGTACCCTCAGGGCTCCTGCCTATCTTGTTCTTCATTGAATGGTGTCTGGTCAATGCCCTACTGTGTGCCCATCACTACTCTTGAATGAATTTAGCTTACGAAAAATGTGTTGAATAGCTACTATGTTCCAGAAACTGTTTGAAATGCTGGGAAGCCAGAATGAGGTGGGTTGAGGAGGCCAGATAACAGTGTGGACAAAGATGGCAACTCCCAGGGAGGAACTGGGGTGTAGACTCGGGCAGATGGTCAGGAGGAACAGGCTGGGAGACGGGAGTGTTCCTTAGCTGTGTGGCTGTGATCTGTCATGGGAGACGGCCTTAATATAGCCCCTTTCTTTCAGCTAGGATGTTGTTAGCCCTTAGTGCTGTCCTTGAGGGGTGTCTAGTCTGCAGCTGGGCACCTTGGTAGCCTCAGTCCAGGAGAGAACTTTGAGATGGCCACTCTCTTGGGCCTGAGACTGGATGTCAGCAGGAGCTTGTCAGAGGGTTCTGAACACCTCCATCTAACCCTTCTCTTGGAAAATGGGCCCCAAGAGGCTATGGAGTCCATGGACTCTGGGGTCGCATGGTTTCCAGGTCAGTTAGACCTCTCACTGACCCCCAATAATCTGTCCTGGACATGTCTTCCTGTGTGCCTTCTCTCCTCCATCTCACTGAAGTAAGAAATGGGTCTGTTCTCCACATTCCCACCCCTCCGCTGTGCTGTCAGGCTTGTCTGTCCAACTTCCTGGTTACCTTCAACACCCGCCTCCCGCCCAGGCTTCTTTTTTGTTTTTTTGAGACAGGGTTTCTCTGTGTAGCCCTGTCTATCCTGGAACTCACTCTGTAGACCAGGCTGGCCTCAAACTCAGAGATCTGCCTGCCTCTGCCTCCCGAATGCTGGGAGACCCACCTGGGGAGATGGAGCCTGCAGGCTCCTTCTGCCTGTCCAGCTGATGGCCCTCAGATTTCCTTAGGGTCTCTTCCATCTTCTTTCCTGCCCTAGGTGGACACCCCCACGAGCCTGAGGCTGCACAGCCTGACAGGACTCACTGGTCCTGAGGCATGCAGAATGTGACTTGGCTTTGGTCCCGAGAGTGTTCCCTGATCTACCTCACTCCTCCCTTATCTATGATAAGTGGTCTTTTCTACTGTCGTGAGTCTGGCTGCTGGCTCCACTCCTCTTCCCTGGATGCAAGGATTAAATGAATAGATTCTCATGCCTTCTGAAGGGAGCTCTTTGGTCTTCTGTGCTGTGGGAGTCAGTTTTCTATTACTATAACAAACACTCAAGCTGATCAAATTAAGAAGAAGAAAGGTTTCATTTATCTCATAGTTTTAGAGACTTTGCTCCATGACCAGGGGCCCTGTGGTGGCATTACATCATAGCAGGAGTGTGTGGTGGAGCAAAACCATTTACCTCATGGCTGGGTGAGACAGACAGACAGACAGGGGGTAATAATCGAGCAAGTGGCACAAACCCTTTCAAATAGATAACTTCCTACTAGATCCCATCCCCTAAAGACCTGCCACCTCTCAAAAGTGCCACACTGGGAACAGTCTTTAGGGGAACACTCTCGACCCAAACTCTAGCCATGCCCATGCATTCAGTGTCTTCCTCTGATATCTTCACTCTCATTGGATTCTGGGGTACTGTGTCTGGCCATCTGGTGATGTGGAGATGGTGCACTGCACCTATTCCATACAAGGGAGAGGCTAAGGCATGAGAGTCATACTGGGTGTGAGTACAAGCTCAGCTGTGTCCCTGAGGGATGCCTTGCTTCCTGAACCAGGTCCCCTTCTCCTCCTCCTTGGCTTTTTCTTTACTTTTTAAAAATAATGTATTTATTTTTGTTTTATGTGCATTAGTGTTTTGCCTGTATGTATGTCTCTGTGAGGGTGTTGGATTCCCTGGAACTGGAGTTACAGACAGTTGTGAGCTGCCATGTGGGTGCTGGTAATTGAACCTGGGTCCTCTGGAAGAGCAGCCAGTGCTCTTATCCACTGAGCCATCTCTCCAGGCTCCTTTTTTATTTTTGTTTTTTAAAGTCAGGGTTTTCTCTGTGTAACATCCCTGGCTCTCCTGGAACTCACTCTGTAGACCAGGCTGGCCTCGAACACAGAGATCCACCAGCTTCTGCCTCCCGAATCCTGGGATTAAAGATATGTGCTACCATACCTGCCTGGTCCAGGTCCCTTCCTTTAGAACTGGGTCATCCTTATCCCTTTGCAGAGTTCTGGGGTCTCATTGTTCCTGTTTGGAGGGCCTTTTGGTAGGTGATTTGCCTCATTGGGCTTTGGCTCCTCTTCTGCAAGGTGGGCAGGGCGCTATGAGGATGAAATGAGCTCATATGTAAAAAAGGCTTAGAAAAGCCCTAGGACATTCTAAAAGTCCGGGCATTACGTAGTACCATCACTACCATCACCATCCTCATCACTAACGTTTTTGTTATGTGAAATTTGCATATATGCATATCCTTCTAGAAGGTTCATGGGCCTGTTGGTCCTGGACTTCTTGACAGATGCTGTGGGTGTCAGAGACTCCCACTGAAGTGGATCCTGTACTCGGGGGCTTCCAGCCAGGAGGACAACTTTGGAGATCTAGGTCTACCTCTTTCCTGTCCTGTGACCTTGGACAAGTCCTGTCTTCTGAGCCGCAGATTCTTCGTTTGTAACAGCAGATGGTAAAGGCTAGAGGTAGAGTTCAGTTGGCAGAGTGCTTGCCTAGCATCAAGGAAATTCTCGGTCAGATCCTGGTACCACATAACCTGGGTGTGAGGGGACACATGTGATCTCAGTATCGGGTGTGAGGGGACACTTGTGTAATCTCATCATCGGGGAAGTGGAGGCATGAGGATTAAAATTTCAAGGTCATTCTTGGGCACAGAGTTCAAGGTCAGTCTGGGCTACATGAGACCCAGTTTAAAAAAAAAATGAAGCCCGGCAGTGGTGGCGCACGCCTTTAATCCCAGCACTCAGGAGGCAGAGCCAGGCGGATCTCTGTGAGTTCGAGGCCAGCCTGGGCTACCAAGTGAGTTCCAGGAAAGGCACAAAGCTACACAGAGAAACCCTGTCTCGAAAAACCAAAAAAAAAAAACCCAAAAAAACCAAAAAAACAAAACAAAAAGAAACAAAGCCAAGTGTGGTGGAGCACACCTTTAACCCCTGTACTCAGGAGGCAGAGGCAGGTGGATCTCTGTGTTGGAGGCCAGCCTGGTCTGCAGAGTGAGTTCAGGACAGCCAGGACTACACAGAGAAACCCTGTCTTGAAAAATGGAACAAAACAGAACAAAACACCCACCAACCCACCCACCCACCCAAACAAACAAACAAAAAATCCCCCCAAACCAAAACGAAGTAAATAAAAAGTAAGTGGTAGCAGGTTGAAGAAAACACCCAATAAATGTCAGTGGGGATGGTGCTGGTACCTGGCAAAACAGGTCTTAGCCAGTTCCAGCTGTGTGCAGATGCTGTGCTTTTCACAACAGCTGAGGGGAGTTGCTTCCCTTGCTGCCCCTCGACCTCTGCCAGCTGCCTCCCTGGCTCTCTCCAGCACCTTGCAGGGCAGGCAAGGGATCCACAGTGGAAGAGACCAATACCTCCCCCCACCCTTCCCCTCAAACAGAGGAAGAAATCCTCCCTCCCTCTTGGGAACTATTGAGCGTTCCTCAGACTCCAGCTAGCAGCTCCTTGGAGACCCAGATGAATTAAAGATGTAATTAAATTAGGAATCGTTCAGTATTTGGAGGCTAGGATCCTCTGTCAGGTGGGGTGGTGGAAGAAAAAAAGATGGAGCCATCTTCCAGCTGGGTCCAAAGATTCTCTCCCGGGTGTGTGGGCTGGTCAGACCTGGCTCAAGGACCTAGGAGGGAACGTTGCATACCCCTTTCTTCTGCCTCTTCCTCTTCTTCCTCTGCCTCCTCCTTTTTATTCTCCAAAAGATCTCCTCGCACTCATGGGTAGCCTTAGGGTGCCTACTAGGTCCCACTCACTCTACAGACAACCTTGTACATGGCTCTCCCTTGCTCAGTCTCAGTGTTCTCATCTGCAAAATGGGACAAAAAGGGAGAGGAAGAGTCCACTATGTTTTTCTTAATGTGGCTTAAAGCAGTACATTTCCGGACTATGAATATAGTGTACTCAGTTGGCGGAGTGCTTGCTTAGTATGCATGGGGCCCCGTATTGGATCGCCAGTACTGCACAATCCAGCCCTGGTGGCACATATCTGAAATGCAGAGAGAGGCAGGGGCATTAGAAACCTAACACCATCTTTGGCTATACAGAGAGTTCCAGGCTAGCTTAGGCTACATGAGACACTGTCTCAAAAAAAAAAAAAAAAAAAAAAAGTTCTAAGTTTCTAGCTAAAAACTTGGACTTCCCCCAGGTCCACCAGCAATGCCTTTCTTACTTGAGAACCTGCTGGGCAGCTTCAGTTAGTCCTGGAAAGGAAGGCAATGGATCAGGCCAGGTAATCTCCGTGCCAGCTGTGGGGCTCTGAGGTGACTATGGTGTTTCCGCTTTCCATCAGCTGGGCCTTGAAGGAGAAAGGGGAGAGAGAGAGAGAGAGAGAGAGAGAGAGAGAGAGAGAGAGAGAGAGGAGAGAGAAGTCTCCTCTGCTGCTCTGCTGTGGGGAAGAACTCTGCAGAGGCCTGGAGGCCGGAGAGTAACTGAGCCACTGGGGGGCAGGTGTGGGTCAGGGAGCGAGGCCCAGAGTGCAGCTTGTGATGGAGAGGGAGGGACTAACACCTCTCTACTTCCCAGAGAAAAACAACATTTTCAAAGCTGTCAGCTCTGTGATGGAGCTGTCAAGAGTACACGAAACAACGGCACACCTGAGAAACGGAAGTCACGGTTCTGTTTGTTCCATGACAGTGTGAAAACTCGCAACCTTTTCCTCGAGAAGGGTAACAAGAACACAGGTACCAGAAGCGCTTCTGTTCAACTCTGAGGCTGAGGATGTTACTTCAAGCCTGCCCACCCTGCCCTCCGGCCTCCATCCGTTTGTGTGTGTCAACAGCTTTGTGGAGCTGGGCTCATAGACTCTCATCTGGCTCAGCTGGCTCCATCTGTCAACTCTCTCCTTGAAAGTCTATGGCTTCCTTACGCTCCGGTCCTTTGTCACTTCTCTGCTTTCCTGTGTCCAAGATTGCAGAAATGACCGCCATCCTGGGCTGGAAGAGCAGCGCAGGATCAGCACCACGGACAGCGACACACACAGCCTGGCTGGTCCGAGGCAGAGGGCCTTGAACACTCACCCTGGAAATCAGGGTGTAGGGTAGGCCTGGGTCTGATAATTCTCAGGGAGCTTCCTGGGAGCCAGAGGTGGGCATTTGCAATGGAATTGTCTGTTTTCAAGACCCCTGATCACCTATCCCAAACTCCAATTGAGACCTTGTGTCTGTTTGTGCACCCTCCACCTGCCTGCTCTTGGTGATACAGATACCCCAGGCCCTTGTCCCTTCTCCTGCAGAGAGATTCTGGTCTGGCAGCCTTGGAGACTTTGGCCTGGACCATCTACTTCATGCTGAATGACCTTGGGCAAGCATTGCATCCTCCCACCCAACCTTCTGGCTTCAGAAAGAGGCGGCTTGCACCATGTTTATTTCTGAGTGTGAAGCCAAACCCCACGGTCAGCTCCTACCAGCTGATACCCTGGAGGGGAGAGCTGTGGGTGAGGGTTGATGTGGTCAGTGGCCTCAGGAGGCAGGGCCCGTGTGTGTGTGTGTGTGTGTGTGTGTGTGTGTGTGTGTGTGTGTGTTGGAGGGAGGGGGCGAGGGCAGGAGGAGAACACAAGGAACTGCTGGACCAGAACAGAAGAACCCCTCAGCCTGTATATTTAGCTTGTGAAGGTATATAAACAGAAAACTGGAGCCGGCTCAGCACTCCCCCCAAGAGTGAGTCATCCCTGCTCTGCAGCTAAAGTTAGGCTCCAATCACAGCGCCCTCCGGCTCCCTCCTCTTCCTCCTCCCGGCTGCCTCCTATCGCCTTATCTTTCCCCTCTCTCCTCTCCCATCCTTCTACCATAATCTCTCCTCTCTGTTCTGCTGAACTTGCTCATTTCCCCGACCAGGCAAGCCCCTCACCCTCCCCACCCTTTCCTCGATTCTCTTCATCACGCTTCTCTCTGTTTCCCTTTTCCCTCTGTCTCTCACCGTGGACAACTCTCCCTTCGTGAGCGCAGTTGGGGAAGGGTACATTTGCACCTGTGTCTGTGTGAGTGTGAACTTAATAACATGCGTGTGTCTGTGTGTACTTGAGAGGTATGTGAATGCGTCTGTGTGAATTTGTGTCTCACCAAGAGTGCATTTAATAGGAACGGATCTGTTTGAGTATATGTGTGATGGTCTGTGTGAATGTGTGTGTGTGTGTGTGTGTGTGTGTGTGTGTGTGTGTGTGTGTATGTGCACAGACAGGGATGTGAAGACTGTTGGTATCTGCATATCTTCTCCTTTGGAAGGATGGCTCTGTATTCTAGAAGTGACTGTTCTGGGTCAAGCACTGGACAAGCTTGAAGTTTTCTCTGGAGGGTCAGGGCACAGGAGGACCCATGGGCTTCTGTGACTTGTAGGCTCCAGGTCATATGGGCCTAGGCAGGCTGGAGAGAGTGGAGTGGACATGGACTTGGCTTTTGGACATTGTTCTCATACTTGACACGTCCTGCTGAGTGAACTTGGTCCAGTTTTTTCCCCCCTTGCTCTGCATCTGCCAGGGGTGTGTGATAGTCCCATTTACCTCCCCAGCCTGGGTATGTGTGGGTATCTGGGTGGCAGTGAGGACATACTGGCTACCTGGAACATGTGAGGCCCCTCATCTGGCTTCTGCTTCAGTGTGGGATGGTCCATGTCGATTCCCCACTGCTTACATAGAATTTACACTGACTTTTTTAAAAAAATTATTTATTTAATTTTATTTAATGTGCATTGGTGTGAGGGTGTCAGATCTCCTGGAACTGGAGTTACAGACAGTTGTGATGCCATGTGGGTGCTGGGAATTGAACCTGAGTCCTCTGGGATAGCAGCCAGTGCTCTTAACCACTGAGCCCTCTCTCTAGCCCATACACTGACTTTCAAACAGAGTCAGCAACCAGGTTCCCTTCCAGCAGGGCTCACCTTCCTAACCTGAGGATGAGGATGCTCACTGGAGCTTGCAAAGCACATCCTGCAAACCGCTCTGCAGGAAGCTGCCCAGAGCACCCGAGGGTGCGCATGGCCTCCTCCAGGCATTGCTTGTTTTCTATCCCCGTATGTCAGTCTGTGTGTGCCTCTGATTCCTGGAAAGGTCTCAGGGAAGGTGTGCGTGGGGGTGGGGGTGAGGGCTTGGTGAGACAGGTCTGTGGCTGTCTCAGAATGGAGGACGGGGCAATACCTTAGTTGGTCAAGGTTATCTGTGGTAGGGGTCCCTTGACAAGTACCTAAGAGCAGGAGTGTGTGTGTGTGTGTGTGTGTGTGTGTGTGTGTGTGTGTGTATGTGTGTGTGTATAGATGACATACATACTCTCCTAAGCCATTCTCTTTGCAGGAGTCAGGGCCTTTGTTAAAACATCAGAGTCTCACTGGTGTTTCGACCACTGTATTTAAAATGACAACCTCGGGACCGGGGGTGTGGCTCAGTGGTGGAGCACATGCTTAACATGCATGAGGCTCCAACTGAACACTTAGTAATTAAAACATAAAAGAGGACAGCCCTGTCTTCACTTCCTGTCTCGTCCCCTGGTTTTATTTTCCCTACAGGCTGGTCACCATCTGACTCACTTGATGTTTATCATCTGTAGTTTCTAACCCCTCACCTATTTTTCTCTTTTTTCCCCTTCTGACTCCCTCATTTAGGTATATGCTCCCCTCATAAAAACCTATTTAGTCCCATGGTGACCCATCACTCCCTCCTTGCTGATCATTGCTCATTCATTCATTCATTCATTCATTCATGCATTCATGCATTCATTTATTCTGCTGACCTCCAAGCGGTGACTCTAGGCTGAGCTCTGGCCCTAACAGACAAGCAAGCCCTCCTTGTAGGTCTTGAGCCTGGTAAGGTATGGTAGAGGCCGGCCAGCAAGGCAGAGTGGGGGGTCTGGAGCCAGGAAGACTCTGATGGTCAGAGCTTGGCTAAGGCTGTGTCAGAGCAGGGCCAAGGGAAGCAAGGTGGAAGCCTCAAGCATGGCTTTTACTATCCACCATGAGACCAGAGCTGGAGAGTTGGCTCAGTGGTTAAGAGCACTGGCTACTCTTCCAGAGGACCTGGGTTCCATTCCTAGCACCCACATGGCAGCTCACAACTGGCTGTAACTCTCCAGTCCTGGGGGATCCAACACCCTCTTCTGGCCTCTGCAGTGGCCTCTGTGGGCACTACATGCACACGGTGCACAGATGTACATTCAAGCAAACACTTGTACACATAAAATAGAAAAGACAGAAATCTTAAAGCAAAGCATCCTTGATGAGAGACTTTCAGAAACCCCAGGAGGCTGGGTGATGGCCACCCTGTTTCTTAGCAAAGCCTGCAGGCCTACAGTGCCCAGCAGAACTGTCAAGGGGGACAAGCTGCAGGACTGGGGGTCAGGGCTTACGTTCTGGTGATCACGACAATGGCCAGCCCTGGACCGGTTCCCACCCACACTGCACTGCACTGTCTCTCTTTGATGGTGGCGTTGGAGGCAGCTTCCTGGAGGTCTAATTGATGGAACCAGCCTTTGTCCATCCAGGATAAAAGGGAGAGTTGCCAGTTCTATTATTCTTACTTTAAGCAGCAGGAGCCGTGGAGAAAACAGAGAGGAGCCGCACGTTTGTGTGTGAGACTTACACACGCAGCCCCAGGACAGGGAGAGCAAGCCAGGCAAAGGCGGAGCCAAGGAGACAGACCAAGAGGTAGAGAAAAGTGGGGATTGCTCTGCACCCGTCTTCCCGGAGCGATCTTTCATCTTACCACACCACGGCAAGCCTGAGGCTTCATCAATCCTGCCCTTTTCCTTCTCCTCTCCTGTGGTGTCTTTGGCTCTTCAGGCCTGAACAACTCCCGTTGTTACCTTACTGGGATGACCTTCCTCTACTCAGATGAGCCCATCCAGGCCAAGATGTCACTCTGCCTGCTGTGACCCCCTCCTCCCACATCTAGGGCTCCACGCTCTCTTCTGCAAATGTATATTCAGGTTGTATAGACATGGCTGTCTCCCTGCTGGGCTGCATCTTTGTGTACCGGGTACCTGGCATGCGGCAGGTATTCAAAAAACAGTATTGAGTGACCAGTTGGCTTGTCATAGGACATCTCTCCAGTTCTGCTGTTTTATTTCTTAAGTGTTTTTTGAATAACATTGTGTGTGTGTGTGTGTGTGTGTGTGTGTGTGGTGTGTGTGTGTGTGTGTAACTTGTGGGAATTGGTTCTCTCTTTCCACTATGTGGGTTCCAGGAACTGAACTCAGGCATCAGCTGAGTCATCTTACCAGCCTTCCCTCTCCACTTCTTTATCGATAAATAAGTCTGGAAATGACTTCTACAGGGTTGTATTCAAGAAAGGCGAACAGAGGCCGGGGAATGTGCCGAGGTACACAAAGCTCTGAGTTCAGTGCCCCAGTACGGCAGAAACCCCTACACGGTGTCTACATCTGTCATCCCTTCTCTCTGCTGGCAGAGGTAGGAGAATCTTAAGTTCAAGGTTATCCTCAGCTACAAAGCAAATCTGAGGCCAGCCTGAGCTACTTGAAACTGTCTTGAAAAGAAAAGAGAGAGGCACCCAGCCAATATTGAGTGCCTACTGTATGCTGGAGCCCAGGATAGTGTGAGGCAAACAGGAACCGTCTGCCAACTGTCAAGTGCAGTTTGGGGGGGGGGATGGCTGGTGTTTTGGCCTGGGTGGGGGTTGGACAGTCCTTCCTGTCACTCTTCTCCCCCTTGCCAGTGGCAGGTGCTGGGTACCAGGTAGCCCTTTCAAATGTGTCCAGACTGGGTGTTTCAGACCTCATTCCAGCAAGCTTCTAGGCCATCAGCTCTCATGTCTGGCTGAATGTCAGGTGTTTCCCACTCGGCAGGACCCAAGGTCCTTTACAGCTCCCCTCTCCCACTTGCCCTCTGCCCCTTTTGTCTTGCATCTCAAGGAGGTATGAGAAGTATCCCCCTTCCCATACCTGCACACACTCACCCTTGTTCACCCTGGCACAGAATCCAGTTTTTCCTGCTCATTAGCCATGTGACCCCGGGCCATTCATTTAATTTTGATGGGCTCTGGCTCTCCCCATCATATGTGGAGGTTCCCAACCCTGTCACCTTGGGCCGTGGGGGTGGGGTTAAGTGGATTAAAGAAGCAAGTGGGTACCTGCCAGAGGAGAGGAGGCATCCCCTACTCCTTAGCTGGGTGAGCCAACTGCACCCCACCTTCTCTGGGCCCTGCCTTTGGCTCTTTGCTTCTGCTGGCTGGGCAATTTGGAGGTGGCGTACACTGGCTGACCCACCCAGAGCTGTTCTTGGCCATATCAGCTTGGAGGGGACTCTTAGAAATCCCCACTAGACAGACCCTTGTGGGAAGGAACAACACCGTGTCTACATAAATAGTCTCATCTGGAGCTTTGAAGTCCTGGGGCCCTTTTGGGGTTCTCTTGAGGCACTTCCTTCTCCTTATAATCTCTCCTCTGTCTTCATTTCCTCCTCTACCCTAAACAGTGGATTCTGAGGCCTCCAGGGACTCTGTGGGCCCCATGAGGTGTCAGTTCAGCCTGTCCATCCTGTATGGGAAGTTAGTCCCTCCCTCCCTCCCTTCCTCCCTCCCTCCCTCTCAGCCTCTAGCTCCAAACCTCCCCCATGTTTCCTGGAGTCAGCACTTCCAGCTTTTCCTTTTGAAGTGTCCTCTACCCTGGCTCAGACCCAGAACCCAGTAGGAGTTTTGGGAAGGTTGAAGTTCAGTTTCCACTGTGAATGTCTTCCTGCCTCTGCCTCCTGCAGTGGGCTGCTCCCAGGGTCTTGCTAGTGGGCCCCAGGGCTCATGTTTGGAGGATAACTGAGGGCGATGGGGACTGGGCAATGCCAATCAGGGCACCCCCCTTCACACTGATACCCGTTGGGCCAGGACTCTCCCCTTCTTTAGTTGTCAAAGCCGCTCTTGGCTTGGAGTCCTGGAAAGCTTGACTATGGGAGTTTTTGAGTTTTTTAAAAAATGTTGTTACATTTTTATTTGTCTATTTAATGTGTGTGTGTGTGTGTGTGTGTGTGTGTGTGTGTGTGTGTGTGCTACAGTATGTGTGTAGAGGTCAGAGGACAACTCTTGAGAATTGGTGTCCCCTTCCACCATATGGGTCCTGGGGATCGAACTCAGGTTGTCAGAATTGGCAGCAAGTGCCTTAACCTGCTGAGACATCTTGCTGGCCTGTTTCTTCAGTGCTTTGAATTTAGAATTCTAGTTAAGAGCAGATGCTCCAAATTTGAGTTCCAGCTCTGCCACTTACTTATGTGCCCTCCAAGATGTCACCTGATCTCTCTGTGCCAATTGACCCTCGTCTGTAAAATAGAAGCAAGGATTTTACAAGATTGTGGCAAGGATTAAAAGTGTTAGCACTTGCCAGGGCCTCCCATCAGAGCCAGGCACGGATAGATTAAACGATCTATGAATATCTGAGAGACAAATCAGCATGATTGTGAAGATATTGAAATATCTATCTCCATGCCCTTATGATCTTTAAGTCCAGAAAGGACCTAATTTTAGATCCTAGGGTCAGAATTCTTCCCCAGCTTCCTCCAGCCCCAGCAATAGATGACTGTCTGGTTATTGCAACTGTAAGAAAGTTCTCCAACAGGGTGACTCTATTTGTGTGTGTGTGTGTGTGTGTGTGTGTGTGTGTGTGTGTGTGTGCGCACACTCTGTCCAGTGGCACTAGAATACTGAACAAGCTAGGCATTGCCCCTGGGAGCCAGCTTGTGCAGAAGCAATGGGGAGCCTGCTGGCTGTCAGGTGGGTATGTTGGGGGACCCCCGGTCGTCATCTACTTCACCCACCTCCTGGCAGGACTTGGCAGGCTCAGTTCCCAGGGTATGGTGGGGCCTAATGAGTGTGTGTGGCTGATGCAGCCTTCTGCAAATACCAGGCGCAATATAAATAGCAATAATGAATAAATGAAGCTCCCGCAGTCAGCGAGGCCTCCGAGAGGGACCGCCCCAGCCTTGCTTCTTGTGGAGACAGGAGTTGCACTCCCAGCCTGCACCAGGTGGATGGCACCTCTTACTCCCACTTCCATCCTGGCTGCTATTTGAATTCTCTATGTCTCTAGGATCCACTCACTGTCCCGGGGATGTAGTAGGATAGGCTGGATGGATTGAAGATCAGAGGTGCCCAGAGAAACAAACGAATTGCCCAGAAGGAGGTGAGGTGTACATCAACATCACCCTAGGGAATGCAATCTAGGGCTGGGTAGCCCTTCAGGAAGTTGTACTAAGGGCCTAGACCCTCAGCTTATTACCTGGTGGGTTCTCTAAGTCCCTGGGAGCCTCTGGAGTATGACAACAGTGTTGTTAGGAGAGAACAGCCATGATTTTCTTCCCACCCTGAAGTCTTTCATTCTCCGTGCCCTGGTCTTTTCTGCTGTGTATCCTGCTGGCCAGGGCTGGGCATCCTGCCCTCACCACCTACTCCTGCCTCAGTGTCTTTCCTCTCCCTTACCGCATCACCCATCTCTCCTCCCGACTCGGTCTTGCATAGCCTCCGAGGCCCAGTTCATGTGTCTCACCTTTGACGAGCCATCCTTGGAATCCACGATGATCTGAAGCCCTCCCATCCACCTTGGGGCTGCTCTCTGGTTGGTTCAGTTCATGCTGCAGAATGACTCCTAGCTTTGTGTGCACCCTACAGGACTCTCCATTAGAGTCTTTATGAAAGGTTGTCTCACCTCCACAGTCAGCCCCTCTGCCAGAACAACTGGTCCCCGGGGCAGTCACTGTATCTTTCCTGGAGCTCCAGCCTCATGAAGAAACTCTGCCATACACCCTCCACGGAAGTCGGAAGGGCTGAGCACGGTGGTGGTGGTGAGCTGGTTAGTTAGTTGTTGTTTTTGTTAACTGGACACAAACTAGAGTCACCTGAGAAGAGGGACGCTCAGTTGAGGAACTGTCTCCTTAGACTGGCCTGTGGACATATCTATGGGGTATTTTCTTGATTAACGGTTGCCTACTGTGGTACTACCCCTGGGCAAGTGGTCCTGGGTTGTATAAGAAAGCAAGCTAAGCAAGCCGCCAGGAACAAGTCAGTAAGCAGCATTCTTCCACGGCCTCTGTCTCAGCTCCCGCCTCCAGGTTCCTACCTTCCCTTCATGATCAACGTGGAAGCCAAATAAATCCTTTCTTCCCCAAGTTGCTGTTGGTTAGCGTTCCTCACAGCAGTAGAAAGCTAACTAAGACAAGTGGACAGTGAATATGGACTGGGGAGCACCCAATTCATGTACTGGCTTCACACTCATCTCTGGCCTCAGTTTTGTTGACAGTGAAAATGAGGTGTTATGTCACAGTGTCAGGAAAACGAGCATTTGATGGGTATTTGGCAGGATCTTGATGTCTTATTTTGCATATATATATATACCAATAAAAGGGGATTTTATTATGTAGCCCGGAAACTGGCTTTGCGGACCAAGGCTGGTCTTGAACTTACAGAGATCCTCCTGCCTCTGCTGGAATTACAGGCATGCAACACCACTACTGGTGGTCTTTGAGTCAATCTTGAAGGGCAGGAAGAAGAGGGGCCGGAACGCGAAGCTTGGTGGGAACTTGAGTCTCTGAGGGACCTTTGAAGACCGGTGAGGCTGAGTTCCACCGCTAAGCTGGTCACTGGGTAGTGGAGCAAGCACCCCAACGGGAAGCCCAGTGAGAATCTGAAGTGTGACAGGACCAATAAACACTCGGCACCTGGGCCGCTCATTCATAGGGTCTCCCGTTTTTTTACGCATGACGCAGCCCAGTGCCAAAGGGGTCAGGACCCTCTCCAGGGGCGCGACCCTAAATTGTCGGGAGGTGGCAGCACTCCCGGGGGCTCCTGCCCCTCCGGAGGGGGCTCACTCGCCGCCGCCGTCACTCAGTCTGTCGCCCGCACGCCTCCCCCTCCAGCATCCCAAGCCTGCAGCTTTCCCCGAAGACATTTGGTGTCAGTATAAGGACGGCTTTTCCTCGCACGCGGCGCGGCTCGGTCTCGCCGCCGCCGCACGTCCCCGCACCGCCCGGCGCTCCGGCTCCTCCGCAGCCCCCGCCGAGCGCAGCCCCCTTGCGCCTCGAGTACGGGCCGGGGGCGCGAGCGGCGCCGGAGCCGGGGACCCAGGCGGCCCGACCCCGCGCCCCGCCGCGCCCGCCGCCCCGCACCTGCCCCGCCGCGGCCCCGCGCCCCCGCCCCCGGCCCGGAGCGCCGCGCGCCCGCCTCCCGCCGCGCGCTCCAACTCCGCGCGGCTAGCCGCTCGTCCGCGCCGCCCGCCCGGAGCCGCGGCGACCCGCCCGCCATGGCCCGCGCCCCCGGGCCCGCCACCCTGCGCGCGCCGCCCCCCTCGCCCCGGGGGCGCAGCTGATCCCGGAATCTGAGGCGTGGAGCCGGCGGGGCGCGGGGTCCCTCTCCACGCCGGCTTCGGGAACACGCGTCACCCCCACATCTCTGCCCGGGACGACCCAGCTGCCCGGCCACGTCCATGCCAAGGTAGGTGAGGCAGTGGATGGAGGTGGAAGGGAAGAAAAGGCTGAGCCCCCTGGTCGTTTTCTTGGCGCGTTGGGCTTTTTCTTTATAGAGACGTTTATTTATTTATTTATTATTTCTGGGGACTGATCCCCCCCCCCCCCATCTGCCCGCGCGTGCCCATCAGGTGGGCGCCACATCTTGTGCTTGGGGGTGGGGACCCTGCATTGGGAGGAAGGACAGGGAACTTTGACCGGGCCCCTCTCCAAGGCCACGAAAGTTCTCTTGGTGCCAATACTGAAGCCCAAAGCCGGCTGAACCAGCGCTGCAGAAATTTATTCAACAAGTCAGGCTGCTGGCGGGGGCCGGGGCTGTCTGTCTGTCCGTCCTGCTGTCCCTCTGCTGCTGCGGCTCTGCGACCAGATGGATCAGAGCTGGTGCCAGTGTCCGGCAGGGCTGAGCTGGGAGCGTTAGCTAGGGAGGGAGAACCGCGGCAGGACTGAGTGCGAGAACCCCAGGCAGGGTTTAACTTTCCTCCAGGCCGGGTGGCGCAGGGCCCCTCCTTGGCCAGTACCCCGGGTGCCCACCCAGGTCGCGCTGCATGAAGCCAGGTCGGGTTGGAGCGGGCACTCCAGGGGCCAAGAGGAGTCCTCAGCTGCCAGAGAAATGGTTATATAATGAGCGTTTGTGTTGATTGAGGTTTAATTGTCTGTTGAGTGGTGTGTGTGGGGTGAAAGGGGCAAGAGGGCTTGGCAGGGGGTGGGTAGGTCTCTTTTGGGGGAGGTCATGATGCCCGGGGGAGGGGGGCTCAGGATAGGCCCAGCTGAGACAGCCACCAGCTCCTGTGCTGTGTCCTTTCTCGTCAGGATCGTAGGCTGTGGATGAGATTGGGGTCCGAGGAGAGACCCCTGAGATGTGTTCTGGCCTTTGGAATCTGTTTTGGGCTGTGTGTGTGTGTGTGTGTGTGTGTGTGTGTGTGTGTGTGTGTGTGTGTATGAGATACAGAAAGAGGGAGGGAGGGAGGGAGGGAGGGAGAGAGCGAGCAAGCACCCGAGCTTGAGCTCAAGCCTGTCTGTGTCTGCGTGCTGACAGGGTTTGAATCGCATGTGAACAGTGTCCTAGGCTGGAGGGCTCAGGCTGGCCTGAGCTATCTGTCAATCCTTTGCCTTACTGCCTGAGGGATTTGTCCCTGCAGACTCTGCCACTGCCTGGAGGATCTGATGCCACACAGAAAAGGGTCCAGGGTCCAGGGTGGAGGGGAGGGGATTTGATGCAGGAGTTCAGGTCTGTCTTCTCCCTGTCCTTTCTCACGAAGCGGGAATCACTGCTTGAATTAACATCCCCATTCAGCTCCAAGGACTCATTCAAAACTCTTGTCCACCCCTCAGGACAAACTTTCTGTTTGAGCTCCAAGTCCCTGGGCTGGGCAATGGTGATCCCAGGCAAGAGGTGTTAGCGGGTGAGAGTTCAGGATGGGATAGGGAGATATTGAGCTGGAAACCAAGCTTGGGGCAGCAGGCTAGGGGTGAATGCAGAGACAGGAAGAGAATATCCTGGGGACACTCTGCTGGTCTGGCACTGAACTGGAGAACCTTCCATACCCTCGAAGGCCTGGGCCTCATCGTACTTTGTCCTGCAGGATCCATTCTGACTGTTCAGAGCTGTGCCAGCCAGCGGGAGGCTCTTCAAGCAGCCAGATCAGCCTGGGGGGAGGGGCTGAAAGCCTGTCTGGAGACCTCTTTCCCTTGACTAAAGTTCTTTATCCTCCTTACCTGAGTTTCTATCTAGCCTCCTTGCCTGTCTCCTCCACGTCTGTCTCTTGTATCAGTAGCTCCTGCTAGGCTGGGCCAGAGAGGGTATCTTCTAAGTCCGCCAGAGGGCGCCAGGAAGTCTTCATCCCCGCTGGTTGACTCCCCTTGACCTTGGGCAGGTGGGTGGGGTTTTGCTGTTGGAACCTCCAGCTCACTCATCCACTCTAGCTGGTTCTAGACCTGGCCCTGGAGGGCCTTCCTATCACCCATTGAGACTGGGGCGCGGTTACTGCAAGTGCCACCCTGAAGCCAGAGCCTGAAGCTTCTGAACTCAGAGACCTGCTCTGAGCCTGAGCACACAACCTGGCCACCTCTGCCTCTCTGTCCCCCATCCCTTCATCATAACCCCCATTACCTGCCCAATTCCATTGTTCACCCCACACCCCAAGTGCAGCTCCCAGGGCAGACTCTGGGCCCTCCCCTCCCCCCACCCACAGAGATGCGCTCCCACCCCCAGCAGCTCGGAGCTCGTTTTCAAGGCTGGTGTGGTTTCCTGAGCTGTGTCGGCTCTCACCCTTGCCTTGCTCTCTGACTCTCCAGCGCTACATCTGGGGTGCTTCACAACTGTCTGCCAAGAGTGAATGCTGGGTTGGGGGTGGAGGGCCAGAGGAGGGGAAATCAAGGCCCACTTCCCACCCTTGGCACCTCCATCTCTTCTCCCTCCTCCTCCCTCTCTCTTTTCCCCACTTCATCCCTTCCCTCCCGCTCTCCTTTCTGGAGAACATTTTCTTCCCACGTGTTCCCAGAGTGTGCCTTGCATAGTGCCCTCCGTTCACCCCGATGTCCTCCAGAGTGTTAGGCCCGGGCTGGGGCCGTTGACTACACAGATGTGTGGGTGCATGCTCCTGTGTGAACATCTGTAGATCCCTGGTCTGCAGGCCTGTGGGTCCTGAAATCTGAAAGATGTAGGGCAAGTCTTCCCCCTCCTAAGCTGCCAGCTGGAAACAAGAAGACAATAAACCTGGATTTCTGAGTTATTAAGCACCTACTGAGTGCCAGGCCTCATTCTGGTCTCTAGGACCCAGAGGTGAGAGAACAGGCTGAATGGGTCTTCTAGGGGCTTCCATGCCTTGAGGGAGGGTCTGGCTTCCTTGCTGAGGGCACTGTGGAGACAGAGCTGCAAGTCTCCATACCCTCTTGTGCTCTGGGAGTGAGACTCAGGCTGGGCATGACTCATGGGCGTGCAGGACACATGGTCATTGGACACCCTAAGCAGGTGCTGGCAACTTGGGGCTCTTGAACAGGAGAGAGGGAGGAGAAGTGTGTACTGGAGAGCAGAGGGCCCTGGAGCCAGTGTCTCTTTGGGGTTGGAATCAGAAGAGACCTTGGTCTCCAGGGTCCTCCCTGGGCCAGCTGTCCCCTTCTGCTGGCCTTGGCTAATGATGCATCCTGAGACGGACATTTGGGCTCGTGTTCCATCCCCTGCTGTGCAGCCTGACCTACTCAGCACCAAGGCCTGGGTTGAGGCCCGAGTGCCCCCACCCAAGCTTTTATCCCAGCCGTGAAAGGAATAAGCAAGTCTGTGATTGGGGACTCTGAGGGGCAGGCCACTCAGCATGGCGAGCTCAGCTTGTTGTAATTGGGATAATGCTTCTACCTTAAAGGATTTTTTTTTTTTTTTTTTTTTTTTTTTTTTTTTTTTTTGCTAGACTTAGAAGTGTCTCTGCAGTACCTAGCATGGGGCCTCGGAGGGGAAGCTGTTTTCCTTTCGTTAAGGTACTTTCCAAATCTCTCTCCATTTGTTATCTGCTTTGACAGGGAGAGAGGCACCATCCTCCGTGTTTTTCACAGGTGGAGATGAAAAGGGAGATAGGGAAGGGGTGCTGGGCACAGCCCGGGCTTTGGGACTCCCGGTCCAGTGTTCCTTTTCGTGGGACCCACCTCACTCCCATCAGGGACCGCCCGCACCCCAAGAGTTGTTAGTTGGAGGGAGACCCAAAGCTCTAATTACTGCAAAGTGAGGAAAGCAATCAGCAGAGACACCTGCTGGGGGACGTGCACATGGTGGCGGTTCAGGTACAGCCTTGCTTGCTCATATTCATCACGAGGCCAGGGGCCACCGAAAACAAACACAATGTCTGGGGCCAGGTGGGCAGGTGCTTTAGCGGGGCAGGGGCCCCTGGCCCACATTTTAACTCCTCACTCACAGGTAGGCCTCCCAGTTCTTCCACTAAGTAGTCTTTGACCTTGGGAAAGACCCGTTCCTCTCTCCGTGCCTCAGTTTCCTCTTTTCAGGAGACAGCACCTATGCTTGCTGCTCTGGGTTGTGACTAGGTGCCTGGCATGCTGTAAGTGACCACCAACGATGCTGGCTGTGACACTTGTTAGTTGTCCCAGGAGGAGTTGCTGAGCCAGTTCCCTGAGTGTGCTGCAAAGCCCGGAGGAAGGCTAGCTGTTGATTTTAGTTGGGGAGCCAAGAGGAGTTTAGGATGTGGGCAGGCTCGGCTAGCCAGACCAGAGCAAGTTCCGTGTGAGTTCATTCACCTGGGGGCCAAAGGTAAGCCTTTCCCATCTGAGCAACTGCACAGCAACTCAGAAGACCTGAGAGGGGCAGTGGAACCCCCTGAGGCATAGGGGCTGGCGTCTGTGTTGTGTTTGGGCTCTAGAGCGCCAGTCTGCATGAGAGAGGCCTCGGCAACCTGCAGCCTCAGTGTGGATCTAGCCCTGTCCCCCGCAGAGGACATCGGGTAAGCTCAAGTTAGACCAAGAGGGGTTCTGGGAGTCTGGCGATCTGGAAATTGTCGTCTGAGGAATGGTTGAGGGAGCTGGTGACAAGAGGCCTGGGGCAGATGAGGCTCAGGGGTGGGCGGGCTGTCATCGTGCATCTGCAGGGCTGTCATGCGGAAGAGGGAGCAGACAGGGATCTAGGGGCTCGGAGATGATGCCTGCAAGACTCTGGGAGGCAGTCTTCCCAAAGCCTTACTGGATTTCTTGGTGGCCCCCAAATTCAGGCTTTGCCCTGGTTTGTATGTGTGAGGGCTGTGTATCTGTGTGAGGGCCCAAGCATGCATGTATGCGTCTGTGGTCTCTCTCTCTCTTTCTCTCTCCTTTCCTTCCTTCCTTCTTTTTTTTCTTTTTGGGTTGGTTTTTCAAGACAGGGTTTCTCTGTATATCCCTGGCTGTCCTGGAACTTGCTCTATAGATCAGGCTAGCCTTGAACTCAGAGATCTGCCTGCTTCCACCTCCTGAATGCTGGGATTAAAAGGTGTGCACCACATCACCTGGTGTGCCTGTGATTTCTGTGTGTGTATGTGAGTATGTGTCTGTGAGTGTGTGGTGTACTGGTCTTTGTGATCATATAGTGTGTGTGTGTATCTGGGTATGATTATATGTATATGTTGTGTGTGTTTGTGGGTGTTGCATATCTGTGGTATACATAATGAATATCTGTGCTATATGTGTGTGATTGTGTGTATGTATCTGCATTTTATGGGGTGTTTGTATGCCTCTCTGTGTTACATATTATCCATGTCTGTGGTTGTATGTGAAGATATGTTGTGTGTATAGTATTGTGTATTTGTTCTGTGTGTGACTGTATGTTATACTTGTGAATGCCTGTTGCCAGAGGGTATATTGTGTGTCCACACAGGAGTGTGTCTGAGTGTAACAGTGAGCATGAGACTGTGGGTGTGTTTGTATGCTTGGTGCTGTTTGTGTGTGTGTTAGTGGGTTGGGCCATTTTAAGGGTTCTGTTTGTTTCCAGAGTCCTCTCTTTGAGAAGATCTGGAGACCATGAAAACCTATGAAACCAGGCACTGTTTTCAGGACCCTAGACTCCCAGGACTGTAGAAATCTGTGACTGAGGCCACTGTGGAGCATGGGAGAACAGCCTGAGGTCTCACTGTGCACAAGCCCTGGGCCTGGTGGTTACCCCAGCTCACCCCGGCAGCAGCTCTGCCTCAGAGCAACCACCGCCACATTTCATAGTCAGATAGCACCTCCAAGCTGTCATGTGCCAAGGTGGGCTGGTGTCAGGGCTGGGACTTGAACACAGGCTGCAATTCTGAGCTCCATGCCCCGAAACACCACACTGAAGGTTTTCATTCATCAAAGAACTAACTGTTTGCCTCTGGTTCTACTGAGAGCAAGACATCCTGATTTTGAGATTCCTGGACTCTCAAATTCTCTGAATGATTTTTATTGTCTTTGTGGTTGTTGACTAAAGAATAAATACTTGACCCTGTGAGAAAACACTCCCCCACACACATACACCCCCCCACAAACACACACACACACACACACACACACACACACACACACACGCACACGCACACGCACGCACGCACCTAATAGGGCTGTGAGCTATGGAGACACAAGGACTCCAAGAACTCTAGGTGCTGACTGGGATACTCTGGAAGATAGGTTTCCTGCTGCTTTGGGAGACTGAGGGTCTTATTTGGACCAGCGGCTTTGTCTCCACTGCCTCTTGACCCAGCCTGTTTTTAGGGCACCCAAGTTGTTGCTGCAATAGTTGGGGTTTTGGACTTGGGAATGGGCAGACTTGATCTGGGATTCATCTTTTCCACCCACTACCCTGTGTCAGCTGGGTGACACTGGGCACTGCTGAACTCCTCTGGGTCCTGATCTCTTCTTCCAAAAAGGAAAATATTCATGCAGTTGTGAGACTGATAGGGCTTTTGGGTCATTGCCTAATGGTGATGGTGGGGACAGCGGTGATGGTGGTGATGTTGATAATGGTGATGGTGCTGATGGTGGTGGTGGAGATGATGATGATGGTGGTAATGGTGCTGATGTTGATGGTGATGCTGCTGATGTGGTAATGGTGATGATGATGGTGATGAAGGTGATGATGGTGATGGTGGTGATGGTGATGACGGTGATGAAGGTGATGGTGGTGACAGTGGTGATGGTGGTGATGTTGATAATGGTGATGATGCTGATGGTAAGTGATGGTGGTGGTGATGGAGATGATGATGATGGTGGTAATGGTGGTGATGGTGATGGTGATGCTGCTGGTGTGGTAATGGTGATGATGGTGGTGATGAAGGTGATGGTGGTAATGGTGATGGTGATGGTGATGACGGTGATGATGGTGATGGTGGTGATGATGATGGTAATGATGGTATTGGTGGTGATTGTGATAACAATGATGTTGATGGTGGTGGTAACAGTAATAGCAAAGGGAGCATGGGGTTAGCAGCCCTTATGCATGGTACACATGGTCACACACATGCTCAGACTTTTTTTTTTTCCGTGGCCTTCCATCCACAGCACATTGCTTCTCCACAGGGGCCTGCTGAGAGAGTCAGGAGAAAGGCTGAGCTTTGTAGAGAGAAGTGAGGCTCTAAGGGGCCAGCGGGATCAGGAATGGGGTGGTTCCAGACACAGTGGGCCTCTGCTACGCTCTCCTCATGGTTGCCCACCACTGCCTGGAAGGATCATGGAGGAAAGAGTGTCAGGATCAGACCCATAGAGCATCAAGAGGGAGGAGCTTTGGGGATGTGGAGGAACTCTGACTCTGAGGCCTGATGGACCTGACTCTGAACCCACTGACGTCTTCAGCTAGAGTGTGTCTTTTTGTCTTGGTGAGTCAAGACAGGGTGGAGCTCAGGAGCTCAGCTTCCAGTTCCTCAAGGGCTCCTAGTCATGGCACAGGCAGCTGGGGAACGGAGTCAGGCCATAGGCAGGAAGGAGGGGATTTTGAGCTAGATGTGGGAGCTTTAGGAATGGAGAGCGGAGGCCAGGCAGTCACTAGGGAGCGGGTTAGAGAGTGGAGGCTGGGTAGGTGCTGGGGACCAAGTCAGAGAACGGAGGGTCGATGAGCCCTGGAGATCAAGTCAAAAAGTGGAGGCTCGGTGAACGAGTGCTGAAGTCAAGTCAAAAGGTGGAGGCTGGGCAGATGCAGGGAAGCGGGCCAGAGGCCGGAGGCTGGGTGGGTGATGGGAATCTAAGTTGAGGATGGAGGCTAGGTGAGTGCGGGAAGCAGGCCAGAGGTTGGAGGCTGGCCTGTCACAGAGGTGGTGGCCGTAGTGGTAATGATCTCGAGGAGAGGTACGAGGATGGAGGATGGTAACTTTAGTGGGTCTAAACAGGGGCCAGAGAACCTCCTACCAGGTGGTAGGAGGTGGAGTCGAGAGAGGAGAAGGTGTAGCTAGTTATGTGTGGCCTCTGAGCCCAGCAGCTGTCCCCTCTGTGTGGCTACATGGAGGGTATTCGTGATGGGGAGAGGCTGCCACTGGGGACGCAAGACCCAGAGCCTTGACTCATGTCCCCAGGCCATTTATCCAGCCCTCTTTGCTCTCTATGTCCACCTCTGACTCTGAAGAACTCCTACCCCCAGAGGGCATACCATTAGACATGTGGCTCAGGGCACACCAGTCCCTGCCTAAAACCCTCCAGTGACTTAGGTTGCACTTGGAGTCATCCTACAGGGGCTCTCCAGCTTCTCTCCCTTCCCTGCTCCATTAGCCACACTGGCCCCATTCCTTTCCTCTGTCCCTTAAATGCATCCAGCCACCTCCAGCCTCCTAGTCTCTGCACAGGCCGTTCCTTTTGCCTGGAGTGTCCTTTCCCCAGAGCGTTGCTGGGGTGCCTTTTGCGGCTTTCCATTTTGCTCTTAAATGGCTCTCCCTTTAGAGAAGAGAAGGGGATTTATTATGATTCCCACCGTACCCCTTGTTTATTTACTTTTAAATACTTTTGATTTATGTATTCAACAAATATTTATTGAGCATCTAGTATGTTCCAGGCACTCACTGTTCCAGGGGCTGGAGTTACAGCAGTAAATGTAATGGGCAACAATCTGTGCTCTCAGTTACAGCCCTGTGGAAGGCTAGGAAGACAGAGTCCAAAGCACAGAGATACAAAAACAAAAATTGTACACTACATAGGAGGGAGGTAGTGAAAAGCCACCAAGAGAACTGAAATGTGCATCCTTTTCTTACGCTGTTGTGTGGGCTGAATGAGGGCCGATGCAAATTCACCAGCATAGCCGTGGGGCCTGTGCACACAGTAGGTGCTCATCAGGACAACATCAGGACAAGGCAAGGGAGTATGCTCCAGTAAGAGGGTTTAGTGTGAGTTGAGGCCTGGGAGAGGCAGTGCCGCCCTCGGGACCCAGGCGGTCCCATTTGGCTAGGGCAATGGTTGGTGGAGGGAGTGGTGGGTTCCAAAGCTGGTCCAGTGATGGGAAGGCCTGGAGCCACCCCAGGGAGGGTGCTGTTCTACCTGGGTGGTTGATGCGTGGCCAGCCAAGGCTCTTATGTAAGGCTTGTGCTGTTTTTCTGGAATTGGGAGCAAAACTTGGAGCTCAGGAGAAAACACTGCGGCCCTGACCAGCCGGGCGAAGCGGCAGGAAGTACCAGCTCCTGTCCGTCGCTCATGGGAGCAGAGAAGTGTCTGGGTCCATCAGCTCAGGGTGGCTCAGTCAATAGCCTTGCAGCCGCCAGCAGCAGCCAGGACTGCAGGCCTTCAGACCCCCCTTTGCTGCCTAATTTGGATAAGCCTTCAGGGATATGCAGGCCCCTAGGGTGAGGTTCTAGGGGGCTGGGCTCTGGGAGTGCCTGCCCTTCCTAGCCTGCCAGGGGGCCAGTCAGGCCAGTGCCAGTTGCCACTTGTCCTAAGTGGATCTGGAGGGCTGGAACTGGAATTCTGACTTTTGTCTACCCCTGATTCTATACAAGCTACCCCCTTTCCTGGGCCTCAGTTTCCCTATGATTAGCCCCCTGTAAGGTGGCTGAATGCATCTGAGTAAGATTAGTATGTAGAGCTCCCCCTGAGTGGGGTCAGAGCCAGTGTGTAAGATTGGCAGGCCAAGGACACTTCAAATCAAGGCCCTTGGTAAAGCAATAAGGATTTCAGAGAGGCAAGACAGACCTGGAAGCCATGTGGCTGAGGCCCAGCTCTGCTCTTACCGAGCTGTGTGTCTGCTCTGGGCTTCAGTTTCTCTACCTGTAAAGCAGAGAGATTAGTCTTGTAGATCCCTGGGTTCTCATCCGTGTGTGTGTGTGTGTGTGTGTGTGTGTGTGTGTGTGTGTGTGTGTGTGCCTGGTCCAAGAGCTCACTGGAGATCTCCAGTGTCACTTCCTCAGGGAAGCTGCTGCTCTTCCCTCCTTGCTCTTCAGTGTCTGATTCCACAGCGCCCAATTTCTCCTTCGTAACACATTGCTCTGGCAGCTGAGCCTATGTTCACAGTAACATCCTCATTTCCTAAAATTTTACTTCACTTTTGGTGATTTGATAAATAGATAACTCATCTTTTATGTATTATTTGAGAAAGATTTATTCTATTATTTTAAAATGATGTACGTGTGTGTGTGTGTGTGTGTGTGTGTGTGTGTCTATGTGTGGGTATGTGCATGTGAGTGCAGGTGCTCAAGGAATCCAGAAGAGGGCATCAGATCCCTTGAAGCTATAATTACAGACAGTTGTGAATGGCCTAACATGGGTGCTGGGAACTGAATTAGGG
This sequence comes from Peromyscus eremicus, assembly GCF_949786415.1. Classification (NCBI taxonomy): domain Eukaryota; kingdom Metazoa; phylum Chordata; class Mammalia; order Rodentia; family Cricetidae; genus Peromyscus; species Peromyscus eremicus. Next base: position 22,858,542 of record NC_081436.1, on the reverse strand, counting down.
TCCTTGCAAGAGCAGCATGCATTCTTAACTGCTCAGCCGTCTCTCCTTCCCCTTTTAATTGTATTTACTTATTTTTTTTTGGAGACAGGTTCTCTAGCCTAAGTTGGCCTCAAACAACCTGTGTAGTCAAGGATGCCCTTACACTTCTGATTCTTCTGCCTCTACCTCTCCTGTGCTAAGATTGTAGGTGTGCCACTGTGCCCAGTCTATGTGATGCCAGAGATCGAACCTAGGACCTTGTGCATGCTAGGCAAGCACTCTACTAATTGAACTACATCCTTAGTCCTAGACTTTCATTTAGTTAGTTAGTTTGCTTATTTATTTATTTATTTATTTATTTATTTATTTATTTATTTTTGGTTTTTTTGAGACAGAGTTTCTCTGTGTAGCTTTGGAGCCTGTCCTGGAACTCACTCTGTAGCCCAGGCTGGCCTCGAACTCAACAGAGATCTGCCTGCCTCTGCCTCTGGAATGCTGGGATTAAAGGCGTGCGCCACCACCGCCCAGCTTGCTTATTTATTTATTTATTTATTTATTTATTTATTATTTATTTATTTATTTAGACAGTATTAGGAATACCCTCTACCACTGAGTCACAATCCCGAACCAGAACTCTAGCTTAGCGCCGTGAAAGTAAAAGAAAAAGACATCGTTTACATTCTGAGGTTTTATTTATGTATTTTTTTTATAGCTGTCGTTTGCCGAAGCCCACTCTGGCTAGGCTTGCCTAATGGCCATCTGGCTGAGTGATCCTGACTTAGGTGCAATGGCTGTGTCTCTCCTATAACTCACGTGACCATAGCGAGGGCAAGGGGTAGCTTTCAGCTAGGCTGTCTGGGCTGTGTCACACAGCTAGGCTGGGGAGGGGGTACCCTGGGTGCCAAACCAACTCCCCTTTGTGTCCTTCTCTGCTCCCTAGGGCTCCCTGCTCCACGCTGACATGGCTGACAGCACCTTGCCACCCTTATCTGCAGCAGCCCCGGCCCCTGAGCCGGGAATCACTGAGCAGCCAGGGCCCCGGAGTCCCCCTCCGTCCCCTCCAGGCCTGGAGGAGCCACTGGATGGAACCAACCCTGAAGTCCCACACCCAGACCTGGCACCTGTTGCCTTCTTCTGCCTGCGCCAGACCACGAGTCCCCGGAACTGGTGCATCAAGATGGTATGTAACCCATATCCTTTGGAGGCCGGTGTGTCTGTGCACAGCCCTGGGGCCAGCGTCGGGAGGAAGGATGGGTAGAGCTGCTTCCTGGCCACTGAGCTGCCAGCATGGTCTCTGGCCAGCAGAACTGAGGCCTTCGGTGAGCCTCCTGGGCCTTGGTGAGTGGACACATAGCCGTCTGGGGAGATGCCAAGGGTGGAGGCTGGACCTGGGGTCTTGTTGGAGTCTTCTGGAAGCTGCTGGTGGCTGTTTTCTGCTAAGGGACCAGTTCCTTAAGCAATAATCTGCTTGGGGCACTGAACTCGTGAGTCTTTATTGCTTCTGTGATGCCCACCTCTCATCACTGCTGCATGGGGCATAAAGTTTCCAGTTCGTAAGCTTTGGGACACATATTCAAGATCCTTCACAAGTTCCTATTACCCCCAGGTTTCGGAGACATGTCCTAACCTAGCCCACCAGACCCGCGGTACCCTGACCTAGCCTTCTTCTCCACACTCGGCTCCCCGTTGGGTTCGTCCATGACCTGGGCTTCCCACATACCATTCCCTCTGTCTAAAATGCCCTTTCCTTCCCTCTTCACCTGGCCAGATCCTTTGCCATATCCTTCAAATCACATCCTCCGTGTCACCTCCTCAGCAGCCCTCTGTGATTCCCTGGGGCTCCTGGGCCTCATGTGGCCTCATATCAAGTTGTGGAATGGTTTTTTCTTTGTGGCAATATCTCATGGCCAAGATTAGCTGTGTAGCTAAGGATGACCTTGAACTTCTTATCCTTCTACTGCCAGCACTCAGGAGGCAGAGGCAGGCAGATGTCTGTGAGTTCAAGGCCAGCCTGGTCTACAGAGCAAGACCTGTGAGCAGTGTTCAGGCCAAAGAAGAGGTGACTGCAGGAGGCTGGAGCTTTTCCCCTTCCCTCCTTCCTTCCCTCTCTCCTTTCCTTCTTTCTTCCTTTCCTCCCTCCCTTCCTTCTTTTTGAGACAGGGTTTCTCTGTGTAGCCCTGGCTGTCCTGGAACTCACTCTGTAGACCAGGCTGTCCTGGAACTCACAGAGATCCTCCTGCCTCTGCCTACCGAGTGCTGGGATTAAAGGCGTGTGCCACCACTGCCCAGCTCTGTTAGGCTTTTCAAGGAAGGTAAACCTTCGGTGTGGCTGAGGTTTGAGCTTTCAAGGAAGAGAAGGCTAGAGGACCAGGGAGACAGCAGGACAAGGTCAGAGGCCTATCTTGGCAGGTGACAGGAGAGCGTTTTGGGTGCTGTATGACATTGAATAAGTCACTGGACCTCTGAATTTCTCTTGGTAGTCTGGTCACTATGGCTCTGGCCCGCAGAAGACCTGGGAGTATGACTCTCATAGGCTCTGGCAGGGATGACTGGGCTGACATGACCCATGCTATCTGTCCCAAGTGCTATGGAGAAGTCCCTACTTGAGAGGTGACCAGTGTCCTGTCTGCTGAGTGTGTGTGACTTTGTGCTGGCCCTTTTCTCTGAGCCCCAGTGCCTCCATCTGGAGAGAAGGGGCTGGTGAGATGTCTCCTTTCGGCTTTGGGAGTCAAGGCCAGCCATGCTCACCCAGTGGGACAGTGCCTAGCACTGGAACTTAGGCTGTCACTTAACTAGACTGGGCAGCTACATTGCTGACCTGTTGGTTAAATAGGGCCCTCCAGCCACTCTGCCCATTGACTTCACCCTCCCTGTCACCTCTGCTCAGAGAGTCCAGTTTGAGCAGGACACAATGGGGCTGGTCTGGGAGGGAGAGAAGGGGCCTTTGGTGGAGCTGGGCGAAAAGAGATTTGGTGGCTGGAGAGATGCTCAGTAGTTAGCAGCGTGTGCTCTTCCAGAAGATCCATGGACAGCTCACAACCATTTGCAACTCCAGCTTTTCTTGGTTAGATTTTTGTCAACTTGACACAAACTAGCATTTGGGAAGAGGAGACTCAGCTGAGAAAAAACCTCCATCCAGATTGCCCGGACACAAGCCTGTGGGGGCATTTTATTTCTCTTTCTTTTTGGTTTTTTTTTTTGAGACAGACTTTCTCTATGTAGTTCTGGCTATCTTGGAACTTGCTCTGTAGATCAGGCTGGCTTTGAACTCAGAGATCTGCCTGCCTCAGCCTCCCAAGTGCTGGGATTAAAGGTGTGCACCATTGTGCCTGCTTGGCATTTTCTTGATTCGTGGTTGATGTGAGTGAGTCTAGCCCACAGTGGGCGGTGTCACCCCTGGGCTGGTGGTACTGAGCTATATAAGAAAGCAGGCTGAACAAGCCATGAAGAGCAAGACAGTAAGCAGCGTCCCTCCATGGTCTCTGCTTCAGTTCCTGTCTCGTGGTTTCTTCCATGACTTTCTATCTTGACTGTAAGCCAAATACACCCTTTCTTCCCCAAGTTACCTTTGGCCATGGTGTTTAATCACAGTACTAGAAACTCTAACTAAGACAAGCCCTAAGGGATCGGAGGCTCCCTTCTGGACTCTGCAGGCCCCTGAAGACATATGGCACACATACAAAAATATTAAGAATGAAATAAGACAGACTTAGCCAAAGGGACACAGTTCAGCTGCACTTCTCCTTCTGCTCTGCCCTCTGCCATCTACATATCCTCCTGCTACCCACCTGCATCCCACTCCCATCCTCCTGCTACCCACCTGCATCCCACTCCTCCCTCCATCCTCCTGCTACCCACCTGCATCCCACTCCTCCCTCCATCCTCCTGCTACCCACCTGCATCCCACTCCCATCCTCCTGCTACCCACCTGCATCCCACTCCTCCCTCCATCCTTCTGCCTCCTCTTCCTCCTCCACCTTCAATCATCCTTCCTCCCTCTATCCTTCATCCCTCCTCTGGCCTTTTTTCTCCATCTTTCCATTTTCCTCCATCTCCTTTCCTTCTTAATCTAATCTCCATTCTCCACACTCCTTCTCTATATTCCTTCCTCCACATCAATCTCTATTCTTCCATTTCCAATCCTCTACCCTCTCTCTTTTCTCCCTCTCCTCCTTCCTTTCTCCATTCTTCATTCTCAGCCCTCTTCTCTCCCCTCCATCTTCCATCTTCCATCTCTTCGCCCTTTCTCCATCCCCCTTTCTCTTTCTCCATCCTGTTTTTTCTTTCAATATTCCTTTTCTTTCCTCATCCTCCATCCTTACACCTTCTATTTCCCCTTCATCATCCGTTCTCTTTTCACCTCCTCCACCCTCCATCTCCTCCACCTTCATCATCTCCATCCTCCATCTCCTCCATCCTCCATCTCTTCCATCCTCCATCCTCCATCTCCTCCATCCTCTATCTCCTCCTCTCCTCCATCCTCCATCTCCTCCACCTTCATCTCCTCCACCTTCATCATCTACATCCTCCATCTCCTCCCTCCTCCATCTCCTTCACCTTCATCATCTCCATCCTCCATCTCCTCCATCCTCCATCTCCTCCATCCTCCATCTCCTCCATCTCCTCCATCCTCCTCTCCTCCATCCTCCATCTCCTCCACCTTCATCATCGCCATCCTCCATCTCCTCCATCCTCCATCTCCTCCTCTCCTCCATCCTCCATCTCCTCCATCTCCTCCACCTTCATCATCTACATCCTCCATCTCCTCCCTCCTCCATCTCCTCCACCTTCATCATCTCCATCCTCCATCTCCTCCATCCTCCAACTTCCACTTCCTCCATCTTCTTTCCACCTCCTTCATTTTCTACTCCCTTCCTCCCTCCGTCTCTCCCTCCCTCTCTTCCTTTTTTCCTCTTCCTTGGAAGAGTCTCCTCGACCCTGAAGGTCTGGTGCTGTCAGTGGTAACAGTTGCTGTTTCTGTGTTGGGGTAGGGACTCAGTTCTCAGCCGGAACTTCAGATCACAGCTGGGGTAGTGCCAAAGCAGAGTGAGGTCAAGGATTCCAGGCTCAGAGTCAAGTCTAGAAGCTTCTGTAATGGAGTCTCAGAGTTTACAAGCAGGATTTAAGACTGGGTGACAGGAAAGCTGGACACTTGAAATAATCCAAGCTCTGAAAAATTCATGTTCCAGATGTGTGAACTTGGCAGCTGGGATGTTGTGTGCCTGGGGTCCAGGGACCTGGGACTCGGGGCTATGATCACAGAGCTGAGGCTGAAGTCTCCTGGTAGACAGGTAGGTGGGAGCCAGGGGATGGCTGTATCAACAGGGGGACTCTGTGGCAGGGACTTGGGGGACCTCAGAGTAGGCTTCAGTGCTCAGAGACAGCCTGTGGTGGAGAGGGACCTTCTATCAGGCGTTGAGGATCTGCTCTCCTGGTTGGAAACGTCTCTGACAATCAGTGGGGGCAGTGTCAAGCAGTGTCTAACCTAGTCCTCCTCAGTGGGAGGAAGTTAGGGTAGTGTTTCAACTGGTGCTCCTTAGTGGGTATGTAGTACTTAACTTAGTTCTCCTTGTAGGAGGGCATGGGGTGGGGTAACGGTTAACCTAGCCCTCATCAGTGTTAGGGGAGACAGGGCAGCACTTAATCTAATGTTCCCTCTTAATGGAGCCCTGCTTGGATTTTGAGCTGTTGGCATTTGAGGGTCTGGACTGTCTTGCACATAATAGGATGTTGGTCATTCCTGGTCTTGGGCACAGAATGCTGGAGCATCCCTAGGTTACTGTGACCACCAAATATGATCTTTTGCATGTGCAGTCTGTGCAGATAGTGGCTCAGCTCCTCACTAAAATTGAGCCTGAAAGGGGAAGGCCTGCCATGTCAGGCCAGGCAAGCGAGAGCTGCCCCGCTCTTTACCAGTCTCAGGCAGGGCAGGGTAATGGGAGTCAGCTCGTGACAGTCCATCCTGAGCTTCCTAGGGCCCTGGCCCAGGGTTCTTTGGAACTTGGAGCTCCTGACTCAGCTTCTTGTGCAGCTCAGAGCAAGTAAGGCCTGAGTCACTGCCTGAGTCACTGTGAGCCACCAGGCGGTGGGGACCCTTGTAGGCGGGGACCCTGCTCACCCAAGCATCAGCCCACTCCCTGCCTGGCCTGGGCCTGGGGCACTCACTAGCAACTGGGAGGCCTCTGGCTTTGCAATGCATAGACTGTGCCGTTTGACTCATTGGGGGAGAGGCATGTGGCTTGTGGAAGTCACTGGCGACCTGAGTCACACAGACTGGCGCTGGCTTTTCTGCTCATTGCTGGGCAACCATGGCCAGTGTCACAACCCCTCCGAGCTTCAGTCCCCCTGTGGGAGGAAGAGGGTGGTGGTGTTCCCTTCAGAGGGCATACCAAAGACCAGTATCGTCAGTGAGGGGGCTGCAACAGTGGACCTTCACAAAGGAGCAAGGCTGACGTGGTTACCACCGTGCTGAGAGTTGTGGGGCGAAATGGGCTCTCATGCATGCGTGCACGGCTCAGTAAACACTTTGCTTGCAGGAGATTCAATAAGATGCCAGGCGACAGGCCCTCAGATGGAACGTAATACCTTCAGAGGACATTGTTCCCAGGGAAAATCTGATTCCACCTCTGTTATTAACATGAATCATTGTGAGTCTGGCTGCTCATGGTCAAGCCAATGTCAGGGCAGACATTAACTGACCATGGCATCTGCCACCTGTCCCCCTCCCCAAGCTGTGTCTAATCTGGAAGCCCCCTTCCCACCCTCATTGGGCTTTTTTTTTTTCCGGTTTTTTGAGACAAGGTTTCTCTGTGTAGCTTTGCGCCTTTTCCTGGATCTTGCTCTGTAGACCAGGCTGGCCTCGAACTCACAAAGATCCACCTGCCTCTGCCTCCCGAGTGCTGGGATTAAAGGCGTGCACCACCACCGCCCGGCTCTCATTGGGCTTTTAAACCCCCTCTTAGTGGTCAGTAGTTGCATATGCTCATGTTCATTGCCTGTCCTGGAGACTCACTTTTTCTATCTCTATAATGGGGCCATGGCAGAGGATTAGAGGTGGCTCTCCATAGGCCTCCAGCATACGTCCACCTGCCATGGGCTGGTTGGAGGGCTCTAGCTGCAGTATTGTCTTTAACCATCCTAGCCATCCTTGGAGACAGGCTTCATAACCCCATTTTATAGATGAGGACACTGAGGTCCATCCAGGCTGAAATCCAGCCAGGTTACACAGCCAGCATGTGGCAGAGCTGGCCCGAACCCTCAACTTCTGTCACCCCCACCCCCAGCTTTATTCAGAACTCTACTGCTACCTGAACCCGTTTCTCCACACTCTGCTTGGGGCCCACAAGTTTCCTTGGCAGTTTCAGGCAGTGGAGTAGGTCAGAGTTCCCTAGGCTCTTGGTGTGCATACTCAGAAACCTCCTGGCTATGGCCAGCTGGGCATACCTTTGGGTCTGTAGCCCCTCCCCTTCCTGTGTGCTCCTGGGCTGTGACAGCCAGTACTGAGCAGTGGTAGGAGAAGCATGGTGGGAAAGCCAACAGGCTGAGAAGGCTACTCTTCCGCTTGGGATGAGGCAGGAGCCACCAGCCACTCGGTGACCTTGGACATGTCCCCTCCCTCTAGAACCCTTTGTCTCTCTCTGCTTTCAAAATGACTGGGCAGGCAGCAGTTTGGAAGGGAGGCAGGCGTTGACTTTTCTCTTGCCATCTTTGAGGAGCTCCAGCCCACTGCCTGCTGGGGCTGATGAAGTGGCCAGTGGCTGGTTTTGGTATTTATCCTGGCCGAGCTGGCCCGTCTCTGGGTAGCAATGGGACAGGCCTTGCTGTGGTCCCAGCCCTGGAGGTTTATGCTGGTCACGAGAGACTCAGAGTGTCTATCCATGGAGTAAATGGGAATGATGGGCCCAAGGTTGTCCACTGCGTGCTGGGTGTCTCATAGGCCACAGTGCTGGTCATTTTGTGGCTCTAGGAGGGAGGACTGTGAGACCTACCAGAAAAAGGTGCTTGGGGACCCTGCTGATGAGTGATAGATCCTAGAGTATGGTCCAGGGGTCTAGAGAGGGGGTTATGGTGGGGATGTTGCAGCCTTTGGGGCTGGTGTTGCACACAAATGGCCCAGTGGCACCAGGGTGTCAACATCTCGGTGTCTGAGTGAATGAAGACCCGAGCCTGGCTCGATGCCGAGTGGCCTTGGGTGAGGCCCTTCCCTTGCTGAGCTTCTCCTTGTGTGTCTGTGTAATGGGGCCGTGGGAACGTCGGGATGGAGTGAGAGTCCCAGGGCCAGCGCTGGGCAAGCTGCTCAGTACCGTGTATCACCATACACGTCATGACATGGCTGATAGGGCCAGCAGGGAGCTGGGCACTGGTCTCTGGTGACGGGCTCAGGAGCCCAGGGGATGCAAGTGGGAAGTGTGTTACTCCAGGTTAAGAGAGGGCATAGTGTGTGCATGTGTGTGTGCATGCTTGTGTGTGTGCGTATGTGTGCATGTGTGCTCATGAATATGTGTGTATGTATGGTGTATGCTGGGACACTGTAAAGGTAGGGAGGGAAAGACAGGCTAGTACTGTGAAAGACCCTGCCCCCATCACTGCGGCCCCTACCTCGGTCAGCTAGTCTGGCCCTGTCTCTGGATTGGATTCCTCTCAGTTCTGCTGTATCACACAGGACCCCAGGCTGCCCCATAAAGCCTTCTTGGATCTCTCAGGGTCTATGTGGGGATGTCCCCTCCTCATCATACCTGAACCTTTTCTACCCATGGTGTAGAGGGTCTGGGACTGGGCTTTTGTTGGTCTTTACCCATCACGCTCCATGTAACAACTGGCCTTGTCCCCCATCCCTTCCCCTAGAGCAGAGACAGGGCCTCAAGCTGTGTTGTTTCCGACAGTACCTTGCCTGGATATGCTATCCCCTCCCAAACCCTCCTTTCTCGTGTAGGCCTGGGGCTCCTGATCATGGAGCTGGTTGTCCTTCACAGATGCCTGGAGGAGGATGCTGTCTCCCTTCCTCCCTCCTTCTCTCCCTCCCTCTGTCTTCTCGGCTCAGTTGTGGGGTCTCCTGGTCTCCACAATGGACTCAGCATAGTGTAATGGCCTGGACTTGAGGTGTCTGCGATTTGCTTGGATTGACAGCCTGCCCTGCTCTATATTCTGCCCTAAAGCCCAGACATCCCCCTCTCCCTCCATGCTTCCCCACGTGGTCCCTGTTCCCTGTTGTCTCTGCTAATCTCTCCCCCTTCATGAACCCCGCCAGCCCCATACAGCCCAGCTTCCCCAGACCCCAGAGAGCAGGGGCTGTGTCTACTGTCCAGCTAAGCCTGGGGTTAATGTTGGGTCAGCATTCGGTCTCTATGTTCGTGTCCCTGCTGCCCTCGTGGCTTTGGTACCTCGTGTGTGTGCATGTGTGTGTGTGTGTGTGTGTATGTGTGTGTGTGTGTGTGTGTGTGTGCAGTGTGCTAACTCTATGTCCTTCAGCTGGGGGGTGGGGTGAGATGGAGGCCTCAGAGGGAGTGTGTTCACCCAAGGTTACCTGTTGAATAAGGTGGAACCTCTTACATATAATTATATATTATTTGTCATAAGCAGGCCGCTTAGTTAGAGCCCAGCACTGTGGACCGCTGCCTGGCTCAGCTCCATCCGGGTAGGAGGGGCTCCCTAAAGGGAGCTGTCCCCTCCTCCTCCAGCCCTGGCCTAATGGGACAGTCCAGACGGTGGCAGGCACTGCCGGGAGAAGCAACACATGCCCGGGAAATTGTCCGTTTCCTCCATCTGGTGTGGAGAAAGTTGTTTTTCTCAGAAATAAAAGTCAGAGTCAAGTACCATCCCCCAAGATGCAACTGGAGGCCAGAGCAGAAACTGCGCTCCAACTGGCCACCAGGGTCCCAACAGCCTGGCCCGGCTAGGGATCTCCCGGAACTTCTGGGCAGCCTCAGGCTCTATCTGGAGAGTTCTGTGTGATGAGAGCTGCAGGGGTAGAGGCTGCCTGTGATGGAGTCCTAAGGCATTGGTAAAGCTTAACTGCAGGAAGGGATCGTTCCACCTGGGTCTTGTCGTATGAATAGGAGTTTCCAGAACGGCTGAAGGAGTGTGATCCTGGTAGAGGGAAGAGTGGAGATCTGTGGGCCTGGGACAGTGAGGCAGGGACTGGAGAGCAGGGTGTGGCCAGGCAAAGGCCTGTCTGTGCAACACTTGGGGGTGTGGTGGAGGCAGGGCAGGTGAGCAGCAGGGATGGGCCATGGGCACATTCACTTTCTCCCCCCTTTCTTCTTCTTTCTGTTAAGTATTAATTTATTATATACATGTGTGTGTGCGCGTGCGCGCATGGCATGTGTGTGGAGGGATTCTGAGGGAAAGAGAGAGCCTGCGACCGGTCAAGAGGTTCCTGTAGCGACACTGTTTGGTAGGGTCTGTTGTTCACCCAATGAGAGTTGGAGCTTGCTGGCTCTGAATGGAGAAGTGGCCCAAGGTCCAGTCATACCCCATGGCCACCAAGCAAGTCCAGGCACTCAAGGTGTCTACAGAGCCCCTGGTCAAATGTAAGAGGCACCCATGTCTCAACCCTTCAGCAGCAGGGTGCTGGAAGATCTGGGAAGAGGAATTCTGGGACCACAGTGACAAAATAATGAGATCAGCTTGTCCCAACTTGGGAGCCCACCAGAGCCTCACTACGTGGAAAAGAAAGAGTGAAGATGCTGTGTGGGGCCACCCAGCCCAGAGATGAGGGTGACAGGAGGTGACAAGGGAGACACCCATGAACATGACATGGACTGGCTGGGGACTTAAAGGTGATTGAATTCTAGTTTGCTCTTATATTCTGCCTGGGGCCTCCAAGCTGACTTTGACCTGCCATCTCCCTCAGACTGTCAGGATCCTGTTGGGAGACAAATGGCCTGTTTATTTCCCTCAGAGAGGAATCAACAGTCTTTTTAATCAGCCAGAATGTCTTTCTGCTGATCTCCCTCCAAGCTGCTGTAGCATCGTGATCTGCCAGGTGGAGCTGTGTGGTAAGGGGCAGACACCTGGACCTCTCTGGGCTCCGTGTCCCTCTGGGGCAGAAGTCCCTCTGGGGATGAAGCTGTAGTGGGTGCCTAGACCTACCCTGATCACTGCCAGCTGGTGGTGGTGATGGGGCCTGACTCAGGCCTGTCCTCTGCAGGGTACAAGCGCGGTGACCCTGGGGCTGAGTTGCCCTTTTCCTGGGTCTCCGTTTTCTGATCCATACAATGGAGAGCTGGAGGTTGCTGTTAGGCTGATTTTGTCCCCAGGGGACATTTGACAATGTCTAGAGGCGAAGCTCCTCACATGACTAGGACAGCCCATTCAGAGAACTACGGGTCCCAAAGTCACTGAGGTGGAGGCTAGGAACCCCAGATCTGGGGGAAGGACAGGACCAGTGTGAGCCTGAGAGTGGGTCTCATGCAGGTGGCGGATGAAGCTGAGTCCTGAGCAAAGAGTTTCCTATGCCACCCAGGTCTCTTTCACTGCTGGAACTGCCATTGCCTTCAGTGTCCTGTGTTCAGCACCTTCCAAGAACCCACCTGTCCATCTGTCCTCTGTCCACACATCTAATCATTAATTCATCATCTGTCCATTTAACCGCGCACCCACCTACTCATCCACACACCCACCCATCTACCAACCATCTACCTACCCATCTATCATGATTCATATACCCACTCTCTTACCTACCCATTTGCCCACCCACTTATCTTCCTATCCACCCACTGATCCCTCTATAATGATTTACCCACCTATTCACTAATCCACCCACCTACGCATTCTTCCATTTACCCACCTATCTTCCATCCATCACCTACTCAGCCAATCACAGGTCCACCCACCCACCCTCCCACCCATCCATTCACTTATCCATCCATCCATCCATCCATCCATCCACCCACCCACCCAATTATCCATCTATCTATCCATCCATCCATCCATCCATCCATCCATCCATCCATCCATCCATCCACCCATCCATCCATCTATCCATCCATCCATCCACCCACCCATCCATCCATCCATTCATCCATCCACCCATCCATCCATCTATCCATCATCCATCCATCCATCCATCCATCCATCCACCCATCCACCCATCCATCCATCTATCCATCATCCATCCATCCACCCATCCATTCATCCATCCATCCATCCATCCATCCATCCATCCATCCATCCATCCACTTACCTGTCTTCCGTCTCTCCATCCACTCATTTGCTCCCCCACATCCACTCACAGACCCTCCCATTGGTGCAGCATCTATCTGCCTTCTAACCATCTCTCACCTGTCCTCCATGAGGAGGCCTCTCCCTGCCTCCCGCCCACACGTGCATCAGCCCCTCCACTCATCTGTTGGATCGTGTTTGGCAAATGCTAGTTGGCCACCCCATCCCCGTTTTTTTAATGCCTCCTGTCATCTGCTCAGTGCCAAGACGAGCCTGTGTTGGGCACTGTTATTCTTCCTGTGAAGCCTTTTCAGGGGCTTTGACATACAATGTATATTCCCCTTCTGCGAATTCGAGAGCTTCTTGTGCTCAAGCTCCATATTCCATGGATGCATACCTCTTCTCCAGGCCTTGACCCACATCCCTGTACAGAACATGTGGCAAGGCTTTTGATGGAGTGCCTCTTAGCAGGCAGAGATGAAGATGTAGAGGTTGTACGGACAGTGACGAGGCTGGTTGGTGGTGAAGGCAAATGGCCTTGAATGCCACGCAAGTGTTCAGGGCTGAGAAGCAGAGGCTGGGGGTGGTATGGGGTAGGGCATTCACACTTTTGGTTTTGGAAGAGCTGCTGGGCTACACGAGGAGGATGCATCCAAAAGGCAAGGCTGAAGGAGGAGACTGACTACAGAGACTCCTAAGCTGCCTGCTTAGGGATGTGGGACGTGAGGAGCAGGTGGTGGGGTCGGTTGTGGTGGTGAAATGGACTTATCTCAAAGGTAGTTGTGGGGTGCAGAGGAGTGGATGGTGAGGAGATGGCGAAATGGATAGGCCACTAGCGTGGAAATAGGGTCTGGAGGGCTGTGGACAGGTCGCTAGGGTGGAAGGAGGCTCCAGGGGGCTGTGGGCCACTTCCAAGGCTGGTGGCAAGGTGGAAAGGCACAGGAATGTATTGTGGACCGAGGAGAGTGTGACACGTTCCACTTAATGTATGATGAATTTGGGGTTGATAGAGATCTTTGGTGCAGAATCTGGGGGGCGCTTGCTTGGCTATGAGTGAGTCCAATCTTGGGACAACCTTGGACTCTGATCATCCCATGGAAGGCCGTCAGCAGTGGGGTCAGAGAGAGGAGAGGCGGGACCCCAGGGCTGGCACCTGAGGCCCAGGGTTGGAAGATAGAGTCCAGGAAGTGTGAGGATCAGACTGGGACTTGGGGTGATTCCTCTAGCCTGGGGAGTTCCTAGGACAGATGTCTTAAGATGGGGCTCATGAGCTGTTGTGGGGACAAGTTGAATTTCATGGACCTGTGACTCAAATTTAACATTAAAAAAAAATAAACAGCAAAGGTAAAAACAAACCCACACATCACAGTAGTAGTTCCTGCCACCTGAGGGAAGAGTCATGAGTGTTTTCTGTCACACCAGGGTCACTGCAGGACTCCTGGATTAGCAGGCACATTCTTCATGGTGACTGGTTGTCATATAACCTCAGACCCATATCTGGGCCTTGCTACTTATTGTGTTGATAATAAAACATGTGTACTTACCAAACAAACATCGTTTTCTTGGTGTGGTGGCTCATGCCTGCAATCCTAGTTCTTGGGAGGCTGAGGCAGGAGGATTTCAATTTTGAGGCCTGAGTCTGGGCACATTTAATCTCAGCACTGGGTCGACAGAGGCAGCTGGATCTCCATAGGCTCAAAGCCAGCCAGGTCTATGTAGTGAGTTCTAGGACAGCCAGGGCTGCAGAGAGAGATCCTGTCCCAGAAACAAAAACAGACAACAAAACAAAACAAAAACCCTTAAAAGTCTGAGGCCAGCCTGGCCTAATGAGTAAGACCCTGTCACACATTTATATATATATATATATATATATATATATATATTTGATAACTATTTTAGTATAACAGGTTCCCTTTCTATTCCTAAGTTTTTAGAAAATCTACACTAAAAATTGTCCTGGGCTGGTGAGATGGTTTAACCTGTGAAGTTACTTGCTGCCAATCCTGGCAACCTGAGTTCAATTCTTAGAACCCACACTGGGAGAAGGAGAGAATGGACTCCCGTAGATTGTCCTCTGACCTCCATACATATGCCATGCTGCACACATACAAATAAATAAAAGAAAAACAATCTGTTATTTCTGTGTTTAAGACAGAAAAGATGAAGAACCTGTGTTCTCAAAGAAGAGGGGTTGGCCAGGCCCAGTGCTGATGGCTGGGAGTGAGGGAGAGGTGGTTGTGAGCATACTGTGTGTATGTGTGTGTGTGTGTGTGTGTGTGTGTGTGTGTCTGCACACGTGTGCACGTGTGCATGCTGTGTGTTTCTGTGGGAACACACAGGTGAACATAAACAGGTGTGTGTGCTCTGGGGCAGATGTGGTAAAGGACATGTTACTGGAGAGAAGCAGTGACGTCACCCTCTGTCTCTATTGAGTCTCTGGCATCAGGGACCAAGTGTCCTTCATCCTGGTTTCTAAGCACCAGGCACAGAGGGAGGCCTCAGTGGAGGAGGGTTGCACGAATAATGTGCAAAGGATGTTGAATAAGGAGTAGCAGATGTGAAAAAGGAGAGGGAGAGGACATTCAGGATGGGAAGCTGAGCAGGAACCCCCTCCCCAGCCTCCACAGTGCCTCCAAGCAATGGGAGTCTTGCCTCCCCAAAGACGCAGACGCCCTGTGTGGCTGTCCTGGGGAAGACTCTCAAATTTGTGGGATGGGATGAGGAGCACAGGGTGGCTGGGGTGAGGTGCCCAAGTCTGCTCAGTAGCGCTCGTGGGTTGTCTTAGCGGATGCGTTCACATTTGGCTGCAGAAGGTCATGGCAAGCTCTGTGGGTGCAGTTTCTTTGAGGTGGGCTCCTGAGGCCATGTCTGCCCCTGGACAGCTGGGGCCCTGGTGCCTGCCCCGCCCTCTCTTCCCTAGTGGTCAAGGGGTATGTCTGGCAAGTCTTCTTGGCCAGAGTCTCTTTCCTGTGGGCCACCCACCCTAGGTTCTCTTCCAGGCTGGCATCCTTATCTGCTCACTGTTGCCTCCCCCACGCTGGCTGTCTGTGCCAGGCATCATAGTTTGCTGGGCATATGGGAATCAGAGACTGGACAAACCCACCAAATTCTCATATGGTGGGGACTCTGAGAGGGGGCTGGGGACAGGAAGGGAGAGAGGCAAGGAGGGAGAGAAGAGGGTGGATTTGCCCTTGTCTTAAGCTTAAGGGACTTCAGGGCTTCTAAGCAGAGCCAACAAGGCTTGGCTGTCTGTCCTTCAGGACACTTCCTGTCACTGGGGACATGCAAGCTGAGTGCAGCCTGTAGCCGGTATACCAGTTCACTCCCTGGAGCAGCTTTTTGCCCCAGCTCAACTGCTGTGCCATTTGGGGCCTGCCGTATGGTCTCTAGACTTTCTTTTCTGTGACTGGAGAGGGAGTGTAGTAATATCTGCGGCATCCGTCTCCCTGGACCGTGGGGGGAATGGTGAGCCAGAGCAGACCTACAGCCACATATGAGAAGAGGGGTGACATGGGGCCTGATCCCAGCTAGGGCTTCCTTAGCTGTAAGTGCAGGTAAGTCACTGAGCAGGAGTGCAAGGGCTGCTGGGAAAATCGCAGTGGAGGCCAGAGCCAGCGAGAGCCCCAGCATGCTGCTTGTGTGTTTTATTTCTTTATTTTTGAACCAGGTTCCCCCTCCCTTCCTCCCTCCCTCTCTTCCTTTTTTCTTTCTTTCTTCCTTTCTTTTTTTGAGACTTGAAAATCAAAACTTGAAATCCTCCTGCCTTAGCTTCCTGAGTGCTGGGATGTCAGGTGTGTGCCACGCCCTCCCAGCTTCTGCTTCACTCTTCGGTGATGTAAAACCCACAGGCAGGTGGGCTCACACATCATAGGGTCCACACAGTTTCCTACGATTTGTCTTCTGTGACCACTGCTCAGTTTGAGACCATCTCCAGTCTTTGGAAACAACTTGGTCCTCTTCTCCTACGGGGGTTTCCCCACCCTGCTGCTATCCTGAGTGCGGTTTGCCTGATTTTAGACTTCCTAGACCTGGACTCAGATGACCTCTGTGTCTTTGTTTTCTTCACCCAACAGAGGCTCCTCTCTTCTGTTTGTATACTGACTGCTCATTCTTTTTCCTGGTTGTGTAGTATACCACCATAGAAATATCCAGCAAAGTTTCCCAATCTTGACATCATTGACAATTTGGGTCAACTGATTCTTTGTGACAGGGACTGTCCTGGGCAGTGTAGGTGTCTGGCAGCATCCCTGGTCGCTACCCACTTGTCATTAGCTCTTGTCTTCTCCAGCCTCAGTCTGAGTCGGCGTTCAGCTTTAGTAGGCACTGTGAAACAACTCTCCAGAGTGACTGCTGTCCTAAAGATTAGTTGAGTAGATGAAAGAATGACTAAGTGAGTGACAGGATAGCCTTAATCCCCAGGCATTCAAACATGGCAGCCACTGTCCTTGTGGCAAACACAATATGGCCACATATCAGGAACGGTTTGGTGACAGGACCACACTCTGGGGACCTCCGGGGAATGAACTGAACTTTCTTTCTTTCTTTCTTTTTTTTTTGTTTTTTGTTTTTTGTTTTTTTCGAGACAGGGTTTCTCTATGTAGCTTTGTGCCTTTCCTGGAACTCACTTGGTAGCCCAGGCTAGCCTCGAACTCACAGAGATCCACCTGGCTCTGCCTCCCAAGTGCTGGGATTAAAGGCCTGCGCCACCACCGCCCGGCTTGAACTGAACTTTCTTTACCTCAATACACTGAAATCAGGTATACAGCAGGCGCTCCATAGATGCTTGGGGACCTGGCCTCAGGGAAACAGAACTGGTTCAAGACCTGGGCTGTGTAGGCCTCTAAGGTCCCCCCAGCCTGAACTCTCCACTATCCTGGAGATAGACTGAGGGAGCTTGGCAGGGAGACTTCCTGTCATGCCTGCTCCCTGTCATGGAGGGCATGGCCTCAGCCCACTTCCTCCACTTGACATATTTAGACAACTGAGTAGAACCCTAGGAAACGGATCAGATTTTGATTTGACAAAAATAAAAACAAACTTGGCCCCCCCTTGCCCGCCCCCCCCAGCTCAGCGCCCCCACCCCCAAGTATAGAAGGCTCTCATCAGCAATGCAGGAAGGAGGGTGGTGGTCGTCATGGTAACCGCAGGCCTCTGGCTGCTCTCTGAGAGAAGGCTGCCCTGGAGGGCCTGCTTGGGAGAGTGGCACTGTCCCTCTACCTGGTCACTCTTCTGCCTGGGCCTGGCAGGCATGTGTGTGTGTATGAGGTCCTTACGTGGGGGAGTCCATGGTGGCCCTGAGCCCACCCACCCTGGGCAACATTCTGGTCATGTCAGGACTCAGTGCTGGGCTGTGGAGTTCCATATTGACTCAGCTTGGTCTTTTAAGGCTGGGGTGGCAAACATAGTCTTGGCTTTCTCTCCTGAAGCTGCCAGTCACCAAGAGCAAAGCAGGGTCCCCTGAGCACTCAACATCAGGGAAGCCCAGGTCTAAGGTGCTGAGCCCAGGGAGTGGCTGAGAACAGGGGACCTGGAGCCAGCAAGAAACAGTACAGATTCTACCATGCCACATGCCACAATGCTGGCTGCCTCAGTTTCCTTATCTGTCAATTGGCAGCAGCAGTAGTGTGTGCCAGGGTGAGGGACCAGATCCTGGGTCTCAAGCTTGGGCTTCTGTGGGTTGCCCAGTTCTTTATTTTCGTTGTTTTTGAGACAGGGTCACTGTCGTCCAGGGTGTCCTCTAGTGATCCCCCTGTGGTAGTATCAGGTGTGTTCCACCACACCCAGCCAGGCTGACTCTCTTTGGGAGGCTGTAAGCTGTGAGGTAGCTGTCACTCAAAGGGCTTGTAAAGACACCTTCAGCCTCCACGCAAGGCCGTAGTCATCAATGAGCAGAGAATGTCCAGGTGGGATCTCTGTCCCTTCCGAAATCCAGGAGAGCCCTGGCTCTGTTGTCAGAGAGGCTCCTCCTACTGACCCTGCTGTGCTGGCTCTGCACTCTGGGAGGGACCTCCTGGCTCCTGGCTGCACATTCTGATATCCCAGGTCTGTTTAAGATAGGATCTGTGTAGCCCAGGCTGGCCTCAAGCTCACACATCCTGCCTCTATATCCCGAGTGCAAGATCACTGGCCTATGCCTGCACTCCTGGCTTGACGTTTGGCTAGAAAACTCATTTGCAAATACTCTTGGTCACCCGGGAGGTGTCTGTAATCAGCAGGTGTTCACTAGGCACCTGGTATACAGCAGGCACTCCATATGTTCTCATTAATTCTCTGTGAGGCCCTGAGGACTTTGGGAGGCCGTGAGAGTGGGGAGGGCTGATGAGGGTCCAGGCTTCTGCAGGGCTCCCTTAAGTCTGGCTGGTGGTGGGGCTGAGGTGTCGGAAGGTCCCTGCCACCGACAAGGGTGTCTGAGTGTCGTCTCTTGTGCCTGCTGAAAAGACAGCTTTGCCACCAAGGAGACTGCATTGATCTGATGGACATTGATTTGTTCTGCAGGCTCCTGAGGGGTGGTCACCCGCTCTGGGGCTGTTTAGGATGACAGGTGGGGGAAGCTCAGGGCTGATGGGTTTGTCAGACTGTTGTGACTCAGGGATCCCCAGGGGTCAAGGTGCCGTGGGTATTGTTTCTGTTCTGGCTCTCCCTGTGCTCGGCCAAATCTCTCTATCCATTACCTCTTCATGCGGGGAGGCCTTGGATCCCATGCTGTCTCAGGATTGAAGGGGGCTGCTCTGCTGTCACCCCTACAGGACTGAGAATCCCCAGACAAAGAAGACAGGGTGGTTGGGTCCCCATTGCACATCCTTAGATGCCAGTCCAGGGCTTTGCTCCATTGTGAGGAGCAATGGGAGCTATTGATTACTTCATTCTCTTGTGGAGACAGCATTCAAACCCCACCTGTTCTGTTACCCAGAATTCCCGTTCCACCCTCTTGGGGTCTCCATCTTTCTTCCATTTTCCCAGAACTCAGCCTGGCTTGCTTGAGCTCTAAGCTCCTTGGTGCTTATGACTAATGCTGGGAAAGTAGGTATTGGACCAGGCCACCAAGCTATCCAACCTGGAGGCTGTGACTCCTCTGACAGCTCCTACCCTCGCTGCATGCATGGCCTGGTTCATCTTCCAATAGGCTTGGGTCCTTTCATCCCTGAGCCGAGGGAATGTGCCAGGAGCCGTGGGCAGCGGTGCCGCACTGGCCTGACTTCTGAGCCTTGGTGCTCTTGGCTGAGTCCCAAACCCTGCCATCTGGGATTTCCCCTTGCGCCTGTGGCCAGCAGGAGCTGAGGGGACCAGGGGCTGGACCTGCTCCACTGCCCGCAGGGCCTCTGTGCCATGCTCAGGGTAGCTGAGCGACAAAGGGAAGCAGGTGGCACTTGGAATGGCTCAGCCCGAGCTGCAGTGTGACTTTGGGGAAGTCACATTGGCCCTCCAGACCCACTTCCTTGTCTCTCCTGATGCAAGTGACAGTTAAGGCCATGTCTCTAGGGTGCCTGGCACGAAGTAGTCATAGTGACGGCCAAGTTCATCACTGTGGTATGTGCTAGACCAGGTGGGTGGGAGGCTGGGCACCAGCTGGGGAGGGTAAAAGGTGGAAAGCTTTTGGAATGGGTGGCAGATGAGTGAGGTTGTGAAGGGTGGGCGGGGGTTAGCCTTAGAGGGAAGGTATAGCCATGCAGTGGGGATGCTTGTAGGTAGCAGGAGCTTAGTGTGCCCCCAGGGCCAGCAGGAGACTCAGCCATTAAACTCTTTGAGATCAGAATCCAGGAGGCCTTGGGTGTCAGGCTAAGGGGATTATGGGGAGCCACAGAAAGCTTTAAAGCAAGAGAGAGACAGGCATGCATGGATTAACTAGAGGGGACAAACTAGTTTTGGGGCAAGAACGGACAGGTATGGTTGTACATGTAGTACTGCCTCAGCTACTTGAAGTAAATCTGCTCTCCTCTCCCCTCCAAGACAGGACCTCGTGCAGCTAAACTGGCTTCAGACTCAAAATGTAGCTGAGGATGACCTTCAACTCTTGATCCTCCTGCCTCTGCCTCCTGAGTACTGCTGGGACTACAGGGATTGGCTACCATGCTACCATGCTTGGCTTTATGTGATTCTTGGGATGGAACCCAGGTCTATGTACGCACTAGTGAAACACTACCAACTAGCGGCCTCTCCAGCTCTACCCCGCTTTCGCTTGTTTCGGTTTGAGTTGGTTAGACAAGCTGGGTAGCTCTAGCTGGCCTTGAACCTCCCGCTTCAGCCTCCCTAGTGCCAGGATTACAGATGTGTACCACTGTACCTGGTTAAATCCGTTCCCCTTTGTATCTCACTTCATTTCTTCTTTTCTATGTGGGCTTATCAAGGAGTCAGCGCTGGGCATCACGTGGGGTCCACTGGAGAGGCAGGGATCAGAGCTGCATCCCCAGGAGAGGCTGGTACTGGGGATGCTGGTACTGGGTCAGGGATGTGCTGTGGGCTCTGGGAAGGCAGGGACAGCATTTCACAAGCAGGATGCACGGCTGGGAGGGGACATTGGCCAAGGAGCCCAGCAGGCCTGCTGTCGACAGATCCCAGCCATGTGACCCAGGAGAGGCCTTGAGTTTCCCCATCTGTAAATGGGCCTGCCAGGTGCACTTGGACTTGGGTCTTCAGAAAGGGCAGAGGCAGCAGAAACTGGGATGCGAGAGGGAGGTGGGGCGGAGGGGATCAAGGGGGAATGGGGATGCTCACTGGTAATTAGAACGTTTGAACTTCAAAAAAGTTAATTAATGATGAAGCTGCTGCCGGAACGATGCTTGGGCTCAAAGGGGGCCTGGCAGCGACTGAAATTAATTACAGGCTATGGCGGGAGAGTGGCAGCCAGGCCAGGGACAGGAAGGAGCAGGGCAGGGATGGAGGCCATGGAAAGCAGCTTTCAAGGTGAGCAGGGTCTGGGGAGCAGAGGGGGCTGTTGCCGTGGAAACTAGGTCAGCTCTCTTAGCAGGCAGGAGGGGCCCAATCCACAGTGGTTGGTATCTGGCTGTGGTGGGCTGGTGTGGCTTCATGGTGCTATGAGCTGGGGTTGATCTAGTGTGGCCAGGGCCCTGAGAGAAGCTCATTTATTCACTCAGCAGACCTGGGTTGAGCATCTATAGGCTGTTATGGTTTGAACTGAGAGTGTGAATCCCAGCTATCCAAACTCTGCTCTGGAAGTGGACAGAGACAATGAGCACCATCTCCGTGGTCTAGAAATGCTTGAGAGAGAGGTCAAGCTGGAGGGCTGTTGGGGAGGGGCTTCTGGGGTTGAAGAGGTGGGTGGAACTCCTTGCAGGGAGTGCCCGTATATAGCCCTGGAGAGTGTTGGGAAGTGTCTTCCAGTGGAAGGGTCAGTTCTTGCAAAGGTCCTGAGGTGGCATGTGCCTGAGACCAGACCGAATAAGCAGGAGGCCACAGGCTGGAAGGAGGCAGTCAAGGGAAAGAGAGAAGGCAGGGTCTTGCTGGCTCGCTTTGGGAAAGGCCAAAGCCAGGAGAAGCTGGGAGCCATAGCAGGACTCTGAGCAGAGGAGGAAACACCTCCCTGATTTTTTTGTTTATTTGCTTTTTGAGACAGGGTTTCTCTATGCAGCCCTGGCTATCCTGGAACTCGCTCTGTAGACCAGGCTGGCCTCAAACTCAGAGGTTCACCTACCTCTACCTCCCGAGTGTTAGGATTAAAAGTATGCGCCGGCCTCCCTGATATTTTTAATGGCTCACTAATGCTGTTAAAGAGGAGGGCTGGGACAGCCTCTATGGACCTGTGAGGTGCCCCTAGACTCCAGTAAGGAGCCTCTGGGAGCTTAGATATGGAAAGGGGCTTGCTTGAGACCCCAGAGCCATGCTATGCTGGTACTGGAGTCACATGCAGGCCCTGGTGCTACGTGATGGAGTCAGGGATAGGAGTGTACAGATGTCTGGTGGCAGTGGCTGTCAGCCTCCTCAGATCAGACAGAATCAGCAGGATGAGAAACACTTCTGGGTCAGCCATCACCTTCAATGAAGTCAGACTCTTCAGGCTGGAGGTTCACCCCTTAGTCTAACTTAAGTCATTTGTGCCGTGTATGGTTTAACTTCATTTTACCATGCTGCACTTTTATTTTACCATGATGAACTTTCTTGGTACAGATCTCCTCAGGCCCCAGGGCTTGGGCAAGAGAGGAGAGGCCATTTCGGGAGATCCGAGCAGATTCCAGCTCTCTCCGCTATTCATGACAGTTGGGGGGCTGTGAGTGACACAGCCCCGAGGTCTCTTTGAGTTTTGAGCTCCCTGGGTAGGTAGACTGAGATAGGCAAATGTGGGTAGAGTCAGCTGTGGCCTAAGAGGGGTTGTTAGCAGGGGGAAGGGGCACTTGGGAAGTTCTCTTCTGTCGGGGCAGTGGGATGCCTTGTCCTGCCGGTGCCTTGTGGCTGAGTGAAGAACTGGTCTTAGTCTGGCTCCAAGCAGCAGAATCTGCTGGGGCCGAACCTGGGGAGGCAGACTCTCTGGGTGGGGCTGCTCTGGGAGCAGCAGCCAGAGGGTGACTGTGACCTTCAATCACGGAGGAGATGGGCCGGTCAGGAGAACGTGTCCAGGAGGTCTCAGAAATGCCGTAGAGCCCGTGAACTGGAAGCCCGAGGCCTCTGCAGGGGGAAGGGTGGGTGATGGGAGAAGGTGGTCGGAGGAGAAGGACTTAGGCATGGGAGCTATTGGGGACCTTTCTGGGGGCCCTCCTTCCTGGGTGGGACCAGGAGCATCCTCCCGTGGGAGCTTCCGTGGTTTGGTTTGGTTCCTTCCAGGGTGTGACTTTGGCCTTACTGCTGTGGTGGGGCAGGGCCAGCTGCACAGTCTTTGAAAACTTGGACCTGGGCCACTGAGGGGTCCACACGGGTGGGAGGGAGGGCAGAAATGGTCTGTGGGTCTGTTCCTGGGATGTCACATTCAGGAACGTGTAGCACCTTAGGCCACACTGCCACCAGTTCGTCCTTGACTCTTGTGTACATGGTTCGAGTGTGTGAGCATGCTGGTCATCCTGCTGAACTGTGTGACCCTGGGCATGTACCAGCCATGTGACGACATGGAGTGCCTGTCGGACCGCTGCAAGATCCTGCAGGTGAGCCTTTGAGTTCTCCCCTTCCCCCCTCCCTTCTGGGGCGTCCTCTCCCAACCTCAGGGCTCGACTCTGGTGCAGCTCCCCAACTCTCCTACCTAATTGCCCCTCCAGCCTCCTTTTATTTCCTAGCTGAGGGTCCTCACCCCATCCCATGCACACTAGTGAAGTGCAGCAGCTGACACTTCTCTGCCTAGAGCCTGCCTTGGCTCCCTAGTACTGCCCTCCCCATGTCTTTTAGGGGTGTCCTCTTGCATTTTTTCCTGTTCTTGCTTCTCAGGTCCTGGGTGGGTCCTGACATGGCACCTGCATGGGTTTGGGCAGGGTCTGAGGAACCATAGAACAGGGCTCTGGGGCTGTACCCATTTCACAGAAGTAGACTATTTGAGGAACCAGACCCAACTTTCATTTTAATCATGGCATGTAGTTGCTGTGCAACCTGGGGCAAGTTGCTTGGCTTCTCTGAGTCTTGATTCATTAACTGTAAAGGGGGCTGCCCCGTGTGTGCCATTTTGAGAATTAGGGGTGAGAGTGTAGTTCTGTCTGTCTTAGTGCTTGGCCATTAGTAGAGATAACGAGGGAGATCCCGGTGCTCAGCCCCTGGGACCTTGTTGTTGTCTGGGCTAAAGTGATGAAGAGAATGGGCCGTGCAACCTTGGGCAACTTCATCCCTTCCCTGGGCCCTGGACTCCTCTCTGTGAAGTGGTTGAGTGGACCAGGGCCTCTGAGGTTCGCTTCCTGCCCCACCTTTGACCTCACAGTGCCTCTGACTTCCACTTCCGCCCCGAGAGCTCACTCGGCCCTGCGCTGTCTTCCTCCTCCCCCACAGGTCTTCGATGACTTCATTTTCATCTTCTTCGCCATGGAGATGGTGCTTAAGATGGTGGCCCTGGGCATTTTTGGCAAGAAGTGCTACCTCGGGGACACATGGAACCGCCTGGATTTCTTCATTGTCATGGCAGGGTAGGTAATGGCCTGTTTTTGATGTGTGCCAGCTGCCACGTAGCTAACCTGGGGGCTTCTGGGGGATGATGATGATGCCGTGTGAGAATGCAGGGCCTCTGGTCCAGAGGACAGGAGAAATGACGCTCTCTGTGGACAGGCCTGGACAGACCACTGTAAGCATCCGCTCTTCTAGATGGGCAGTGAGGACTGTCTTATGTTGATTGATTGAAAGGGAAGGTCACTTAACCTCGAGAAGCCTCCATTTCCCCATCTGTAAAAAAGAAGTAAAGATATCCGCTTGGTCAAAATGAACACCAATGAGTGTCAGATGCCAGCAGCAGCAACAGCACCACCACCGCCATCACCATCATAACCGCGATTATCATTATCGTCATTGTCACCACCACTACCACCATATTACTGTTATCCTTCATCATCACCACCACCATAACCATTACTGTTACCATGGTCATCATCATCATCATCATCATCACCATGATCACTCACTATCATGATCATCACCATCATCATCATTATAGTCATCTTCATCATCACATCATATCTTCACCACCATCCATCATCATCAACATCATAACCATTATAACCATTATCATCACCATCATCACCATCATCACTGTTACCACCATCATCTCCACAGTTATCATCGCCATCACCACATCATCATTACTATCACTATCATCATCATCATCACTATTATCATCACCGTCAGCATCACCATCGTGGAGGGCAGACTTAGGCACCATCTGACCTCATTTCTGGTCACTTCTAATGAAGCATGAACGTCACTTAACCCAAGGAATTTAAGACCTGGGTCATAGAATGAGACTGGATGCAGAAAAGAAAAAAGCCACATGCCACAGCCAGGGAAGCCAGGAGAAACTAGGTTCCATTTTACCCATTTGGAGTGTCACTTCAGGCTTCCTTCCTACTTCCCTGGAGTCTGTTCAGCAGCCAGGGGTGCAGAGGGCTCTGTTGAGTGTGGGTGCTGCCCTGGAGACCCGGTGAGGGGAAGAGAAGGCCATCTGCAGGTCAGTCCTGTCAGGCTCACTCCAGGACAGTGTCCGGCAGCTCGGCTGTGGTGGGGTCTGCCCACACTTGGACTGGGGCTCTGAGCAAGGTGCTGTGTTTTGCTGAGATCATTTAACCCAGGAGTTGGATGGAACCAGGCTGGGGATATGGGGACTTAAGTTCTGTTCTGAGGAGGTAACACATGGGAGGTAAAAGGCAAGCAGGCACTAACCATGCTTAGCCATGGCTCCACAGGGAATTAGGAGTGAAGAAGGCTGGTGACCGTGAATGCAGGTGTGCCTGTTAGTTGTGTGTGTGTGAGAGCATATGTATGTGTTTGTACACGAGTGTTTTGCCATCCATAAGGGGCAGCAGTCACCTATAAGTGGCTGAGAGGGAGCACTGGAGATGTACAGGCCTAGGAATGTGCTGAGTTCTTGGGCTCTGTCCTGAAATGTGACAGTTTGTGTCACCACTGTGTTTCCAAGCATCCCTTCCTGATGGTGCTGTTAGGACTCCCAGCCCCTTGTCCCCTAGGGATTTGGACCCTGCCTGATGGTTTCTCGGGCACCAGGTCATTACCTGTGTCAGGTGCGTTTTCATTTTGGGCTGGCTGGAGAATACTCTTAAGTAGAATTTCAAAGGAAAGGTTTTGGATAGTATCATTTTTTCATATTGGCTGTGCAAACTCATCCCTTTGATCTTGGAACGGGAAGGACGGAGTGTGTCTGCTCTTTTATAGCACTGTGGTTTTACTCCCTTGGATCGGTGACACTGTGCCATGTGAATTGATAACATGGGGCTGCTCGGAACCCAGTACCATCTTGCTCTCCTTTGTCAGAAGGAAACAGCTTTGTCCAGCCAAGAGGCTGGTTATTTTCCTCCTCGTCTCCAGAATTCAGACTTTCTCTGGGGTGTCCAGAGCTTGTAGTTCCCACTTCAAGTGCTCCCGGGGCTCAGAGCACTTGCCCTGGTTCTTCTTTGGTTTTCTAACTCGTTCTCCTGCTCTGTCCTTCTCAGATTCCTGAGAGCTGGACCATCTCTTCTCTCTCTTGTCTCTGCACCTGTCCTGTGTTCGCCTGGGATGGGAGGGAGTTCCGGACTCAGCTCTGTGAGTCACCCCTGGGCTCTCTCTCAGCAGGGCCCTTTGTCCCTCACTGCCCCTCCTGGAATTGTCCTCTTCTCTGCCATTCTCGTCCCCTACATGTCGTCTTGCTGTTGTGTTTTCTGGGTTTCAGGACAGTTTGTGCCTGGTTTTGTTTTATGGATGTGCTATTCACTCATATCTCCTTGGGAGTACTGATGATGCCTCTCTAAAGCCCCTGCTTCTGGAAGGAACTTAGATCAGAGTGCCATCACCAAAAGTTAAAAAAAAATATGAAGAAAAGTGACCCTTGCACAAATCTGACAGTGCCTGTGCACCCTTGGTTATTCTGCTAAATGGGGGACAGGTGGGATGGGTGATGACAGCCTCTGGGAGCAGGTGTAGAAGACAAGGGAGCCATTGGAGCTGAGTGAGGACATGGTGATGGCCTCCCATGAAGACAGCATAGGCTGGTGATGGGCAGAAGTCTTTCCTGTTGGGCAGAAATTGCATCCATCTTTGCCTGGTAAAAATCTATAAATCAGCTTGCAATTCCCCAGCGTCTACACCTTTTAATTAACAGGAAAGAATAAATCAAACAAAGGCATTGTCCCCTAGATACTGAAAAATCACCAGGAACATCTGTTAGCTCATGCTAACAGGGCCTCACTCTGTAGCCCTGGCTGGCCTGGACCTCACTATGTAGACTAGGCTGGCTTTGGATTCACAGAGATCGCCAGCTTCCCAGTGCTGAGATTGAGGGTGCGTGGCATGTCGGGCAGCTTTTCCTAACTCTTGTCTCAGGAATGTCATTTCTTTGGCTGGGTCTGCCCTTCCCATCTCGAACCCCACCCCTCCCCGGTTGGTTAGACCTCAAGCTCAGCTCTGTTTCTTGTTCTGCTCCTGTGTGCTGTCACTCCGGGATCTGATCAGGGAGAGGATCTGGATCAACTTCAGCATCCAGTATCGTGTGAGGGGCTCTGTTGATATTTTCCTGGTTCAGGATAAGTTGGGGGGTAGCATCAGGAAAGGCTGGCATGGGGCTGCTATGTAAAGCACATTTTCACAGTTTTACTGTATGAGCTGGGTGGGTGGGGGGAGCCCTGCGCTGTCACCCTCATTGTGGTCCACTGGTGATGCAACTTGTCCAGCAGCTTCATGGGGGACTTTCTCCCAGAGTCATGAACACCCACAGGCCTACCCCTGTACTAGATGTACCAGACCTACCCTTGTTTCCAGGGTCTTCACTCTCCTGAGAACGGCGTGGATGGAGAGGGCAGGGTGATGGTTACAGCTGGTACTCCAGAACTCAGTTTCACCCTTCCCACCTCCACCTGGTTCTTACCACCCCCAGAGCTGCCCCCTCCCCCCGCCAAAGTCCCCTCAGTACTAAAAACGTTCTGTTTCCAGAGTAACAGGCCTGACATCCCAAGGATATTTTCTCCCTTCCCGCCCCACCCCTTCCCCAAATTACTGGCTGCTTCTTCTGAGACACAGAGGGTGACACAGAACCTCTGAGTTGCAAGGTTCCTTAGAGGTCACAGCCCTTCATCTCCAGCTCAGTGGAGCTGAATTGAGATCAGAGGCCCCATTTGTATGCTGCCCCTGCAGGGAACTCACTATCATGCATGGCAGCCGGTCTCAAATTGGAACATAAAAAAAGTGCTAGAAAGTTCGCTCGCTGAGCTAAAGTTTGCCTTTTAGTGGCGCCTACCTGTTAGTGCCATGCGTCTCTGAGTCAGCATTTGGTGAGATGCTCTTACAGCCCAGACTTTGTCCCGGGAAGTGGGGGCATAAGGTAAGGGAGGCAAATGCTCTCCCTGATGGTGTGGGGCTCAGAGTGTAGAAAAGAGATACAGAACACACATGACAGACAAATCCTGCCCAGAAGGACCAGGGTGACACAAGGACACGGGTCCAATATCCACCAGGGGCTGGAATGTCCTCAAGACACAGAGCTGGGGATGGGAACTGTCCAGTAGTGAGAAGCCAATGGCATCTTAGGCAGAAGGCTCACGTTCTGGAATGTGTGGAGTTGAGAGATGAGGCTAGGAGACAGGTCTGAGGCCTCTCACATGGGGAAACTGAGGCCACAGGGAGGGGTTTGTGTTCAGACTCTCCGCAGCCCTCCAGAAGTCTAGAAGTGGCTTCATTTTCCCCTTCAGGATGAACGGCCCCAGGCCCTCCCACCACTTGTCTGAGGACAGTGTTCAAAGATGCTCCACTCGCGGGGCTTGCATGGCGCTGTCTCTATCATCATCACAGTCTTTCCTGGAGGCTAGGATCATAGCCTCCAACGACAATGGCTTTGGGGCAGATGGGAGAGGCTGGACCATCCCTGTAAAGTGTCTCATGGTCGTGTTTGCCCTCCAAGCCGGGTCTCCTTCACCTTGGGATTCATAGGGGGTGACTTTTAAACCCAAACAGCAGGTGACTTTGGGATAAATAATAGCGGGTGACTTTTAAACCCAAACTTGCCCCGTAGCTGGTACTTTCATCTCAGAGGGGCTTCTGGAGGAGGCTTCCAGCTGCTTGTTCTCTTGTCTCACTTCCTGTTCTTGCTCAGCCTGGGCCATTCTTATTTCCCACCCTGTGACAGAGCAGGCAGTCACTGTTGCTCTTCGGGTGTGGCCGACCCATCCTACCGCCTTTCATTTAAGCCCCTCTCTCCTGCCTTGTCCATTAGGAGGTCATGAAATATTCAGCTACTGTCTTGAACTTGAGATATTCTTTGCCTGCATACGTCCCTTCTGACATCATGCTGAATTCCATCCCCTCCTCCGTGCCCAGGCCTTTATGAAGTGACCACTGCCAGCAGCGAGGGGGCAGTGAGACACCTGTGTGAAAAGTTAAAAGCTTCCACAGGAATTTTGAAGCTGGTCCTTGGGAGGACAAGGACCTGGGTGGGGCTGTGAGCTCTTTGGTGGATGAACGTAGGGAGCAAGTGTCAGCCCTTTGGATCTGAACGCCCTTGAAAACTAAGGACGGGGACATCACAAGGGAGGACCTCCATGCAGAAAAGAGCTGCTGACTGAGGGACAAGGGGGTGTGCTGCTAAAATTCCTTCCCAGAGAGATGCAAGCAATGTCTACCCCTTCTCCCAAGGTCCCAGTGACAAACTGAGGATTATCCCAGCTGAGCTTGTTGACTGTTTACCCTCCCTCGTGGAGGGTCACAAGACCCTCACCCGAGTGTCCAGCTGCTTTCTACTTCTCTGCCTTGAATGCATGTGGCAGGCCAGGGAAGACTAAGGGGGAGAGGGGCTCGAACTCCAGGCTATGGAGAAGCCCACATCCCTGCTGGGTAGAGGCTTTCTGGTACAGCCCGTTGAGGGAGGAGGACAGTCCACACAGCTGTGTGCAAGTTGGGATGGGTGATCTCCTCAACCTTCAAACACAACCTTTCACCTCTCTCCATGTTTCAGGGAGCAGCAGAGTCACGGGGGCAGCCTCTTGGGCCCACTCCAGGGATGTGGACATGAAGGGACCTAGGGGTCCTGCTGTGGTGGTCTGTGGCTGCTGCCAGAGAAGCTGGCTCTTGTGACCTCCACAGGAAGCTATGAGAGGTGGAGATCACGACTTCCAGTTCTAGTTGTTGGTGAAAGCGTTGCCATGCAGGAGCTAATGTCCTTGTGACTTTCTGGGTCTTTTCTTTCATGGTCACAAGGCAGTGGCTGGAGCTATGAGTATCTGGATTGAAGGCCATATGGTAGAGATGGCTATGCCAGCCATGCCTGCCTACTTGGGCCGGAAAACAGTGTTTTCTTTACCAAACCCCTTCCTTTCCTGGTGCTTTTGCCTGGAGCCAAATCTCATGGCTACTCTTAGCTACAGGGAGGCAAGGAAAGCAGAACCATCTTTGAACTTGGCTCAGCCAATCAAGAGCTACTCTGTGGGGTCGAGTCAGATTGGAGAAGAGGATTCCTGTCAGGTTGGCAGTGTCCTCGTTGAAGCCATGATCCTGAGAAATCTAAGGTTGGTACTGATCGTACATGTGCCACACAGGCCAGTGCGTGCCGATGGACCAGCTGCGGTCAGTGGGCAGAGGGTCATTCCTGGGGCTGCTCGCAGAAGCTGCTGGAGGAACCTTCCTCCCACGTGGCCGTGTTTGTTATCTGTGGCTCAGGGAAGCCCCGTAGTTGCCGAGAGTCTCAAGAGGCCCTGTGTGCTGACCTGTCACTGACCACTCTACTTTGGGACTTTATAGGTCTTCTGTCTGATGGCAGGTCCCCAGAGCCTGGCTCCTGAGGCCGCTAGCTGCATGGCTTTCCCGTCTGTTGGGTGAAGATCTGTGATTGGGTGGGTGTGGACCTGGGAAGGTTCCAATCAGAATCTGGGTGTAAATGTTGGTTTCATTTGCAGACAAGGCTGGCTGGAATAGGTGATGGTCACTGTGTGGGCCTGTTTCCATAGAAACAAGATGGTAGCCACCGTGGGGGATGGGTGAGTTGCCAGAGAGCCTCAGACCTGCCTGATGAGTCATACTGGTCAGGTGTGAGTCAGGCAGGAACCTCAAAGTCAGATGATGCGGGGATTCTCCCAGCTCCTTTGCTGAAGAGCCTTGCCTTCCATCATGGCTGGCTCCGGAATCTGGACAGACGTCCTTGTCTGTGCAGCCATCTCGTAGCTCTGCTCTTTCTCTGGGGCTAGTGCTGCTCACTGGAGTTTGCCGATCTGTGCAGGATGGCAGCAGCAGCTCCCCACGGTTACTCCTATTTCCTTTTCTGCTCAGCCATTGAGGCCCGGAATTGAGCCTTCTTGGCTCTGATTGGCTGGAGTGGGCTCTGTGTTCATCCTTGAGCTCTACCCAAGCCTCATGGCTTGAGAACAAGGAGGATATCCCAGGAGGATATGGGAGGGGGGCGGCAGGGAGGATCCCTGGCCCTGGGTTCCTTGGAGTGCAGCCAGGAGCTGGGGCAGCAGGAGCAGGCTCATGTGTGGCTTGCTGATGGGCTGGGATCTTTTACATCTCCCATCATGTATGTCCTCAGCCTCAGGATCCCAAGGGGTTCAGGCTGTTAAAGCTGCTTTGAAGATGAGGAAATGGAGGCTCATAGAAGTTGGTGGCCCGCTCCAGGTCACCACCTTATACAGGGGGATCTGGGATTGCTCAGATATGGCTGCCCTGGAGCCCATGCTCACTCCAGGTATGAGGGAGTGTCACCTTTTCAGAAGTCAAAATAGTCCCATTGGCCTGTCCCAAGCACTTGGGAAGTCTCACTGACCCTCAGGAAGCTGTGAGGGGTGTTTGCTTCTTACTGTCTGTGGCAGAGCTTATAGTGTCCTTCCCCCACTGCCCAGGAGCATAGCCCACCCCGGGTGTGACCAAGACAAGGCTGAGCTCACTCAAGGGAGGCAGACATTGCAAAAGGCGGGGGGGGGGGGGGGGGGAGTGGTGGTGGGGGATGGACAATGACACATTAAAAAAAAAAAGCATGCATTGAGGATAGCTCAGTGCATAAAGTGCTCATCCCACAAGTGTGGTTAGAACTCGGAACCCTTACTCTCTTAAAAGTCAGGAGGGCATGGCCGCTCACCTGTAATTCTAAAGCTCTGAAGGCCAAGACAGGGAATCCCTGGCTAGACTCTTTGTATTGGTGAGCCTTGGGTTCAACTAGGAGAATGTGCCTCAATGAGTAAGGGTGAAGAGCATCAAGGAAGACGCCCAGCATCAGACTCAGGCTTTCTCAGGCACACATGCATCCTCACACATGGGAACACGAACACACACTGTACAAAGACACGGGCATTATTGAGTGGGGCATGGGGCTCAGCTCATGTCTAGGAACCTAGCACTCATGAAGCCGAGGCAGAAAGATTGCCGAGAGTCTGAGCCACAAAAGAAGACTCCGTCTACAAACCAGACCAAACAGCATACATACTTTACCCGAGCACCATGCATTTATCTCACGACCCTAGCAAAGGCGAGGCCTTGTGGCAGAGCACTGAGTGCAGGCCAGAGGGAGGGTCTTGAGTCCCTTGATCACTGAGTTCCCAGAGCCACCCAGGTTCCCGCCCTCCTGGGATCTGCCTTTGTAACCCACCCTAAGACTGTGTAGCCATCCTTCCTCCTGCAGAATCCCCCCTGAACTATGCACCCAGGTTCACTCAGTTACATTCACTTTCCTCAGTAGTCAAGCGGGCTTAACCACCTCCAGCCGCCTGGGCTTGGAGACTTGGTGTGAGGAACCATGGGTATCTATGTACCGACATGCTATAAGGAAACACCACAGGCTGCCTGGGTGCCGGGAGCTATTGTTATAAACAACAGACACGTATTCCCAGTTCCGGAGGCTGGGACTCCAAGGCCAAGCTGCAGGAGGGTTTGGAGCCTGGCGAGGGTGCACTCCCTCACAGATATGTTTCCTCAGAGCATCCTCACTGATGAGGGGTGAATAGTTCTCTTTGGTTTGGTCTGTAAGGGCACCAGTTTCACCCTGATGTACCCCAACAACCCCATGTCCTCGTTCCGTGCTTTTGGGCACTAGAATTTTAACGTATGACTTTGGAAGGGATATAAACCGACCACAATCACGGGTGAAATCTCCATGTCTCTTGAGGAACTGCTCTGCGTCAGGAGCCACGATGTTATTCTCGTGGTATCTCCACCTGCTACTTCTCCCTTGCTCTGCACACGCTCCCCCAGAACCCCTACTGTGTGCTGGGTGTCAGGCCAGTCCAAAACCCCTACTGTGTGCTGGGTGTCAGGCCAGCGTCCCAGGCTGATGGTCTAGTTGTCAAGTGACACAGGCTGAGTCATCTCCAGCTGCCTCCTGACAGAGTCATCCCCAGCATCGTACCTTCCCCGCCACGAACCCCATCTTCTACTACATTTTAAGAAAGCCCCCACAGGGCCCTCCCAGAGACTGAGGAAGCAAGCATAGGCTCCAGCCCTGGGTGGGGTGTTTCCTGGAAAGATACACCCCAGGTACTCCGTGTTGCTTCTCAGTAGTTCCACAAGCTCCTTTTTTTATCTTGTCCTTCAAGCTGTTTATTTGACAAGCTCTCACAGGGAACCTGCCTGGGCTCAGTGCTGGGGACCTGGCTGGGACCCTGAGGCATCTCTGAGGATCTGAGACATGCAGAGTAAGCGACAGTTGGGACACAAGGCAAGAAGAACTCAGCTCAGTTTGGGGGTGAGCCTGGGAAAGCCAGAAAGGGCTCTTTAGATAAAGATTGAACTGAAGGGGCCTGGAACACTCTGAGAGTTGGCTGGGGTTGTTGCCAGACAGTGGAGTACAGTGGATAGTGGGCAGTGCTGGGGATGAGGCCAGAGGGCTTCCAGAATTATGGCCTGGGCCTTCCTGGATCTTCCTGCCTGGGCATATGTGACTTCTTCCTTCAGGGTACATGTGCCTTGTGGACGAGGGTGAGCTGAAGAAGCCAAGGAAACTCACGATGGCTCATCCAGACTGTCCCTACCTCATGCCAGGCCCCTGAGTCTGTGTTAGCATCTGGTTCCATTGAACGTCTCACTCAAGGTTACTAGGTGTATTGAGAGTGAGCTGGGGCTGGAACCCAGGAACATGCTCTGACCACTGGACCACACAGCCTCCAAGGATGCTGGCCATCTATCTCACTTGCTATTGTGTGTGGTGGTCACTGGGCCAGTTGAGGGGGAGCTCGTGAGCTGTGATGAGATGGGGGTAGGTTCTTCCATACCTGGCTGTGTCCCCTGGGTGTTCTCTGGGCCTCAACGTCCTCTTCTGCAGATGATAGGCTCAATAATCAGATCGTGGGGGGAGTTTACCTGGGGATGTGTGTGTCTACTTAGTGACTACTGAATGCTCAGGAAGCCCTTCCCAGCCTGCCAGGACTGAGTGGCAGGTGGCAGAAACCCAAGGCATCTCGGCTCCCTATCGCCCAAGCCTCCAGGGAGGCGACTAGACAGAATGGAGGGCAGAGCTGCTCGAGCATAGGACTGTCCCTGCAGCTCTTTCCCAGGCTTCTGTGTTGGTGCCGTCCTCAGGCCGCACGGAGGCAAAGTGGCCCTCAGCGCCTCCAGTTCCCAGGCCATATATTTAGGGAGGGACGTCTCCTCTCACCTGGTCCAGCTCAAGGACTGGCTTTACCCTCAAGGACAGCCTGAGGCTGCATGCCCATTCTGAGCCCGTGACCGTGACCATGACCATGCCGGGGCCATATGTCTCCATCTGAGCAGTCCTGGGCCTCTCTGGAGCCAGGAGTTACAGGAAGAGGCTCTTTCTCGGGAGCACTAGAAGATGCCCTTCTAGTCCTTCTCACCCTCTCTGCTTTCCTCTCAGCTGGCCCCCGTCCGTCCGAGCCCAGCCCCTCAGGGAGGACAGACAGTCCCTCTTCTCCCGGAGCGGTTCCAGGGTGGAAGTGCTTTAAAGCAAAATTGCTTTGCCCAATTAGGTGCTTGGGAGCTGGCAGGAGGTGGCGGGGAGTTGTTGACTTTTTTTTTTCCTCTTAAAGACTTTTAGCACCGAAACTGTGTGATAAAGTAACTGTGTAATTAGGAATTAATTTCTCACCCTTGAAAGGGATGTCTTACTTGGGGCCCGAGGGAAGTCAGCCCTGTGGTTATTCACCCACTCAACAGCTTCGTTTTCACCTTGTTAGGAGCTAGGACGGGGGCCCAGGGACCACCTTCACGGTGACAGGAGGAGGGGACGGCTTTTGTCTTTGCAGGTGGCCTTGGGCACAGAGTGGGTGGTGTTATTCACCATAGCTTGGTTTCCCAAGTGTCTCCAGGGTGTGGGCAGCAGGTGAAGCTGGGCCTGAAGGTCAGAGGCGGGGAGACGGGCATGCCTAGTGCCACGGTGTGTGTGTGTGTGTGTGTGTGTGTGTGTGTGTGTGTGTGTGTATGTGTGTGTGTGTGTGTGTGTGTATGTGTGTGTGTATGTGTGTGTGTGTATGTGTGTGTGTATGTGTGTGTGTGTATGTGTGTGTGTATGTATGTGTGTGTGTGTGTGTGTGTCACTGCAGGTGATGTTGCTCTTGGCACACCTCCCTGCACCCCATGCTGGGAATAGAACCCAGGGCTTAGCATATGGTAGGCAAGCTCTCTGCCCCAGTTCGCAGCCTGGCCTTGCCGCTCCATCTTCCAGATATCCCTGTGTTCTCTTGGGGCTCCCGGATGGGTCATACCTGGACTCCTCCCTTGCTATCCCCTTTTCCTCCCTTTCCACGTTTCCTGGATGGGTTCTTGAGTAAACGAACTGTCTGAGTCCTCGGCTCAAAAGAGGGGAATCCGGGAAGTGTGGACTCTGAGGAGTCAGAACAGGGTGGGGTGTCGGTGTGTGTGTGTGTGTGTGTGTGTGTGTGTGTGTGTGTGTGTGTGTGTGATGGTGAGGTTTGTACTAGGTGGGGATTGGGATGAGCCTTCACGGAAGAAGGTAGAAAGGAGGGAAGGGCTCTGTGTCACAGAGTGGGGTGTTTGCCTAAGGTGAGCCTGGCTTGGCGCCTGAGGTCGCTGAAGGTAGGAGCAGGGGGGAGGGGCAAGGCCAGACTGTGGAGGGCCTTGAAGGCTGTGGTCACGGGCCTGGGCCTTTTTCTGAGAGCAGTGGGAGCCATGGGAGGTTTTAAGGAAGCACAGCTCCGTGGGAGGTTTAGATTTGTGATGTGGTTGGGCTGGGGGGGAGGGGAAAGCGGGAGACAGGAGAACAGGAGGGAGGCTGTCGTGGCTGTCAGGAGACAGGGACAGTGAGTGACGCAGTCTCAGCAGGGAAGGTAGAGATGTCAGCAGCTGTCCCAGGTTGGACTTGCTGGTGCGAGAGTCTGTCGGGATAGGGAGGGTCCCAGGGCAGAGACAAACACACAGTTCCCGCCTCCCAGTCAAGCCTTCTTCCCTGTCTCTCCCACATGTGTCCAGAATCCTCTCTGTCCTCTTCCCCTCCGGGAAGAACGAAAGCCTCTGGGTTCTCCACTGTGCACCTAATGTGTGCTTCTTGGGCACCTAATGTGTGCTTCTTGTGCACCTAATGTGTGCTTCTTATCCACCAAATAAATCAGACCGTACTCCTCCCTGAGACAGGAAACACAGCCATAGCAGAATGCCCCAGGAGGATCATGGGACACAGAAGAAGGCTTAGGAGAAACTGTGCAAAGCCCCAGCGTCCATTTAGTTCATGTTCCTAAGAACTTGATAATACCACATTTTCCCTTTTCAATGGGCTGCCAGGAAGCTAAGAATTCAGATTTCAATATTCAATTCTACAAGAAATTTCATGGGGGGGGGGTGAGTGGGGGTGGAGAGCCTGAGGGAGGCACTGATGGTGTCTCAGGAAATTCTACAGCTCACTGTAGAGGGTGTGTTCCTGACTGAAGACCTGGAGGGTCAGGTCCGGGGTGGAGGGAAGGGGTGTGGCTAGTGTACAGCGTGTATCTAAGTCTGTTCTATCTAAGAGGGTTCTAATGTACTTCTGGGCTGCCACTGCTCTGGCTCTTCTAGGGAGCCAGAGTGTAGGGGTTGCTGGGTCTGAGGCTGAGCCTGTGAGTCTGATCAACTTCCCACTGTGAGGAGGTGTTCAGGGCTGTTGTTTACTAACTAGGCAGTCGTGGGCCTTGGTGATACCCAGCCGCAGCCCACATGCCGTCCAGCATCCAGGGGGCCTGTCTCTTCTCCCTAGTTGTGGAAGACAATGTAAGAGAGCAGTTTCTCGCCAAGATGCTGAACCTCCCAGGGTGGCCTCATCCCAGGCCCTTTGCTCGGTGCTGAATGTCCAGGCTGTGGACCTGGGGGCTCTGGAGGGGGGATCGTGGAGCACGTGGCCATGTGGGGCCTGGAGCTGGGGACAGGCAGGAGGTGTCCTGAGGATTCCCTTGCTGAGGCTGCTCTAGAGCAGGGATCTCTCCAAGGTTGACAGAGGCAGGTTCAGAATAGTAGCTGCACTCAATTATGGGGGGTGGAGCTCAGACAGATGAACACAAGGAACAGCAGGATGGGGCCCAGACAGAGACCCTCAAACAGCCCCGATCTTTTGTCCTACCCCCACCTCTCAAGCCTGCATTTTATGTTTCACAGGGGGCAGGAATGGTTCCACGTTCCCTCTGTCCTGAGCTAGGCAGGTGTGCCACCTAGGGTTTTGGGCACAGTTCATGAGAACCCCCTCTCCCACACCCCCAAGCAGAATTTACATTGCACCTCCCTCATGACCGGATCCAGAGAACCCAGGTCGGCAGGAAGAGGGTCTATGGAGCCAGTGAATGCTGCAGGGAGGCTCCCCATGCCCAGGGTGTGTGTGTGTGTGTGTGTGTGTGTGTGTGTGTGTGTGTGTGTGCATGTGTGTGCTCGTGTGCCAGAGCAAAAACATGCCAGGGTGAACACCCAAGTGTGTGCGTGCGTGTGCCAGCCTGTGCCGCCCCCACAGTGCCTCCGTCACAAGCATCCCCCAGCTGCTGGGAGAGCTCTTTCTACACAATCTGGAAATGACAGTTTGTCTCACCCACGCATGGAATCCTCATGCGGCCTGCTCCCTCCTGCCTGCTCAGGGCCCCTCTTGTCCTCCTCCAGGGCCAGGCCCGTCTCACCCTCTCTGCTGACTGCTGCCCTGCACCTTTCCCTCTCCTCCCTTCTCCCTTCCTCTCCTCAAATCTTGGTTTCTGATTCTAGCCTCTGTCACTCTTTTTTTTTTTTAAGGTCACCCCATCTGAATTTAGGCTAAAGCAGGAGTGTGTGCATCTGAGGGTGTCCACGAGTGGGCGTGTGAATGGATGAGGGAGCTCAGGTGTGCACGTGTTGGGGGTTGTGCATACAGAGCGGAGCTTGCCAGAGAGCTGGGTATGGACAGGAGTGGGGGAATGGACCGGGGCATCTCAGGTGAGGCAGCTTTCGCTCAATTACTCCTCAGGCGACAGGAGGGGGCGGTGGCTCACAACAGTTGGACAGGTTTATTGGGTGTGTAGGAAAGCCTTCATTTGCCGCCCACATGATGGTGACATGTGGAGCTGGCAGCCATGCTGGGAGCCAGGGTGGGGTGGGGGAGGGTCTGCTGAGTGACACCTGAGGCCTGTTGTTGAGGGGATCTTTCAGTGAGGGAGAGGACAGTGGTGGCTCCGCAGGTAACATCTGACTGACCACTGTGTGGGTCTTCAAGAGCGGCTCTGTATGAAATCCAGGAGGGCTCCTTGGAAGAGGCAACCACCAGCAAAGCCCTGCAGGGCGATGAGGAGTAAGGTGTGGGGGGTGAGGCTGAAGAAGGGACCAGGCCAGTGTGAAGCTCCAAGGCTGTCTCTTTGTTTGAGTCACCCTGCTCAACAGGGCTGGGGTTGAGACATTTTGGGTCTATAGTACTGACATTGGTGTGGTGCATTCTGGACTCTGTGGAAAAGCTTCTAGGGCTCCAGGGCTGTGTGCAGGAGCGCTGCTAGCACAAATGTGATTTCATCACAGACGTGGGGATGGTTCCTCCAGGCAGAAGAGACACCTGAGTAAAGGTCTTGGCTGGCTGGGGAGTGTTTGTGAGCCTGAAGTGTGGTTGAGCTGCCCAGGGCTCCTTAGAACCCTAAGAATACAGCATGTCTGCCATGTCTTGGAGATGTGGCACAAGATGCCCGGGCTGGTGTGATGTGGGGCAGAGAGGAGGCTGGCCCCGTGGGATGCTTGGCTCTAGCCTCATCTAAGGTAACCCAAGCCCTTGACATCATCTCTCTAACCCTCATGCTTTCTTACTGGGGCTTTGGTCCCTGCTTGGCGGGCCCCTCTTAGACCCTTACCCGTGGTGGAGGCTTTGTAAAGCTATTATTGATGTATCAGTGACACCCAGTTTCCATGTGGTACCAGCCTGAGGTCCCTCAGCTCTCTGGGTTTAATCTGATGGCCAGACATCCACACTGGCAGAGAGGTCCTAGAAGCCGGACTGGCATAGGTCAGAGGTCAGATGGGTCCAGAGGGCGGGAGCCAACTGGTATGGTGCTGGCTCTACAGTGGGGACCGGTCCCTGTTCCTTCCACTCCCGCTCCTGACTGTACCTGCAGTCCCTACGACAGGCAGAGTCTTGCTGTTGCTAACCCCGCTTACAGAGGAGACTGGGACCCATCACAGCTGGATCTTGGTCCCTTTCCTCACTCCCCCAGGGAGTGCGGGTGGCTGGGTTGGCCCCAGCCTGGGGCCTGGTCCCGAGTATTTTCTATACTGTCCTTCATTCTCTCCTTTCTTCATAGGATGGTCGAATACTCTCTGGACCTTCAGAACATCAACCTGTCAGCCATCCGTACTGTGCGTGTCCTGAGGCCCCTCAAAGCCATCAACCGTGTGCCCAGTGAGTTGGACCTCCCTGCCCATCCATCACCGCCTGCCCAGCTTGCCCCACTTACTTACTCAGAGAAGACTGATTGGTTCCTTCCTGGGCCAGATCTATGCTCATGGCGCTGGACAAATGTCACTTTGCTCCCATTGAACTCATGAGCCAGCATGTGGTCCCCAGAAGTGCTGGGGAGGGGATCTTGATGCCTCTGAGTCCTTAGACAACTTGGATTTTAGTACTTGGGAAGTCTGACTGTTCTGGGATAAAAGGTTACTTGGGGGTAGTCCATACAGGCTGTCAAAAGGGGCTTGTGTAAGAAAAGGAAGTGATTAGCCTGAGGGAGAATGAGTGTAGTGCTTCACTGGGAAGCCCGTCCTGGCAGACTTAGAACTTGAATCTGTTACCTACTTTTACCCATGGGATTATACTCATTTGCCCACCCACCTTCCCATCCATCCACCCATTTGTCCATCCATCCATCCCACTCACTCACCTTCTATTCATCCACCCACCCTTCTACTCACCTGTTCATGCATGCATCCATCTGCCCACCTGCACACATCTACCCACTCACCTATCTTTCCAATTACTACTCATTCACTCATCTGTCTATACATGCATACTTCTATATATCCACCCAACCATCTACCCACATATCCATCCATCCATCCATCCATCCACCCACCCACCCACCCACCCACCCACCCATCCACCCATCCACTCAGCTAACCACTCATCTGTATCTATCTACTACCCATCCACTCATACATTTACCCACTTCTCTGTCTATCTATCTATCTATCTATCTATCTATCTATCTATCTATCTATCTATCTATCTATCAGCTCACCCACACACCTATCTACCCATTTACTCCACTTTCCACCTAGTTATTTGTCCATCTATCCATCTGTCCACCTACTCACCCATATACCTGTCCATCCAATCCATACCCAGCTTACACTGAGAGGTTGCCTGGGGTCTGCTCTGCATTGCCCTTGATGTTTTTTGAGCCTTACAGTCACCAAGGGAGGGATCTAGGCTATTCCTATTTGGGGGATGAAGAAACAGCCTTGAAGACATGGTTCCCTCCTCAAGGATGCGCTGCCAGCAAGTAGCAGATGTAGGATGCCTCCTCCACTGCCCTATGTTAGGAGTGGGAAGAGGTAGGGAAGAGAAGGAGGAGGACACAGGCCTGGGACTTTCAGATCTGTTTGGGAAGGCCAGGAACTGTTCTTTCTTTTTTTTCTCTTGCGTATGTATGCTCAGTGTACATGTGTGTATGTGCATTTGCGTGTGTGTGTGTGTGTGTGTGTGTGTGTGTGTGTGTGTGTGTACATGTCTGCATGTATGGAGGCCTGAGGTTGATGTCAAAGAATCTTCCTTGATCACTTTCTACCTTGTTCTTTGAGGCACAGTCTCTTAACTGAACCCAGAGCTCAGTGATGCGGCTACAGTGGCTAGCCTGTTTGCTCCGTTTCCGCCTTCCAAGGGCTGGAATTACAGGCAGGCTGCTCGGATAGCCTGACCCTTACGTGGATTCTGGGGATTGGAACTCTGGTCCTCACGTTCGTGAGGCAGGCACTTTACCTCTGAGCGTTCTCCTCAGCCACATGGTGGATTTCAGCCATTCAGTGCCTAGAACCATGGAAGGAACCCCTCAAACGCGTGAGATGCGCACGCTCGGTAAACACGTGTGAAATGCGCATGCTCAATAGATACACCTATCGGTCCTCCGGTGCTGCTAAGGCACAGACAGTGGTGCTGTGGGCCCAGCCAAGCCCGGGATGCTGAGCTGCGACCCATGAAACCTGACCCATGAAACCTGGGGATTAGCAGGCAGTGGGAAAGACTGGTGAGAGACAAAGGGGAACAGGAGTCTAGAAGCCACTAGCCTCTGACTGTTGGGGATCCCAGGGAGGGGCTGCTGCAGGGGTCAGATAAAGATCAGGGAGTGGGGCTGAGGCTGGAGGGGACGGAGAGGTCAGCAGGAGAGTGTTTCTAACGTGGCCCTGGCAGGAGAGTCGGGTGAGCTGGTCATTGAAGCTTCTCCAGCGACAAAGGAAGCCATGGCTAAGGCTGGGCAGGGCAGAGGGAGGGAGGAGGTACTCCTGAGCCCAGCCCGGGTCTGAGAGTCATTAGCATTAGCTTTGAACCACTAAGGGAGGAACTCAGCGCTGAGAGCACAGAGCCGGGCCTCTCTCTCCTGGCCTCACCTGTAATGCTTCTATTTCTGTCCTGGGGATGGCAGCTGCCTTCATCTACAGTTGTGCTCCTGGCATGGAGCCTACAGGCCTGGTCACTTTGGAGGCGAGGGGCACGTGGCAGGGTATCATCCACAAGGGCATTAGTCGAGGACCTCACATCATGGTCTCCATCAGGCCCGGGATGGGACAGCCCGGGAGAAGCCCCAAAGGGATGCTCTAGGCATGTAGGGTGTGGGCCTTTCTCTTGCTAGATGTTCTCTGGACATCTGTGTGTGGATATGGAGGTCTGTTTGTGTTCCCAGGAGAACACACGTGTACACATATGAGTACATGTACATGGGTGTGCATGTGAGGACATATATACATGCCATGTCGTGGTGTCTGTCACTCACGGGAGCATATGTGGAACCTGGGCCACCCTGGCTGGCTGTGTACAGAGCTTGTTAAGTGGCTTGGGACTGAGGTGGTTACTCCATGTCCCAAGCACCAGCTTGCCTGTTCTCTGGAGAAGGGCAGGGGCCAGTCTTAAGCCCAGCACCCCTGTGTTCCCGGAAGTTCCAATTATCGAGGCTCTGTGCACAGATAGCCAAGGAGGCTCCAAGTCCTTCCACAGGACCTTATAACAGCTAATGGCCCCCCTGGGAACCCTCAGATGTCCTCTCCGCTGACAGTCACCTCTCTCAGAGTCCAGCATCGTGGAGACGTGGAGAGCATGAGTCCCCAAGGTCCAAAATACCTCCAGATTGAGTGAGCAGCTATGTCCCGAGGAAAAGAACCTTAGGATAAGAAACTTCTCTCCCTCCTTCACCTCTTTTCCCTTCTCCCTCCTCTTCCTCCTCCTCCTCTTTCTCCTCTTCGCTTCCTCCTCCTCTTCTTCCTCCTCTTCCTCCTTCTCCTCTTCCTCCATCACTGCCTATTCCTCATTTTTGTTTTTATTTTAAGGCAGGGTCTCTCTACATAGTCCTGGCTATTTTGGAGCTTTGTAGACTGTAGCTTTCAGGCTGTCCTTGAACTCACAGACAT
This sequence comes from Peromyscus eremicus, assembly GCF_949786415.1. Taxonomy (NCBI): domain Eukaryota; kingdom Metazoa; phylum Chordata; class Mammalia; order Rodentia; family Cricetidae; genus Peromyscus; species Peromyscus eremicus. The sequence continues at coordinate 22,815,822 of NC_081436.1, read as the reverse complement.
CCTCCTGCCTCGGCCTCCTGAGCGCTGGGATCACCAGCACCACCACACCTGGCTTGAACTCACCTTTTTTTTTTTTTTGGTTTTTCGAGACAGGGTTTCTCTGTGTAGCTTTGCGCCTTTCCTGGGACTCACTTGGTAGCCCAGGCTGGCCTCGAACTCACAGAGATCCGCCTGCCTCTGCCTCCCGAGTGCTGGGATTAAAGGCGTGCGCCACCAACGCCCGGTTTTGAACTCATCTTCTTAAGTAAATAAACCGTGGGAGTGCATGGCAGTTAGAATATGGAGATTTCTGAAGTCCAATAACTCAGCACCTCATTCCACAGGAAAGCCTTCTTTGTCCCTGGTTGCCCTGTCTTCCACTAGGAGTCACCAGGTAATGAGTGACCTGGGAGGGGCCTTGGCACGTGTTCAGCCGTAGCCTGCAGCTCTCTGTTTCACCACTAGATGGCAAGCTAGAGCGCCAGCACTTGGCAATCAATGATCAGTGTTTAATTGGGAAATCAGGGAGGGGGGTTACCAGAACCTTAAGAAATGTAGTGGAGGATAGAGCCCCAACAGATCACCCAGAAAGACTCAACTGGGGGTCAGAGAGTGCAAGTCCTGATCTCCACTCTGCTGTGATGTGGGCCTCAGTTTCCCTGCTGGCACAGAGCAGAAGAGCTGAATTAACTCGTATGGTTCTCAGCTTTGTATAGAGTGGGCAGGGGACCCAGAAGTCAGGGGTTACAGAATTTTTCAAAATATGTCCCTTCAGCCCACCCCTGCAGCTTCGTCTTCAGCTCCAGCCTTTGACAGATACAGGAAAGGAGACAGAGGAGGGGAGAGGGTGGAGGAGAGAGGCGTGAGACCACATTCTGGTTCTTTCCTGTGCAACCTCTTACTAGTCACTGCTCTTCTCTGGGCCTTAGCATGATGGGCCTGGATTATCTGCAAGCCTGTGTCCTGGCGCCAGTGCCCTTGGGGCCTGCCTCTGTCTGTACCTCCCCTAAATAACCACAGTGTTTCCCTGAGCCCCAATGGTTGAGTCCTCTCAAAAGGAAAACTTGCTTTTACCTCCAGGTAGGAACTTGGGCGGTCACCACGGAGCATGGAGCCAGTCCATGCTGCAGCTAGGTGTTGCACTCCAAGCTAGGCTGTCCAAAGGGTGTCTGCTTGGGGGACTCTGAGCAACCTCCAGGGTCCTGAGCTAGGCCTGGGCTTACCGTCGCTGGCTCTGTCACAACCTACCTTCCCAACAAGGGACCCTGGGCTATCTAAGCAGGATGACGAAGGTGCTTCAGGATACCCATGGATGTGGTGGGAGCAATGTCAACTGCTGCAGTGACTCCCAGCTACAGGTTTCTCTACTGCACTGTCAGCCCCCCATTTCCGATTCAGCACCCCCCGCCACCCCCCACCCCCCCTGTCTTTAAATCCTCCAACTAGAAAGTGGAGTTAATCTTACAAACCTCTGTCCTGTTGTGTGGCTTGAAATGGCATCGTGTGCTTGAAGAACTTCCTGCAGGATGTCAAGTGTGAGACGTGATGGGCAGGTTCTGCGACCAGGACCAGGGGGGTTTGGGGACATCTTAGCAGAGGCTGGTCTTAGAAGAACCCACCAAGGACTGAGAGGTCTCACAGTGTGGGTGGGTATTCCTGCAGACAGCGCATGACTCTGAGACATCCTGGGTCTGCTGTGGCAGCTCTGGAAACAGCATGTTGGGAGCGGGTGAGAGCTCACCTCTCACCATTCCCCATACTCGACTTGTGTTGTTACTGGTCACTCACCTCCTCAGATAGCTCTCCACACACATCACACCACGACAGGGTGGAAATCAGTGCAGTTGTCTCTACTCCCTTGTTGGAGGATTCGAAGACAGAGGAACATATCGAGAAGGGGTGGCTTACATCTGGAATTTAATGATAAATGGCTGGAGTTTATCAAGCATTGGACCGAGCCCCTCAGTCTCACAGTGCTGTTACTCCATCTTCTAATAAATTGTAGGATGTTAGGATTGTGTGATCTCCACTTTACAGGTGGTGAATTGGAGACTCAGTTTTTGGGGTGCTGAACTTTCTGTTGACTGAGGTGAGGCAGTGGCAACCACAGGGGACATACCTGCCCTGGTACCAGGACTGCTTTGGTCCTTCCTGTCCAGATAGGGTCCCAGGTGGATCGCTGTCAGGCCAGTTGTGTTGAGAAGGGACAGGAAGACCCAGGGGTCCTTCTTGGAAGGACCTAGGGAGTTTTATTTGGGACAGGATCTGGGAGAAAGAAAAATCGTGGGTCAGAGCTGACATGGACATTTTGTTTCTTTCCCTGGAGTGTGTGGCTCCTTGGGCTTGAGGGAAGGAGGAGGAATGCTGTGAGCAGACCCTTTCCTGGATGCGTCCGGGGTTCCAAGGCTTCCTGTCCTTGGTCTATATGGGATCTCTCCTCTCAGGGTATAAAAACCTACAGCCTGTAGATGGGAAGGAGGGAGGGAGAAGGAGGGAGGGAGATGAGGCAGGGGCCCTACTGCCAAGAGCTGCTGTCTTCTTTGAAGAGCAGGGTGGAGAACATTTTGGCCAGGTGTCTGATGGGAACCCAAAGGGATTGTAGGATATGCTGGGGGTGGGGCCAGGGCAGTCAGTTCAGGGTCTTGTTCTAGAGATCTGAAAGAATGTTGGTCAAGGCACAGGTGGGAGAATTATGTCAATGTCTCTTGATTGCTCTTCATCTAAGGTACCATTGCCTGGGCTCACTACGCCAGGCCTAGAGTTAGCTATAGGATCAAAGAAAAGATTCACCCGTAGCCCCTCACTGATGCATGGAAGATTCATCCGTAGCTCCTCACCGCTGGCTGACACCTGAGCCCCACGTGGTGGGACAGGGTCCGGGGGTCAGGGCTAAGGCACTGCAGATGCTTCGAGGAGACTTCACAGAGGAGGGTGACAGGACCTTGGAAGGATGAGGGTTGTTTGGGACACTGTGGGTGGGCACACGCTGCTCTGGGGGAGGGACTCCAGGCCCGTGGGATGAAGAAGACAGGGTGCTCCGTGACTTGGTGTCCGTCTTCAACCTACAGGCCCCTTGCAGGCTGGGCTGGTGCCAGCCATTGTGACCCTGGCCGTCCGACCGTCTGCTGCCTGGCCCGGCCTCCCCCGGCTCCTGTCGTGCCTCTGATTAGTTGGCTTGGCAATGGCAGGGCAGCAGACGGCTTCTCCTTGCGCTCAGCACTTTCCTCTCCTGGCTGTTCAGTGCCCTCCGCCAACCTGGCCCGATCAGAAAGTATGCAGCCCTGGGGGCCAGGCCACAGCCGTGGCACACCGCTTTCTCGGCTGTCCCCTCCCTCCGGCAATGGGTTGTGCCCCTGGCTGAGGCTGGCACATGTCCTGTGATTTCTGCTTGAATTGGCCTGGCAGAGTGGCCGAGCTAATCTGGCTTGACAGCCCCTGTCTGTGGAGCACCTTGGGCCTGGAGCGGGGATGGCTGCTAGGAAGTGTACCTCCCTCTTGCCATCTCCTCCGTGGCCACCAAGGGACCTCCTAGATTCTCTTGCAGCGGAGGGTCTGCTCTGGGGTCTCCATCTCTTAGGGTTGGGCTGGAGCTATTATATTCATTTCCCTGCCTGGAATTTGCCACTATGGTACCAGTTTTGATGCCAGCAAGACTATCTACCCTGATGCTACTCATGTCACATTCCTAGACCAGACCCCTCTCTCCCGAACCCCACACTGTGAGCCCAGTGAAGCAACTCCATGAGGATGGACAGTGAGGCATCCCAAACTCCACATGTCTCCACTGATAGCTGCTCTGTGACCCCAAACCTTCAAGCTGTCCCTGACTCTTTCCTCCCTCCCACATCTGATGCCTCATCTCTTGGTCCCACCTTCCCAGTATCTCCAGGATCCTCCATGTGTCTCCACACCACTCTATGTCATCTGGACCTGGCACTATTATCCTTTAGCTTATCACAATGGTGGGCAAGCAATGGCCAGATGGGGACAGGCAGGACACACAGGGGCAGATGGATCAGATGCCCAGTGGCAAAGTACTGAGGAGCCGTGAAGGAGGCTTAGAGTGGCTGGGGTAACCTCAACTGTGAGGCTGAGGACGGGGAGTCCATTCCTCTTGGGTCCCACCCCAACCATTATGCAGCCACCATTGCTCTCCTGGTCACAGAGCCCATGAGCCTGTCCTCCATAAAGAAATGGGCTCATGCAATGGGGGCATTCACTGGGTGTTTGCACAGGATCCTGTGAGCTGTTTCCCGGTGGCCCCTTCTGCTCTGTTCTCTAGACCTTTGTCTGCTTCTGCTGCCTGAAGTTCCTCAATGCAGACATGATTCCTCACTTTCTCTGCTTCTTTGCTCAGAATAATCTGCTTTTCTGGTCCCTATTTCATACCCCGAAGTCCCCTGACCCTGACTGGCAGCCCTGCCTCTTTCCTGGTTCACCCATCTTCACAGTTGGTGCCTCTGGACAGATTTACATATTCATCAGGCTTCTCTGTTCTCATGTGTGCTTCATGGGGCAGGGAACTTTGTCTGTTTTTTTTTTTTAAATTTTATTTTTATTATTTTATTTTAATTAGTTAATTAACTTTTTTTTCCCCCCGAGACAAGGTTTCTCTGTGTAACTTTGCGCCTGTCCTGGATCTCACTTTGTAGACCAGACTGGCCTCGAACTCAGAGATCCGCCTGGCTCTGCCTCCCACATGCTGGGATTAAAGGGGTGCGCCACCACTGCCTGGCAGTTAATTAACTTTTGAGACAGGGTTTTCCTCTGTAGTTAGGCTGGTTCAAACTTGAGGCAGTCCTTCTCCTTCAACTGACCTAAGCAGAGGAATTACAAATATTCTTCACCAATCTGGCCTCATCTGATTTGATTTTTTTTTTAAGCTGATGAGTCCCTGGGGCCCAGAGCAGTGTATGGTGGTGGCAGACTTCTTGTTCTGTAGCTGTGGAGGCGGGACATTCATTTACCTGTCAATGTCTAGATGGATGTTGGCCTGTATGTACGTCTGTGCACTGTGTGTGTGCCAGATGCCTATAAAGGCCAGAAATGGGTATCAGATCCCCTGGGACTGGAGTTACAGATGGTCGTGAGCTGCTATGTGGGTTCTGGGAATTGAACGGGGTCTTCTGGAAAAGCAGCCCCTAAGTGTTCTTAACTGCTGAGTCATCTCTGCAGCCTCTACCATCAGTCTTTCATTCTTTGAGCTCTTGTCTCCCAAGGGGCTGTTGCTCTGGGCAGGACCCAGGCGGGACTGGGGAACATGGACTTGCATGCGGACTTGCTGGATCAGTGGAGCCCTGAACCTACAGAAGTCACTGAGGGTAGTAAGTGGTGTGGCTGAGGAAGAACAAGCTCAAGTCAGGCACCAGTCCATTCCCAGGGACCAGAAGAGAAGACCCCAGGACAGAGAGGACCAAAGGAGTGAGATGCCCTTCTGGGTATGTGCTGGCCAGGAGGGAGGCAGGAAGCTGGGGTCTACAGTGGCATGGGCCAGGCCTGCCTCTGGGAGTGGACCTAGAACCACCCTGATAGGAGAAGAAGAAAGAGGAGGAGGAGGAGGAGGAGGAGGAGGAGGAGGAGGAGGAGGAGGAGAAGAAGAAGAAGAAGTGTGTGTGTGTGTGTGTGTGTGTGTGTGTGTGTGTGTGTGTGTATACACAAGCCCTCGAATCACGCATGCGCACACATGGAAATTGCCTGCCTATAAATGAGGCTACTACGGCCATTGTGGCCCCAGCTGGGACCAGAACCTCTTTATCTGGTCTCTGCTGGGTGCCACCCGGGGTGGGTCTAATCAGATATCTTGTGTCCTCTGTCTCCTATTGCCTGCGGAACAGGTCCTTAGCTACACTCTTGGGGCCACTGACAGCCTGTCTCTATCAAGGGCCGCCTGGCTCCTGACCCAGGCTGATGGCACCCTAAGTAAGCCCAGCCTAAGAGAGGGAGAATGTGATGGGGGCAGCAGTGCTAGAGGAGGGGCACTTTTGATCGGGCATGGTGAGAACCCAGGAAGGCTGCTTGGAGGAGGAGAAAGCCTGCAGAGAGAGAGAAGTCTGAAGATGGCTCTTTCTCCCATGTATCTACCCTTCCCTCTGTCCCCCTCTCCCAAGTCTTCTTACCCATGCCCCCCTTCTCTGTCTGCATTTCTTTCTATTGCTCTGTCTATGCCTCTGTTTGTTTTTTTTTTTTAAACCTTTTCCCACCTCTTTCTTTCTCATGTACCTGGCACCAGGGCACTGGAGGAAGATCACCAGTGTCCTATCGGTCCTGGCTACTCACTATACCAAGTATGTAAAAGAAGCCTTAGCCAGGCTCCTCAGAGCCTCTCCTGACACCTAATCTTGTGGTCCCAATTCCCTGGGCAGCCATGGATGAATTCAATTTGTGCTAAATTCCTAATTACCTAATTACACCTTGCCTCTGTGGCCCCAGGACTCCCCAGGCCCTAGGGAACCCTGCGAGAGGATCTGGGTCCCTGGGCAGAGGGAAAGGGCTGCTGTTCAGGGAAAGTAACTGGCAGCTCAGAATTTCAATATCCTGGAGAACAAGGGAGATGTAATTAATTGAGCAACAAAGGCCACCCTTGGGAGCAGCCAGGAGTAGTCAGGCTGGCGTTGTGCTAGTTAGAGAGTCTCGGGCATGCGGAGTGAGAGGCGCCTGTAGCCTCCTCAGGGTAGTTCTGGTCCAGTCTCTCCATCCACTCACTGCCTCTGCGTGGACTCTGGGACTGCACTTCCCAGAGTCAGAGCCATTCAAGGGCTGTGCCTGCTCAGGGATCTGCTGGTGACGGCGACACAGGCCTTTGACTAGTCATCTACACAGCTCCCCCTGCCACTTCTTCGACCCCTCTCCAGTAACCCCAGGCCTGTCTCCAGGCAGCTATGTGTGCTCACAGGCTAGACTTCCCTCAGCCCCTCTGGGGGCTTCTTCACATCCTGTAGGGCTCAGCTCCACCTCAGCCTCCCTACAAATGTGTCCTTGGCAATAATCCTTTTGCTCCACACTGCTGTCCCTGGCCCCTGCTGCTGGGCTGTGAGCTCTGAGGGGAATTCTCAGCATAGTGCTGGCAATCTACTGCTTGAGGAATGCATGTGTGCATACATCAATGAATGCATGCGTGCATACATGAATGAATGATTGCAGTCCCAGAAAGGCCTGCAGTTGGCTGACTTGAGTCTTTTGGTCCACTTTGGGGATCATGTGGGGATCCGTTTTGTTTCCCGGTCTCCCCCAGTGAACACCCCTTGTTCCCATGTTGGGGGGTGGATGTAAAGCAGTGGGGGACTGAGCCTTGGCCCCGGTTGTTCTCAGTTGGATGACGCAGCCTGCCCGGGAGCCCCATTGCTTTTCCTGAGTGGACGCTGACCTAGTTTTGTGGGGAGGGAAGATGGGGGTGGACATTAATTATTGATTGGAAATCACTCCACGCTGAGTTCGTGATGCAAATCCATGATAATTATCCTCATTAATAGCCACCTCAGCATCACACTGGGATAAATCAAAATCCAACAGGAACAACTCTCCTACTTGTCATCGTTCTTCACTCCTCCCCTCTCTGACCTTCCACTCTTTTCCAGTCTTGTTCATGAGCAGTCATCCAGCAAACATTGATGAAGCTTATCTTCTGGGTTATTGAGAATATTCTGGGAATATTGAGGTGACTCAGACACAGACCCCGTCCCCAGGAACTTCCATCCCAGTAGACAGGACAGGAAGGTAAACAGATAAATATTCATTAGGGTTAGCTGTTGATGCAGATAAGACCTATTAGGGTTGTGTAACATGCAAGCTATAACTGCACAAGGCAGCCTAGGCTAGGCGCTGTTGAGATTGCCTGGAGCAGGGGAGTGATGGCTTGGGCGAGAAAAGGTCTGGACAGCTCCGTAGAGTGAGATGTCACGGGCTGGCTGTGGCGGATGGATAGGTGTTTGATAGGGTATTTCAAGAAGAGCGAGCAGCAGAGGTAAAAGGGTTGGTCATATGAAGAGGGTTAGATTCAGTATCAGGCAACAGTTCAAATGAACATCCTTCTGCTTCTTAGCTGTGGGGCTCCAGTCGGTTCCTTGAACCTCCTGCATAAAACAGAGATGATATTAATATTGCCAGCCTCGTGGTTACTATGAAGGCTGAAGGAGAGCCTGTTTGTGCACATCCCCAGGAGAGCACTCATCACCGAATAAAGGGCTCCGTACGTGTCTGCTCCTTCACCCATGATCTTATGGAAGTGCATCAGGGCCCAGGGCCGTTTTCCTGGCTTTGTGGGTATAGGGGCAGACATGGAGGGGAGAGGTCCTCTGGCAATCCCCAGCAGGGGCAGGAGGCTCCATCTCTCCTCCAGCCGCCGCTCAGCTTTTTAACCTGTTCCTTTTGCTTCTCGGATGCTACCCTCTCTGCCATTCTTCTTCCAGGCATGCGGATCCTGGTGAACCTTCTGCTCGACACACTGCCCATGCTGGGAAATGTGCTCCTGCTCTGTTTCTTCGTCTTCTTCATCTTTGGCATCATTGGCGTGCAGCTCTGGGCAGGCTTGCTGAGGAACCGCTGCTTCCTGGAGGAGAACTTCACCATGTAAGTGCCCTGCCCCATATTAACTAGGCTTTCTATTGCTTTGATGAAACACTGGCATCAGAGGCATCTTGGAGAGGAAAGGGTTTATTTCATCTTACAGCTTGTAGTTCATCATCCAGAGAAGTCAGGACAGAAACTCAAGTAGAGCAGGAACCTCAGGCAGGAGCTGATGCAGAGGCCATGGAGGGGTGCTTCTTATTGGCTTGCTCCTCATGGCTTGCTCAGCCTGCTTTCTTATAGCACCCAGGACCTCCAGCCTAGGGGTGGTAACATCCACAGGGAGCTGAGTCCCCCCACATCAATCATCAATAGAAAATGTGCTACAGATTTGCAGACAGGCCAATCCAATGGAAGCATTTGCTCACGAAGATTCCCTTTTCTCAGAAGACCCTAGCTTGTGTCACGAGATATAAAAAACTAGCTGGCACACCCTACTCCTACCCCCATCCCCAGCCTGCTCTGTTCCTGCTCACTCTGACCTGCCTCTTGCTAATTCATTTGCTAACTGAGAATCAGGCCAGCAAAGTAAGAGTGGCCAATTTGGGAAGGCTGGATAGGGCAAGAGAGGGAGGTTTGGACATTGGAAGGAAGGAAAGTTCCAGAACCCGGGGAGGTGTGTGTGTGTGTGTGTGTGTGTGTGTGTGTGTGTGTGTGTGTGTGCCATCACAGGATCAGCTCATATCTTGCTGCTGGGTCTAAAGTGGGAGCCAGGTGCCCCTCAAGGCAGAATGTCACGATCTGCTTAAAAGGTGAGTTTAATTTCTGAAAATGATGTCTTCAGAATCCCTTCTTCCTGAGTGGTGAGGACTACCCAGTGCATGTACACACACTATGTGACTGGGAGAAAGGGCGCTTTGGCTTCCTGTTTCCACAAGCTATTGGGCTGCTGATGTGTGCCGGGGAGCCTGAAATGAAATAGTGATCATGCCTGTTTTAACCTGGCAGATGTACCTAGGGTCTGCCCTTTGTTGAACTAGGGCACCCATGGGGGAGCACCAGGCTGAGTGCCTCTTCTGGATGCGGTGGTGTAGGGACACTGCCTAAGTTGGGATCAGTCTCCCTTTTCAGGCTTTAGAATGTAGGTACAATGTGATGTAACGGGAAGTGAAAGTTAGGGAGGGACTGGCCTACCTCCCCATTGCTGTGTTGTGGGGTACCTGGGTAGGTCAGAGAATGGGCACCTTGTTGGGTGCCATTTCACTCATGAATAGTGAAAAAGAAGCTTTTACACTTATGTGAGTGCTCAACAGAGGCCAATAGTCAGGGGCAGGAAGAGGGGAAGGCCTTCAGAGGGCAGCATGTGTGTGAGCTCTTGACGTTGGGTGTTCCCCGCACATCCACGCCTTCTCTGTCCCATGTGGATTTTTTTTATAGTATTCTGTGACTGGTCCTGTCTCACTATCTGGGCTCAGCCTTCACGTCACCTTCTGCTGGACGATTGCTATCTCTTCCCCAAGCAGTGGACGCACTATCTGCTAAACCTCCTTGTTGGCTGATCTTCTCCTGCAGTGATCCCATTTGTCAGCTTGAGTACTTGGGGGTCTCTACAGCAGTTGCATACTTGGTCTTGGGGGGACCCTAGAATGTGAGTTCTCCCCTAGGCCAGGAATATTTGGTTCTCACTGTTTTCTCAGGACCTGGAATAGTGCCCTAATTTGTTCACTATGAATGAATGAGATCATGAATGAATGAGTGAGTGAATGAATGAATGAATGAGAGTGAATGAGTGAATGCCGATACTGCATAGAGGAAGGCTGGGAAGAAGACTGGTTCTCCTTGGCTTTGCAGCAGGAGAGTCTATGTGCTGGTTGGAGGCTGGCTGTTCCCTTGTCCTGTCCAGACCCCGAGAGGTGGCTCCAGCCCTGACTTGGCTGTGATGAGGGGAGATGGGGGCACAGTGCTGTGGACGTGCCTGGGCCTCAGCATTAAAGAGGGCCAGTGTGTGGCTGGCCTCCCTGGAAGAGGATTTCCAAATATGAGAGGAGCAAGAGAACCTTAGGGACAAGAACTAGCTAGCAAGGCTGGGTGACTCCTAAGTTCCGAGTCTCATGCTCTCAGGGCAGGTGGCCTTGACTTACAGGCCTCACTGGAGAGAGGATGACCATACTCCAGGCTGGTAAATTCCAGGCTTGGGAAGAGAGCCCAGCCAAGGTTATCCCAGGTCTACAGACCCCATAGAGGGAGTCAGGGTCAGACTTCAACTCAAAAGACCTGGCTCAGAGCAGGCTGCAGAGTAGCGGGTAAGGAGGGCTTGCAAAGAAGTAGGTCTTTCCTGGGCCTCAGACAGATGGGCTCAGACCAGACCCCAGTTCAGGATCTGGTGAGCCAGGCCTGGCCATAGACAAGAGCAACAGGCACCCAATGGGGAATTCTCCATGTCCTCTTGGCTTGTTTTCCCACCAACTTGTTGTCTGGAGGCTTCACATCACACCTCCAGCCCCTGGCCAGACACTCTGAACAAGCTCATGAGTCATACAGGCTGGGCAGAGCAGGACACTTCCTAGATGGAACACACAAGTGGGTGTTGCGCCCTCTGGGGACCTCAGTCCAAGCTGTTACTATGCAGACAGGGCCTGAAGCCTAGAGAGGGAAAAGACAGAGTCACACAGCCAGGTTCCTTCCTGGCTGTAGAGGTCTCAGAGCATGGGCATTATCACAAACATTTGTCTGCCACTTCTAGGGTCAGGCCCTTCTCTTTTCCTTGGTCTTGACTCTAGGAGGATCAGGGAGTTAAATGTGTACTGGGACTTAGGATGTTGGGCTGAGAAGAGAGGATTTGTGGGATGTCTAAGGATGCAACTTTGTTCTGGACCTGAAATGTCAAGACTGCTGGATGCCTCCTGGATCACGGGCTGAGGCAGGAGTTAATTTGTGACAGAGCCTCCCTCCACTGCCATGCAGGTGGGGGCCGCAGCAATGGAGTCTGGACTTCAGGGTCAAACTCTGCTTCTGCCACCTGCTAGTCATGTGGCTTCAGCAACTTCGTACCTCAGTTTCCCTACTGCAGAGTTGTTTTGGGAATGACCCAAATTAGAACATGTGGAATATTAGGACAGTGTCTGACCCCACAAAGGAGTGAACCATTGTGTGACACCATGTATGTTCCACCAGCCTGGGAAGTTCCTGGTGTGTGTGTGTGTGTGTGTGTGTGTGTGTGTGTGTGTGTGTGTGTGTGTTTGTTCATTTATTGGGAAGGCACTGGAATGGCACCTGGAATCATGGGTATGAGTGAGCTCACCTCAGTCTGGTGCCACAGATGATGGATGGCAGCCCTTAATAAATGAGCCCTGAGTGGCAGGATGAGCCTGAATCTGATCCTGGAGAAAGATAGCTGATATTCGTAGGGTACTTAGTACACCCTGGACACTGTGCTCAGCAGGGCCAATTCAGTTACCTTCCAGCATCCTGTGGGGGAAGCATATTATCCTTATTTGCTGGTTTGTCTGAATGTGTACATGTGCCAGTGATACGTGTGTGCATGTGTGTAGAGTCCAGAGGCCAATGTTTGGGGGGTCTTCCTTGATTGCACTCCACTTTATTTTTTGAGACAGGGTCTCTCACTGAAACTAGAACTGACCGGTATGGTCAGACTGGCTGACCAGCAGGCTCCAGGAGCCCCTCATGTCTTTGCCTCCCTAGCGCTGGGTTATAGGCACATATCACCATGACCAATTTTTACGTGGGTGCTGGGGATCTGAACTCAGGTCCTTATGTAAGGCAAGCACTTGATCAACTAAGGCTGGCAGTAGCAGAGTCCTGAGAACCGCAGGAGAGAGGCTCGGCCACACTGCGGTGGAGGGAGGGTTGGGAGTGGGCAAGAGTGGGAACAGGGCTGGGCTGTCATGTTATTGGCTGGACATCTGAACCAGTGTCTGGGTGCAGGCTGGCCGCTAGTACAGCTGCCCTGGGGTTTCTGAGTTCATGGAGTAGGACTGGCAGGAGGGTCTTCAGTAATGACAAGCGGTCATCAACTACCAGACAGGGGTGAGCTCATCACCCATCAATGCTAGCTGCACCGACCCCAGAGTCCCAGATCTCCCGAGTCTCTCCATCCATCACTTGTGGACCCAGGGACACCACCTCCCTCCCATCTGGGTTGATGTCCACAGTGAACTGGAAACCTCTAAGAATTGTGACTTTAAGATGTCTGTAGGTTTGCAGCAGTAATTAAATCCAAAAAAAGAACAGATTGAAACAGAAACTGCAATACACTCATCCACCAGAGAACTCAAATCCAGAGCATGTAAAGAATGACTATACACCAATAAGAACGCCAAAGAGGATCTAATTAAAAATGGTCCAAAAGACCTTACCAGAGACCTCTCAAGGGGCTGCCGGAGTGGCGGGCGAGTATTTGAAGAGGTCCTTCTCCTTCCAGGTCTTAAGAGAGCTGTAATTGAAATGGCAGTGAGGTACCATGGCACCCCACCAGGATGGTTTAAATGAGGACCATTATTGCCACAGACACAGGGCAAGCGATGGATGTTCAGTCGTGTTCAGGGAGGTCTCAGGGGACCTTCAGGGTGGTTTCAGGATCCATTGTGGAAGGCTGGACAGACCCAACGCTAAACACACCCTCGGCTTGCCAGGCGGTACCCTGGGGCTTTGCTCAGAAGAAAGGTTTGCTGGATAGGGCCGATGGTGTAGCTCCATTGGCGGAGCGTTCTCTTAGCGTTCACGGGGCTCCCGAGTTCAGCCTTCAACACTGTCAAGTTAGAAAAGACAATTACAGCCGATGAGCTTCTGCGGGCAGTGGTGGCTCACCCATGCAATTCCCGTGTTCAGGATGCTTTTGTCAGGAAGACCTTAGGAAGTCAGCTTTGGTTAAAAAAAAAAACAAATACCATCCCCCCAACACCCCTCAGATGCACACACACACACACACACACACACACACACACACACACACACACAGAAAAGAAGGGTGGCTCATGCCCACTGAAGCATGTGTACAAGAGCAGTTCTGAGTCATAAGGGCCCCATACCCAGAAATGACCTAAATTGACAGTTGGTTAAGTAATAAAGTCATAGCAGTATGCTCGCTCACGCGGTGAACTCACTCATAGGTATGAGTCCCAAGGAGTGGCTGGTTAACTCTGCTAATGATGTTTTTTAGCAGCAGAAACTTGGCCTCCCATCCTGTTCAGCTTTATAACATATTGAACTAATTTCAGATTTCTGGCTTCATCTTTCAGTCTGGCCTATTCGATCACAAAGAATTTTGCGTGCGGTATGTGATGGGCGTGGGGATGTCAAGGTTGATTTATTGTTTAACGTGTAAGCAGTCTTCCCAGAATCATGTGTGGTACGGTCCGGCCTTTCTGCAGGGGACGAAGTGATCTCTTTATTGGAAGCAGGTGGTCGTGAGCCTTTGCAGGGTTGGTTGTGATGTTTTGGTTGTTAAAGAATGCTGATGAGTTGTCTTCCTCAGGGGTGGTGCAGTTGACACTCTCACCAACAGTGCGGATGCCTGTTTACACTCACGCTTCCCACACTTGGTTACAAAACCTTGAGGTGGCCCATTCATATGAGAGGAGGCAATTTCTGTGTGATTTCTGTTGGCTGTTTTCTGTTCGTTGGTTTTTGCTTTTGTTTTATGAGACATGGCCTCTCTGTGTATCCTTGGTTGTCCTGGAACTTGCTATGTGGACCGACCATCCTGGCCTTAAACTTACATAAATCCTCCTGCCTCTGCCTCCTGGGCACCAAGATCAAAGACATGCACCACCACCACCCTAAACTTGCTTGTTTTTTTCTTTCTTTCTTTTTTTTGGGGTATTACATTAAATTAATATTTTTTGATGTAGCATTTCCAGACAGGTGTACTGGTGTGCACCTAGGCTCCCAGCGCTCAGGAGGTAGCAGTCATAGGACCTAGAGTGTAAGGTCATTGCTAGCTATGTATAAAGTTCAAGGACAGCCTGGGCTACATGAGACCTGTCTTGAGCAACCAGCCAACCAAGCAAACAAATAAAAGAAGGGAAAGCATATTATTATTCAGTTCAGGCTGACCATGAACTCAACACGTATCCTAGGCTAGCCCCAAACTCACAATCCACCTGCCTCAGTCTCCTGAGTGCTGGCTTCTGTTTACCTTGAGACACGGGTCTGTCTCTCTGTGTTGTGGTCTCCATTAAGACCCCCGTTCTGTGAAGTACCACACTGGCTCATCACTGGTCTCAGGGTCCTCTCTCGTAAGGCTAGTTTCCATTTACATTTTCCCTTTTAAACCCTGTCTGGATGAGAGACGGTTTCTCCTTGATCCGTCTATCTGGGTGCCGTAGACAGAATCACAATGGGATTTCATTTGTGGTTGTGTGGTGGGCAGAGCTTATGATCAAGTGTCACCGCTGAGGTAATCCATGTCCAGGGAGAGAAGAGACCGGTCCAGGGCTGCACACCCCCTCACCCGCTGGCCAGCAGAATCCAGTGGCTGCTGACTGAGTACTTGCTTTGATCTGTCCAAACAGTGTGGCCTGGGCCAGCCAGGGAGCTGGGTAGAGTCTGTCCCAGGTCATGGTGTACCTCAGGGAACCCTGGCTTAGCTCTGTGGAGGGGAGGCTCCTCCAGGAAAGGTTCTTCAGAGGTGAGAACCACGAAAAGGGACGGCAATAGACCTGCAGAGACTTTGGCGGCCTTTCTTTGCCTGGTACACCTGGCGGCGACCCTCCCCTGCCCTTCTTTGACTGCTCTTTTCTACGGCAGACAAGGGGATGTGGCCCTGCCCCCTTATTACCAGCCGGAGGAGGACGACGAGATGCCCTTTATCTGCTCCCTGTCGGGCGACAATGGCATCATGGGCTGCCACGAGATCCCCCCGCTGAAGGAGCAGGGCCGAGAATGCTGCCTGTCTAAAGATGATGTGTACGACTTTGGGACGGGGCGCCAAGACCTCAATGCCAGTGGCCTCTGCGTCAACTGGAACCGTTACTACAACGTCTGCCGCACGGGCAACGCCAACCCTCACAAGGGCGCCATCAACTTCGACAACATCGGCTATGCCTGGATTGTGATCTTCCAGGTGAGAGCATACAGGCCCAGGACTGGCCGGCCAGCAGCGGGTGGCGTGGCTGGCAACCTCACCCAGCAGGTAAAGTCTTGAGCTGGACTTGGTCACCCACTCCTTGAGATCTGTCCCACATGCTGGCTGGTAGAGGCTCCATCCTGCTCACTTTGCAAGTAGAAAACCCAAGGTTCGAAGGAAGAAAAAAACACGCCTGCTGGGCAAGGAGTCTGTGGGGGCTAAATAGCACATCAAGATTTCAATCCACGTGGGCTCCCCTCAAAGCCTTTGCTCCTTACAGATGCCCAGGTGGGCTGAGTCACAGAGGGCAGGGGCAGGGCGTGGCTCTATTGGCAGCAAGGCCCCACTGGGGTAAGGAAGGTCATTCCTAGAGGAGTGACAGCTGGGACCAGGCCCGGGTGGAGCCTGACTGACTGGCTTGTGTAGAAAATGCTTTCATCCTGTGACCATTGCGCCCATGACGCCACCTTGTGCAGACCATTGTGGCTCCTGTACCAACTCCATCTCTACACTCTTGAGGAGACCAGGCAGGATTCTGGTAATTGGGGCTGTAGGACACTGGGGGTCTTGCCTGGCCTCTCTGTGCCTCAGTTTTCTCCTCTTCATACTGAGTGTGCTCTTCATATTGGGGATATTGTGCTAGCAGACTCCTTGGTTGCCAGCAATAAGCCAGGGCTGTGAGCGGGGAAGTCACCCCTGTGCAGTGAGACTCTGCTGTCCTCAAAAGGAAGAAGGGAAGGAGGGGCAGAGGAGGCCAGGGGACCCCCACTCTACTCCGGGAAGGGCCGCATCAGAGATCCAGAGCTGGGAGGCAGCTGAACTCGGGCCCAAGCACTGTGTTTCGGGTCTCTTGCTTGGTCAGCCCAGAGGGTGGAGGCTGCTCAGGAAAGGTGAGGCGGAGCTAGGGAGGCCCCAGTGCTCAGCCTGTCTTTCCCCAGGTGGCTCCTAGGCTCTAGACGGCATTGTGGGGAGCAAGGAGGGGAATGGTCAGCTGACCCACACCTCCGCTCTGCTGGGGGCCTTGTCATCCGTGTACTGAAGGAGTTAGTGAGCGCAAGTCCAAGGCTTTCTGCTTCCCCAGCTTGGGTGCCCACCCGCCAGTGGTGGGCCTTTGAGCAAGAGAGGACAGGAGTCCCTGCTCCCCTCCTGCCTGGCAGTGTGATGTTGTGACATCAGCGCCTCTTTGAACCTTGGTTTCCTTACCCATGCTGCCCCCTACCCCAGCCTCTGTTGGGGTGTGTCTTGAGTCCTGGTGCACAGGAGGGCCCAGTGTCTTAGATTCGGCCCTGTCCTCATGCCTGCTGCAGGTGATCACTCTGGAAGGCTGGGTGGAGATCATGTACTACGTGATGGATGCGCATTCTTTCTACAACTTCATCTACTTCATCCTGCTCATCATAGTAAGTATCAGGGCAAGTTCGGGACCACGGACCATGGCACTCAGTCCGGATGGGGAGGGAGGGGAAGGATGGGCAGTCCCTAGGGGAGCCTCCTGGGTTAGGGGAGCCTGGCAAGATAGGAGGCAGCCAGAGGAGTGGGCAATCCATCTCCAAGGAGGGGATATTTTAAACGCAGTCAACCAGCCAGTGATTGAAGGGCCTCATTAGGGCTGTGGCTGGGTGCATCCATCACAGCCCCTTGTCTCACTTCTCACCTCCGCCCCAATCTCCAGGGATACAGTCTTTCATGGCCTTAGCTGGGGGTATAGTTCCAGAATGGAGCTTCCTAGGGGTTCCATCTGGTCCCCATTTTTCCTGGGGCAGACAAGATGCTCTAACTGGCTGCACTGGGATTGTTCTTGAGCAAGATATAGGGTAGGAGGTTGGCCTTGGTGGTGGCCTGGTGGAGCTCTGGGAAAGTCTTTGAACTCTGGATTCTCTGCAGCTCTGTCTGTGGTCAGGTGATGGAGACAGGGGTCTCCACCCTTATAGGCCAGCATTTCCTGTCCCCACTTTCCAGTGTCCACTTTGTCCTGGCTGCCTGTGGCTTCTGTCTCAGCATAATCCACGGAGGTCAGGCCTCTGGGAGAGCTGTGTTCACTCCCCAGCATGAAGGCTGGGTTCTCTAGCTTCCTGGTGGTGAGTGAAGGCAAGCTTGACTCCTGTGAGTAACACCCTGACTGAGGAGTCAGGACAGATTGGCTGCTGGCCTGAGACACACCTGCTGTGATGTATCTTCAGCAATTTCCTGGGGAGCCTGGGGCCTTGGATTGAGGAGAAACCCTGGGGAAAAAAAGAAGGGCCCAGATTTCATTCTGCACCACTGGCTATTCATCAACTTACTTTCAACAGAACATCCAGGAAGATGAGCTGAGTTCTGGGGACAGAGCAGGGATCCAGGCCCTGCCCTGCTCCAAGGAGCTCACAGTCTGGGAAAGAAGGGCAGGCAGGTGACAATGACATCGAGATCATTAAGTATCATGATAGAAAGAAGCCCATAGAGGCTGGAGTGGTCACTTGGAGGAGGACAGGGATGTGGGTGACTTCCTGGAGGAAGACAGGAAGCTCTGTCCTCTCCCACAGGAAGCCATTTAGTCAGTGTGACTTGAGGCAGGCTCTTCGTGGGTTCCATGAAGTGGGACAGTGACAACACTGAGTTCCCACGTGATGGGGAGGATTAGCAGGGATGCAACCCGGAGCCTGTATACCCTTGGTATCCAGTAAGTGGTCAGTAAATGTGCCCTGATGTTATTGGGGTCACTTGAGTCCCAAGTATCCCTGTCTCAGGACAGAAGATGATATCAGCAGGCTGGTGGGGGTCTTCAGTCTTCACATATAGCCCCCAGCACCCCTCTGGTTAGGAAAGTCCTGTACCCACTTTGCTCTAGTCCCTCGACTTTACATATGGGGAACAGAGAGGATGAGGGTTGCCTGGGTCATCCAGGGCAACCACTGCTGAGCAAAGACTAGGTAGGAGCCTGCCAGGGGTGACCGTACAGAGGGCAGAGTGTAATCTCTCTGGTTCCTGTGTCCCTAACCAATCCGGGGCAGAGTAGATCTTTGGGAAATGTTATAGATAAGATAATGGAGGCAGAGGACTGCTGGCCATCTTTTTGTCTAAGAGGTAGTCTGTTTCCCAGGGTCCTCTGGGCCAGGAAGCTCTGTACGCCTTTAGCTCTTCAGTTGTATGTAATAGGGGAGAGGAAAGCAGGATGAAGTAGTGACTGGGGCAGCCATCTGCATGTACCTGTTGGTGATGTCCCAGAAGGATGGAGGCCACCTCTCTCCTGCCAGGCCAGAGGAGCTCATTCGGGGTTAGTGAGTACCAGATTAGACGGCTGGTATTGGAATAGTTAGATGGGATATAGAGAGGCTACCCAGCTCCATCTCCCCCTCCAAGCACACAGCCGAAGTCCAGGCCAGTGAGTAGGACTCAGGACCCTTTGACTTGAAGGGGTGTGGCTTTCCTCTTGGCTTCAGCATCTCTGTCCTACGTGGGTGGGTCGTGAGGCCAGGCCTTGGTCCTGATGGGGCCTGGGCTTGGATGCAGTCCTAGCCTGACCTGGGAAGTCACCTAGGTGGTGCCTTTTCCTGCAAGGACTCAGTGATCTTTTCCTGTCCCATCTGTGTCTGTGTTTCTGTCTCCCTGGGCCCCTCCACCTTCCCTGAACCTCTGTCTGTCTATTTCCACCCCTGACTCTGTGTTTCCCATGTGTCCCTGCTCTCTCCATCTCTTCCTCCTTCTCTCTGTCTTCCCTACCTCTCCTCTCTTCTCCTCTTCTTTCTCGTCTCTCTTCTCCCCCTCCCATTCTCCTTCCTTCCCCCTTTCTGTCTTTGACTCTCTGTCCCCTGGCTGTCCCTGTCTTGCTGTCTCTCTGCTCTGACTTCTGTCCTCTCTTCTGTGTCTCTGGTTTGTCCCCCTCCCCTCTTCCCCATTTCTCTGGCCTTCCTCTCTGTCTCCTGCTCTTGCTAACTCTTTCTCCATCTCTCTGCCCCCTTTTTCCTGGGCCCTCCTGCTGGCTCCACCTCTCTCTCTACTTCCCTGGCCCCACTGTCCCCTCCGTCCCTGTTCCTGTCCTTTCCTCCTGTTGGTCACAGGTGGGCTCCTTCTTCATGATCAACCTGTGCCTCGTTGTCATAGCGACCCAGTTCTCGGAGACCAAGCAGCGGGAGCACCGGCTGATGCTGGAGCAGCGCCAGCGCTACCTGTCCTCCAGCACGGTGGCCAGTTACGCCGAGCCTGGCGACTGCTATGAGGAGATCTTCCAATATGTCTGTCACATCCTTCGCAAGGCCAAGCGCCGTGCCTTGGGCCTCTACCAGGCCCTGCAGAACCAGCGCCAGGCCGCGGGCCCGGGGACACCGGCCCCTGCTAAGCCTGGGCCCCACGCCAAGGAGCCCAGCCACTGCAGTAAGTGGCCTTGCCCCTGAAGCTCACGTGGCATTACCTGGGGTCTCAGAACGGCAATATTGCAAGTGGGTCACGCCTGCTGGAACAAGAGGTGTCGGTATCAGATGTGGGATCCAGGGATTCATTCCAGGCTCTGGTGTTTCCCTTATGGCTTATCCAGGACTCATCTGCTCAGCTCACTCCTTGCCTTAGTCCTTGTCCAGCCTGTGTGGGTTAGCCCTCTCCCTGGAGAAATCCTTCCAAGTTCTGTAGGCAAACACGGGTACCACTCCCTTGAACCTACACGTGAAAGTCAAGCGCACAGTGAATCGTTCACAGCCTTGCAAGTCTAGACTCCCTCCCTGTAACCTCCCACACCATCTCCCACCGTGGCCCCCATGACTGTTCCCTGCTCACCAGCACACCCGAGTAAGGACATCAGGCCCCTGGCACATGGGCGGTGCATGTCATTGTATATTGGGATGGACCCTCATCCCCATACTCCACTCCTGCCTCGTGCTTGAGTGGCACTAGACTGTTCGTGTAAGTTTGGTGTTTAGCTTAGAAGGATACTCTCTGGGTATGTAGTGTAGTTGCTAATGTGCTTGCTGAGCAGGTGTGAAAACTCTAGGTTCAAGCCCCACGCGGCATGGTGGTAATGCTGGTGCTCTGGACATAGAACAGGAGGATCAGAAGTTCGAGGGCATCCTTAACTTTGTGAGTAAGTTCATAGTGAGTTCAAGATCAAGTTGGGCTACAGGAGACCCTGTTGCAAGGAGAGATGGGGGAGAGAGAGAGAGAGAGAGAGAGAGAGAGAGAGAGAGAGAGAGAGAGAGAGAGAGAGAGAGATTTACTCCTTAGTCTGTTTCTTTTAAGAAAGAAGGGGACAGACTAAAAATAGTGTCTCCAGTTTTCAGAAGGGAAAACCAAGGCCCAAGAAGATGAGGGAGTCACTTAAGTGGCCTGGTATGTCAATGAAAGGTTCAGTCAGATGGAGTGTCAGAGGTGCTGGGCCTTGCCGAGTGTCTGTCTCTAGCTGCAAATGCACCCAACCCTAAGTGGAGGCTGCCCAGGCTACCAGGGGACTCCAGGTTTGGTCTACTCTCCCCCAGTTGGTGCTGAGAAGTTGATGGGCCCTGGGACTGTTCCTTGGAGCAGTTGTGGAGCATGGCATGTCCTGTTCCCCTCATGAACTTGAACACCACGGGTTGACCCATCTCTTCTCCAGAGCAGGGCTCAAAGGGATCTGCTAGTTTGTGCCTGTGAGTGACAATTACTGCCTGAGGCCCTGCCTGGGGAACTCCATGTTCTGAGCTCTCTTACCCTGCCAGTTAGAGACCGGCAGAGACCGGACAGTTGCCCACTGTCCTAAGACACTAGCCACCTAGATGTGGTTCCAGGTGGCCTGTGGGCTGGCCTAGCAAGTGTAGAGGAGAGCTGGGGTCTGGGCAAGGCTAGCTCTCCCCTTTCTAGAGGTGTGAGTGTAAGGAGGGCTTCTTACTGTTTCCATCACCCTCACCCTGGAACTCTGTGGAGGGGAAGTTCTACACATTTTAGTCCCCCTCACTCCTCAGGCTTCCATACTTTCTTCTTTTCCTGTGTCTGGTGGTGATGTGGATGAGAAGAACTTTGGTACTCTGAGGCTGGAGTAAGATGGCTCAGGCATCTGGTTGCTTTGTAGTATTTGGAGGCTGGTGTAGAGAAGTCCAGGAATTCCTGCTTTTCTTCAAACCCTTTAGAGCTTTAAAAAAAATCTTATTCAAGCAAAATGTGTTTATGTTACTATAATATAGGAAAGCATAAAGAAGAAACCAGCCAGCTGTGGTGGAGCACGCCTTTAATCCCAGCACTCGGGAGGCAGAGGCAGGTGGATCTCTGAGTTTGAGGCCAGCCTGGTCCATGTAGTGAGTTCCAGGACGGTCAGGGCTACATGGAAAAAACAAACAAACAAACAAACAAACAAACATACATAATGAAAGAAATAAAAAAATAAAAAGAAGAAACCCAACCAGCTAGAGGGAAGTCTTCTGACAACCCTTTGAACAGGCTTCCAGATCCAAGGCCAGCCCAGGGGTTGAAAGCCTCAGACCCCATCTGTTGTGATCCCTCCTGCCCCTGCACCCATCTGGCCTGACTCTCGTATGGATGGAAGTCCTGGGAACTCCCAGAGCGAGAGCCTGCCTCTGTCTGGGGCTATCCTTCCTCCCTGAGAGCTTCACACTTGGGCAAAGTAGGGAATGCCAAAGCCACCATAGCTTCCTCTGAGGGGTGTCCACTCTGCACTCAGACCTGTGGTCCCCAGTTCCCCGTAACTGTGCCTGGGAAGGTCTGTTGAGTGACTGGCCCGAGGTCAAGGTCAAAGGTGACCAAGAATTAGCATGGACTGAGGTGCCAGGTGCTGTGGTGAGCCTGTCACGTGTTTAATGAAGACAATCATCTCACAGCTGTGTCAGATGGGTGCTCCCATCCCTGCTTCTGTACAGGGACAGAGCCTGGATGGAGACACATTGTTTTCCAAGAAGCACCAGGCCCGCCAGGCGGGGTCCGCTTGTTTCAGGCAGTGTCCCTTGGGGGAGGTGGGGACCTGGTTTGGACACTAATGCTGCCCTCTGTTTTTTTCAGAGCTGTGCCCACGACACAGTCCCCTGGACCCCACTCCCCACACTCTGGTGCAGCCCATCTCGGCTATTCTGACCTCTGACCCCAGCAGCTGCCCACGCTGCCAGCCTGAGGCAGGCAGGAGGCCCTCGGGCCTGGGCAGCTCGGACTCTGGCCAGGAAGGCTCCGGATCCGGGGGCTCTGCCGAGGCTGAGGCCAACGGGGACGGACCCCAGAGCAGTGAAGAGGGGACCTCCTCCGGCTTGGGGAAGGAGGAGGAGCAGGAGGAGGGTGCAGCCCGACTGTGTGGCGACGTGTGGAGAGAGACACGAGCCAAGCTGCGAGGCATCGTAGACAGCAAGTACTTCAACAGAGGCATCATGATGGCCATCCTGGTCAACACTGTCAGCATGGGCATCGAGCACCATGAACAGGCCAGCGAGGGCACAGGGTGGAGCTGGGGTGGGGCGTGGGGGAGAAGCAGGCCAATGCGGAGCATTGGGTTCAGGTTGGGCAGGGGGGGGAAGGGCACACCCAGTCCAGGCTGAGCCCACCCCCATGTCTGTCTTCTTGACCCTGGCTAGAGTAGTCTAACCCTTCCATATGGCTTCAAAGCCTTGCCCAAGGTAACACTCGGGGACAGATGCTCTTGGGTATCTGCAGAATGAATGGATGATGAGTGCGGCTCAGGACAGGACCTCATGAGGTTGGGACTCCACTCAGGGGCTGCCCACTTCTTTTCCTCCTAAGCTGCCCGGAAGTCTGCACTCCATAGGGCACTCCTGGGCTAACAGCCTGTCTAATCCTGGCTCCATTTGGAGTAACCCTATTTCCTGGCTCCTGTCCACTAGCCCTTTTTGGAGGGTGTGGCTTCCTTGGCCTGCTCCTCAGCCTGGTAGGGCACCCCCCCCACTTGCCAGATGGCTATGCCAGGCCCACTGACTCGAGGTTCCTCAGATAGCCAACAACCTGGCTTGAACCCACCTACTGTGGCGAGATTGACACCCCAGCAGGAACTGGATTCTGAGTCCCCTTGGCCATGGTGTCACCGTCATTCTGCAAACAAACCCCTTCTCTGTGCCTAGAGGGGGCCACGCTCTTCATTTCCCTCCTCATTAGCTCACCAAGCACAGGCTTCATTCAATTTAGTTAAATGTGGCCCCTGGGGCTGCCACCGACACTCTGTTGGTACTGCCAGTTTACCAGCTATTCTGACTTAATTAGAAAGATCTTTGGGGAGGGCTGCGGGGTGAGATCTCTGCAGGGGGAAGCTGATGAGAGGAGAGGACTATACTTTGCCTCAGGGCCCCGGCCTGTCAGAAAGCAGAGACCCAGCTGGGTTTACACTCTTGAGGAAGGTGCTGTGGGAAGAGCTGCTATTGGGTGCCTGGCTCTGGTGTCTACACCCTGCTATACCAGAGTCGGAGCCGTCTCTGGCTTCCTGGAACCAGTTGGTGAGAGCCAATTTTCTCACACTTGGGAATTTAGCAAGCAGTTGTTAAATAGTAGCTGGTTTGAAATGGGTTATGGAGAAAGAATTTACACCATGGAAAGTGGCAGATGCTACAAGGCAAGGCTGTTTCCCACTGGTGGGTTTGTTTGGACCCCACTGGTCTTTGCCTTCTCGAAGAGTCTCCAAGACAACAGTCAAGGCAGCTTTCCTTTTACTTCCAGCCTGACCTCGGGCCAGTCATGGTTCCTGCATGAGTCTGCTCAGGGTCTTTTCTGGCTCATCTCTTGTCCCTGCCATATCCCACTTGAGTAGGCTTCCTTTCTTTAAAATATTGTTTTGAGCTGGGCAAGATAGTGCTTGCCTTTAATCCCAGCACTCGAGAGGCAGAGGCAGGTGGATCACTGAATTTGAGGCCATCTTGGTCTAAAGAGCTTGTTCGTGGACCGCCGGGGCTACTCAGAAACCCTGCCCCGAAAACACAACAACAAAACCCACTTGTTTTTTTATTATGTCTTTACCCATTGAGCTGACACCTCACTGGGCCCCTTGAGCAAACTTCCTAACTCTGCTGGAGCTTCTTCCATTGGCACAGCAGAAGTCACGTGGTGCTGCAGTCACCTCCTGCCTGGAGTCTCCACCTGCCTGAAAGACGCTCCTGACAAGTGTAGGGTCTACCCTGATCTCCCCACCTGCAACCTCAACTGAGAGACGTCTCCCTCCGAGGCATATCACTGGAAACTTAGTAAGCTCCAGGCCTCGAGAGAGCAGGGTGTCCCTGAGTCCTCACAAATATTTTCCAAGCGGGTGTCACAGCTTCCTGTTTTCACATTTGGAAGGCCACTGCTTGGGGGCCATATCCTTCATTTCGTGGTCTGGATTCCGACCCTGGTTCTTCTGCTGATAGACCAGGTGGCCGTGGGAAAGTCAATTGCTTACCTAGCTAGTGTCTCTATCTACAGATAAGTCAGACAGTCCCCCCACCCCATCCCCACACACACACACACACACACACACACACACACACACACACACACACACACACACACACACACACGGTGGTCGGGAAGTGGTTGTCTAGTAAGCATTCACGAGTCCATCATTACTAGCAGGTCTTTTGTCTGAGTCTTCTGCCCCCAGCCTGGGTGAGTTTACCATCCACTGTCTGGAGCCTCAAAAATTAATTAAAGAAGAAGCGAGGAGGAGGAAGCATTTTTAAACCATTCTTTTTAAAGCAGTACCAAGTGGCAGCCATTGTTCAGCTGGGAGCTGCGCAGGGCCCGCCGGTATTTTTGTTCCTCGCCCTGGGCTCTCAGACATCTCTCTGCGGGAAACTGATCCGCCCCCAGGTTTATTTTGAGCATCCCCCACTGAGGTGGCACCCACAGTGAGAGGTGGCCCAGGCATGCAGATGGCATGCAAGGAAAAAGGGGAGAGTGTCACAGGTCCTTTCCTCCTGCCTCCACTGGGCCCTGCACCCCACCCAGGCCTGCAGAAAACTCTGTACCACTTGCAAGGGGACAGGTGGTGAGGTCCTGGCTTGTCACCCCTGCCTCCCTAAATACAGGGAGCTCAGTACAGATGCTCATGGCCTTTAGCATAACCACTGCTGCTCAAATAATGTAATGGAGGGCCATCACCACGAACACTTTGCTGGTTCGGGCTCCATATGTCTGCGAATATTCCTTGTAGGGCTTGGCCTGGAAGGAAGTCCCAGGTAAAAGGATGTCAGCCAGTCATGGACCTGCATGTGTCTGATGAAGAGAGAGATAATGCCCAACAAGGGCAGGGTGTGTCTTGATGGAAGAGCACTTGCCTAGCATGTCTTGGGTTCAATTCCCAGCACCAAAAAAAAAAAAAAAAAGGAATCCCCAGGAATCTTGGGAGATTTGAAAAGTCTACACCCCTTGGGTAGTCTCTGGTTGAGTTGTGGGACCATAAGGAGAGTCAGGTCAACTTGGCTGCCAGGTTTCATCTTCACAGAAGCCCTGGAGGGCAAGCAGGGTATGTGTCTCATCTCTACTGGGAAGATGCAGGCAGATGGGGAAACTGAGGAAGGTGAACAGGCTGTCCACGTGACCTGACAAGCAGCTGGCAGGGCTGGCTCCGGGGTGCAGAGTGCGGAGAGCAGCTGTGAATGATCACAACAGAGGTGGGGCACAGTCAGGAAGACACTTGGAGTAGTCCCTGCCTTAGTGTCTCCCTGACTAGACCTGGGACTCCTCTCGAGCTGGCCAGGGCCACCCTGAAGCCTCATCTCGGCCTCGGTGAAGGCTGGTCAAGGCGGAGAGTGAAAAGCAGAGGCTTGTGTGGAATGGGCACCATGAGGGGGTCCCCCCAAGCTTAGGGATACCCCACTCTAGGATGTAGGATCATTTTGGTTCAGGCCTTCCCAGTAGTGGGTGACTCAGAGCTCATTGGGTATCTCCTGTCAAGTAACCCAGGCTTAGGGCGAGTCTGGGAAGAGGATTATGGGATGGTTTAGTGCCTGACGTTTTAACTCCTTGAGAACCTCATGAGAGAAAGAGGCACTAACGTGGGTCACAGCCCAGGAGGGCTTCCTGGCACTGAGGATGGATTTTGGAGGATGACCACGAATCATCAGTCAGAAAGACAGGTACAAAGGAGGGGCGGGACCCAGAACTTTCAAGAAGGTGTGTGCAAAGGGTGTGGTGGACAGCCCATGGACAAGCAGGGCTGCTTATCCACGGAGGGCCTCAAGGACGCTTCTATCCTCGGTGCAGTGGGGAGCCAGGGAGGGCTTTAAGCAGGGGAATAATGTCTGCTGAACAAACTTCTTCTAAAATGTGTCCCAGTGACGGCACCTGGTTCACGGCAGAGGGAGGAGACACGACTCCAGAGCGGACTCCGTCTTGGCCTGGTCGTGACCCCGACTCTCACCCTGACCATTCTCTTCCTAACTATTGAGTGGGGACAGCATAGGCAAGACTGAAGCTTAGCCGATCAGCGCATAGAAAGTGCTTCCCACACCCACCCTAGGGAGGAACTCAGCTGATGTCTGCTGCCATAGTCGCCATGGTGCCGGGCTGGGCTTGAGGGCTTCCTGGACTAGGTCAAAGACCCTTGCATGCCCTTTCATCTACCCCTGCAGAGGTGGCCAGAAGCTGGGCAGCCTGGGGCCACTACACCCAGCATTGGGCCAGGATGAGCCCCCTATACCTTCGAGATGTAAGCTGGTGTTTTCTGACCTGGACCGACCACCTGCTCTTTCACAGGGTGCATGTTAGGCATTCCTGTTAGACTTCTCACTGTCTGTTGTCCTGTCTGTCTGTCTGTCTGCCGGTCTGTCTGTCTGTGATGTTTGGGTTGCCTCTCCTTTCCTGGCGTGACTCTGACTTCCACCATGTCACTGTGTTTCAATCTGTCTCCCTTTTCCCCCCCTAAAATAGGATCTCATGTAGCCTAGGCTGGCCTTGAACTCAATAGGTAGTCAACAATGACCTTGAAATTCTGATCCTCCTGCCTGCCACCAACCTCTGGCGAGCTAAGATTACAGGTGTGTGCTGCCCTATCAAGTTAATGGGTGTGGTGCTTGCACTTTGGACCTCGTGCGTGTTAGACAAGCACCTCCACCGACAGAGCCCCATCCGAAGACCATCTTCTGTATGTCAAAGGCAGAGGCAGAAGCCCTGTCTAAGTCCGGGCTTTCGCCTCTGCCCTTTGCTTACCGTGTCCCTATCTGTCTGTCCATCCACCTGGCTTCCATCTCTGCATCTCTACCTCGTCCCTTCCATCCCCCACTTGGCCTCCCACTTGTGGTGTCTATATTCATCTGTCTGCCTCTCTCCAGCCTGCCTCTCTCCCAGAAAAAAAAAAAAATGCTCTTGGGAGAGATGGATGGTCCATTAGAGGAAGATTAACAGGTGTGCGCTGCCTGGAGAAACAGCTGTTGCGGGGGAGGGGGGAGGCGAGTTAGTGACCTTTCTGAAGCGCTGTGGCTCCAGCACGGTTGGAGGGAACGTGTACACATTGTATGCGGCTAAGAGCCAGCGGATGGGCATCACGGACCTGTCAGCAGCCACACTACTCCTCTCCAAAGATTTGGCTTGGGTGGGCTGGGTGAGCAGCATCGGAATCCCTCCCACCTACACCCTTCCCAGGGTCCTTCTCCCCTGGCGTTTTGTGAGTCAAATGTAATTACGGATGGAAATGGGTCCCTCTCCTTTTATCTGGGATTGAGAGGAACTGGCGGTTTTATTGGATTTCCTGGGCACTAGATGGGAGGCTGGTGGCTGCATAATTTTTTCTTTCTTCTTGTAAGCCATGTGGAATCAAAGTTGGGCCCCTGGGGTTCCCTGCTGCTCGGTGGAAGGGCTGAGCTTGGAGTCAGGGTGCTGGCAGGCAGAGATGGCTTGCTGTCGTGGCACTTGTCTGTCACCCAACCCTTGCCCAGGATGGGCCTTTGGCTTGGTGACCCTTCTCCGCTCCCCTCTGTCACCAGCTCTCTCCTTTTACTTCCTGCCTGGCTCCCCAGCACACTCAAGCCATACTTAGCTTTACCGGTGTTGGTGGGTACCGGCTTGCTGTGTTTTAGGGTGATCTGTGGGACTCTGTCACCGAGAGTGGGCATCCCCCTACCCGCTGCAGGCTCTTGGAAGACCTCTGTGATACACCCAGGAGTGAACAGATGAATGAATGAGTGAATGGGCTGGTTCAGGCAGGGTTACTGTGGGCTGCCATGGAATCTACTATTCTTGCTGGGTGGTTCTGTGCAAGTTGGTCCCCATCACCCAGCCGGTTTCCTTAGTTATCAAATGGAAAGGCCAGTGGTGGCCTATCAGGCTTTGTGGTTCAATGAGGGCGGAATAAGTGGTCATTGTTCTTCTAGGATTCAGACAGGAGCCAGGGGTGTCCCCTTGAGCATAAGCTAGGCCCTTCACTGTGGAGAGGAAAGCCTCCTTGCCTGGCCCTTACCCAGTGGCTGCGAGTCCATGAGACTGTATACTCTACACCTTGCTCATGGATAAGGGGAGGGAGGCCCAGAGGCAGGGAGCCATGCCTGGAACCATCTTCTTTATCCCCTATGGCACTGTTTGTTTGAAAGCAGGGTTCTCAGGGGTTCCATTCCAAGCTGCCTCTTAAAACCTGGAGAGAAAGAAGTCCAGGGGTAGAGGGAAGCCTTGGCTGAAGAATGGGGGTCCAGTGTCACCAGCTAGTGACTTTGGACACTTCCCTTGCTCTTCTTGGTGTTCCCTGAGAGCCACTGTGGAGGTGTCCCATGCCTAGGGCTGTGCCTGGCATGTGGTAGGTGCCCTGTCTTTGACATTCCACTTCCTGGCAGCGTGTGAGAGGCAGACCCAGCTGTAACACGGGTAGTGTAATGCCTCCCAGTGCACAGTACCAGCACCACTTGTGGGCTGCCTCACTCCTTAGTAGATACCACCCCTCTCCCAGGATCCAAAGGTAGCACAGCTAAGAAGCCCTAAAGACTATGGTGCAGCAATAGGGACCCACCAGGGTCACACGTTCTCCACCCCCACCCCCCACAGCCCGAGGAGCTGACGAACATTCTGGAGATCTGTAATGTTGTCTTTACCAGCATGTTTGCCCTGGAGATGATCCTGAAGCTGGCTGCCTTTGGGCTCTTCGACTACCTGCGGAACCCTTACAACATCTTTGACAGCATCATCGTCATTATCAGGTAAGCACCCCCGCCACCCCGCCACCCCGCCACCCCACCACCCCGCAGCTGAGGAGCAGGAGGGAGAGCCCCAACCCCTAACAGCACAGGGAGTCTCGGAATGACAAAGGAAACCATTACTGACAGGCGGTTATCCAAATACCGAACGAACCGGGTAATTTAGTAGTATATGCTTCTGCATTAATGCACTCAATAGACAGGTAGCAGTGAGTCTGAGGCTACCCGAGTTCCGAACAGGGGTTGGAAACACACAGGAATCGCTCATTATGCAACCTGAAGATATCAGCTATTTTGATTGCCCATGAAGTCATGGCTATGGTTGGCTCTCTGGTTTGTTGTTTACGTTCATAGTCAAAAGAAGCATGCAACCCCCAAAAGAGGACAGGCAGTGACATTCAGAGACTTGGGAGGCTTCAGACAAAGACTGCTGCCTCCTCTCTGTCTTTCTTTACGTGTGTGCGTGGGCATGTGTGCATTCGCACATGTGTGTAGGTCAGAGGACAACTTGGCAGGAGTCACTTCTCTCCTGCTCCGTGGGTCCTGAGGATTGAACTCAGGTCCTCAGGCTTGGTTGCAAGCTTCTTGACCTGCTGGGTCATCTCACCAACTCTAGAGCCACAGGCTTGTTCTTAATGCAGGATCTGTGGGCTCCTGGCTAGGAAACCCCAGTTTAAGGGATGCTGTGGTATAGTACCCAACACCATTTGTTAGATGGATGGATGGATGATGTTAGCCGTTCCCCTGTTCTCCTTGCCCTGTCTGCCTCTTCTATCTTCCTATCCTCTTGGCCTCCCACTGACCCCTTCTGCCTCCCCCAACACTGGCTGCAGCATCTGGGAAATCGTGGGGCAGGCGGACGGAGGCCTGTCTGTGCTGCGCACCTTCCGGCTGCTGCGGGTGCTGAAGCTGGTGCGCTTCATGCCGGCGCTGCGGCGCCAGCTCGTGGTGCTCATGAAGACCATGGACAACGTGGCCACCTTCTGCATGCTGCTCATGCTCTTCATCTTCATCTTCAGGTGAGCCCCGACCGCCCAGGACTCAACAGTGGGGGCCTGATGGGGGCTGGGGGCGTGAGCCTGGGATGTGGTGGCTGATGGAAGTTCCTAGGGACAAAGCTGCCAGGATCTGGCTGTGAATCCCGGCACCACCACTCAACCCTGATCACTCTGGGCAGGTCCTTCCTTTGAGCCCCAGCATTCCCCTCTATTAACACGGACTTGAGATCTCCCTCTGTTCTGGTTCTGGGTGGTGTCGGGACTTGCAGAGAGCTCAGTGTGCTGAGTCTCCTGAGCCGTTTCCTTCCCTTCCACAGCATCCTTGGGATGCATATCTTCGGCTGCAAATTCAGCCTCCGCACGGACACTGGAGACACAGTCCCCGACAGGAAGAACTTTGATTCCTTACTGTGGGCCATTGTCACAGTGTTCCAGGTGAGTGACAGCTGAAAGTTCATGGATTTGGGGTGTGTGTGTGTGTGTGGGGGCTGCGGGAACATCTGGAGAGCAGGTCTGGGAGGGGCTAAGGCTGACAGCCTGGGCTTGGGAGGATCCCAGGGCTGAGCTGTGTCCTTCTCAACAGATCCTCACTCAGGAGGACTGGAATGTCGTCCTCTACAATGGCATGGCCTCCACCACTCCATGGGCCTCCCTCTACTTCGTTGCCCTCATGACCTTCGGCAATTATGTACTCTTCAATCTCCTGGTGGCCATCCTGGTCGAGGGCTTCCAGGCTGAGGTAACTATAACCCTGGGCGGGTTACTGGGCAGGGGACGGGGAGCCTGGTGGCGGGGGATAAGTACCAGCTCATAATTTTAGCAAGTAACATCCCCCCAAAGTAGAGCTGCCAATGAGGTGGTGAGCTTCCCATCCCAATTGTGGATGCAAATTCTCCTCCAGGAGCCTTCTCTACCTCAGATTCTAAAGCCTCCAAGATCTGGCTTTCTTCCATTCTGTTAGGCTTTGGGGAGTGCTGAAAGTCAGGAAGACTGGGTTTTGTGGCTGAAGTCCTCATTAACCTCTCAGGTCCCTGGTCTGAACCAGTTTCCCCATCTATACAAGGAGGGTGGAAGCAGCCATTGAAAAATCCCAAGGGCGGGGTGGGAAAAGGCAGAGCCGACCTGTTCCAATGTGAGCTGATCTCCCAGGGTGATGCTAATCGCTCCTACTCTGATGAGGACCAGAGTTCATCCAACATGGAGGAGTTTGACAAGCTCCCAGAAGTCCTGGACAACAGCGGGGGTAAGCTCACATCCACTTTCCACTCAGGGTCAGGAGCCTTATGTAGATTCCCAGGTGGACACAGGGCACAGTGGCTTCCCCATGAAGCCTAGGCTCAGGGACTACTTGTCTGTTTTTTATGATTCTACCTGAAAGAGATGCTTGGTTTCAGAAATGGACGTTCACGGACATTCTGGGTTCCCCTAGAAAGCCCATTTGCTTCCCTTCCCACGTGGGGCCCCAGTGTCTTAGGACACGGCCCGAATTCCGGTCATGTCTGATACCACTAGGTAGCCTTTTCCAACCAAGCCCAGTGTCCCTGCGTGTGAGCATGGAAGTGAGGTCCTCCTGCTGGGTAGAGGTATAGGTTGCCCCTAGAACAGAAGGAAAAGGGTTCAGGAAGAGGTAAATAAGCAACCTTGTAGGGAGGAGGGAGGAAGGCATGAAAAATAGATAGCAACCGCCAGGATTTCCTAGCAGAGGATGTCTCCCCAGAAAGGCTCTCCATCTACAAACATCTACTTCTGATTGTCTCATGGCTTCCTCTGCTCTTCCCTCTGTCTGTCTGTCTGCTGTCTTCATCTCACACCTCCAGATCTCAAGCTTTGCCCAATACCCATGACACCCAATGGACACCTGGACCCTAGTCTCCCCCTGGGTGGGCATCTGGGTCCTGCTGGTGCCATGGGCACTGCCCCCCGCCTCTCACTGCAGCCGGACCCGGTACTGATGGCCCTAGACTCCCGCAAAAGCAGCGTCATGTCGCTGGGCAGGATGAGCTATGACCAGCGTTCCTTGGTGAGTCCTGTGGATGCTGTGATGGATGCTCCCCGCTGGAGGTGGAGGGCACTAAGGGACTGTGGCACAAAGTGCCCTGGCTAGGGTACCATACTATCTAGTCTAAATAGGGTCTGTGTTTATGGCAATTCTGGGTGCTGTGTGCCAGAACAGGTCTTGGCAGCTGGAATAAAAGTCGGTGGTCTGGTGGAGAGACCTAGGATTTCATCTTGGTAGCAGTGTATCGACTTAGGGGGTGAGGCCAAATGGAAGTTTAATCTGGCCTCTGCCGCCTCTGAGCTGTGTAAAAGCAACCAAATTATCACCTTTCTCTGAGCCTCAGTTTCCTTACCTGGAAAGCAGGCCCTTGTATACTATATGCTTTGCTCCAAGATGGAGGGGTTTAACCTGAGTCATACATTGGAGTGGGTGGGCTCACTCTAGCGTTGCTGGCAGGAGGTCCCGGCCTTGGTGCTAGATTGTGGTGTGGGTGGCTGCTGATCCAAGCCCGGGCCTCTCTGCAGTCCAGCTCCCGGAGCTCCTACTATGGACCCTGGGGCCGCAGCGGGACCTGGGCCAGCCGTCGCTCCAGCTGGAACAGCCTGAAGCACAAGCCACCTTCAGCTGAGCACGAGTCCCTGCTCTCGGGGGAGCGTGGTGGCAGCTGCGTCAGGGCCTGTGAAGGTGCCCTGGAGGAGGCGCCGCCCCGCCCCGCCCCCCTGCATGCCCCACATGCCCACCACGTGCACCATGGACCCCACCTTGCGCACCGCCACCGCCACCACCGCCGGACGCTGTCCCTCGATACCAAGGACTCGGTGGACCTGGCAGAGCTAGTGCCCGTGGTGGGCGCCCACTCGCGAGCTGTTTGGAGGGTAGGGGGCCAGGCTCCGGGGCATGAGGATTGTAATGGTAGAATGCCCAACATTGCCAAAGATGTCTTCACCAAGATGGATGACCGCCGCGACCGTGGGGAGGACGAGGAGGAGATCGACTACGTGAGTAGGGACTGGACAGGACCCCTGAGAAGCTGGAGACTGTGAGAGCAGTCTGCGGGGCTGGAAGAGGCAGATCCAAGGGACATGGCTTTGGGCTGTGCTGAAGTGGTGGGTGGGGCTGGAGGGCGGGGCTAGAACTGCCCACACCTGACCTACCCTGTTGCCAATCCTTCTTCGGTTGGGGGCTGGGGAAAGAGTTGAGAGTTCAACCCATGCCCCCCAGTTTGTTGGCTGGCAGAGTGGGAAGAGAGGGGTCACTCTGCGCGGCACCAACCCTGGCACCCGATTCCTTGCCTGGCCAGACCCTGTGTTTCCGCGTTCGCAAGATGATTGATGTCTACAAGCCTGACTGGTGCGAGGTCCGTGAGGACTGGTCGGTCTACCTCTTCTCCCCTGAGAACAAGTAAGCAGTGGCTGGCCGGGAGTGAGGGCCAGAGGAGGAGGGTGACATGCCTGGGAGGGAGAATTATTTACCAAGCTGGACAAGGGCACTTCCATAAGCCAGAGAGAGGAGGGTCTTCAAGGAAAGGGGAGGTTCCAGATGTCCCTCCTCGGCTTTCCTGAGCATCTCTTTTGTTTTTGAGCCAGCCTCGTGTTGGGCACAAGCCTGGGCAGATCCACGAGCAGCCTGAAAGCTCAGTTGGCGCCCTTCCCATCAGGGGCCTTTGTGTTGGGTGTTGGAGGCAGATAAAAAAGTTGGCACCTGTTGAATGGCTACAGGAAGGGAGAGGGATCCCTTCCTCTAACCCATTCTGGTCCCTGAGTGTGTGTATTGGTCCTCTGCCTTCCTTCTGGTCAGAGTGGGAGGCAAACTGACCCTCTTGGGGCTTCCTCAACTTCCACTTAGGTTCCGGATCCTGTGTCAGACCATCATTGCTCACAAGCTCTTCGACTACGTGGTCTTGGCCTTCATCTTCCTCAACTGCATCACCATCGCTCTGGAGAGGCCCCAGATTGAAGCTGGTAGCACTGTGAGTGGCCCTGGGGCCAGGCAGAGGGTCACAACACTGGTGATGGCCAAGGTGGGGGGAGCCCAGGAAGAGCTCAGCTAAACCAGAGGCTTAGCATGCAGAGAGAGAGAGAGAGAGAGAGAGAGAGAGAGAGAGAGAGAGAGAGAGAGAGAGAAAGAGAGAGAGAGAGAAAGAGAGAGAGAGAGAGACAGAGAGAGACAGACAGAGACAGAGAGAGAGACAGACAGAGAGAGAGACAGAGAGAGAGAGAGAGAGAGAGAGAGAGAGAGAGAGAGAGAGAGAGAGAGAACAGGGAGCTTGTCTGTGGGAGTGGAAGGCCACTAGATCTGAGAAGTGGTAGCCATAGCGGCTGCTCCTGGCTGGAGACTGACTAGGCACCTGGGCATTTGTGGAAAACTTGGACTCACGGCTCCCCCCACTCTTTCAGGAGCGCATCTTCCTCACGGTGTCTAACTACATCTTCACAGCCATCTTCGTGGGCGAGATGACGCTGAAGGTTGTTCTGGGCTTCACCAGCATCCTTCCCACCCCCACCTGGAGCCCCTGGCCTAGGCCTCACCTCTCCCGCTGGCCTGGTCCTTAGCAACATTTCACAGGCCCCTGAGGTCCACTCCTGTTGGGCTCTAGACCCTGGGTGGAGCTTCTGGGATGAGAGGGGGTCAGTGTCTCCCTCTTCTCCAACCATCAAACCCAGCTAGAAAGGCACGTTTAGGTAGAAGCATTACTCTGGGACGCTTCCCAGTGTGGGTGGCTTTGGAGTGTGATCTTATAGTCATGCTCTGAGACCACAGCTTGGAGACTTCCCTGGGCCCAGACCCTGGTCCTTCCTACTTATCATCAGCCCTCAGAAGAGCCATCATCATGAGCCACACCCCACCCATCACCTCCGTAACAGGAGGCAGACCTGACCTCCCTTTGTCCTGTCCCTGGGTGGGAGTCTTCTGGACCCACCCACTTCCCAAGGTTTGACCCCAACCCTGCCCCCCAGGTGGTTTCTCTGGGCCTGTACTTCGGTGAGCAGGCGTACTTACGCAGCAGCTGGAACGTACTGGATGGCTTCCTAGTCTTTGTGTCCATCATCGATATCGTGGTATCTGTGGCCTCCGCGGGGGGAGCCAAGATTCTGGGGGTCCTCCGGGTTCTGCGGCTCCTACGCACCTTACGTCCTTTGAGGTAAGGACCCTGCCACACAGCGTGTGGGGGTGGAGTGGAGGACAAGTGTTGCTACACTGTATAGGGAAATTGCCTGAGTCTAAGGGGATCGTCACTCTGGCTAGGCAATGCAGGCTCCCAAGAGCATTGTGCCAAGCATACCACGTTGCTGGGGGAGGAGCCGAAGAGCCTAGGACAAGGGCTCACATGGCTTCCATGGTGTGACCTCCTCTGTGTTCCTGGGTGGCTCACTGCCATCTCTCGGTATCATTTCTTGGGTGTGGTGTGTACCCTCTGGGGACTGGGTGAGGGGTCAAGCGCCCTTCTGTGTATTGATCTAGGTAGAGATTGCTGCTCACCCCCCGTCCTAGGTAACCTGGCTACTGTCTCTTCATTTCCTGTTGGGACCTCGCCTTTCAGGAGGCCTGGTGACTGTGGGCTGAGTTGGGGATGTCTCTCTGCCGGCTCACAGTGTCCTGTCCTTCCTTGCCCGCCTGCAGGGTCATTAGCCGGGCCCCTGGCTTGAAGCTGGTGGTAGAGACACTCATCTCTTCCCTTAAGCCCATCGGCAACATCGTGCTCATCTGCTGCGCCTTCTTTATCATCTTCGGCATCCTGGGGGTGCAGGTGAGGGGGTGCCCACTCTGTGGGGTGACAAGGAGCCCAGCACAGCCTATTCGTGCCTACCCCACCACCCTGTGTTCACTCACTTGGGGATTCACGGGGTCTTGGTGGAGTCAAGTGAAGGAGACAGACCCAACCTGGGTTGATTGAGTAAGGGGCAGGTTGTGTGGGCCAATTCCTGGAGGACCTTTTCCTCCTCTGATTGGGCCTCCCTCACCCCGAGCAACCAGCTCTGCCCCCCTTCCACAGCTTTTCAAGGGAAAGTTCTATCATTGCCTGGGAGTGGACACCCGAAACATCACCAACAGATCTGACTGTGTGGCGGCCAACTATCGCTGGGTACATCACAAATACAACTTTGACAACCTGGGCCAGGTGAGCACTTCAGGGGTTCCAGGCCTGGCTCTAGTCCTGCACTGTTGGGACAGACCCTGGGATTTTTTTTTCCCCTTCTGAGCAGCAGTTTCCCATCCTGCAAAGTGGGTAGGGGTGGAGCTCTGCTCACAGGAGGGGTGAGGCTGGTACCCTGCATGCAGAATCTGCCAGCATGTGAAACTTGGCAGGTACTTCAGGAACACAGGTTCTGGTCTTGACTTCCCACCCAAGGGACAGTAATGGGAGTTTTAGAGCCACCCACACTTGGGCATACACCCCAGCTTTTTTTTGGTAGGGGTGTTCTCTCTGAGGTTCAGTTTCTTTCTCTGTCAAATGGGCAAGCTGAACTCGGGACTAGTCCATTAGACCCCTTGGCCTGGTGGCTTCTCTTTCCTAACAATTTAGTCAGCGTGCAGGATCCCACGTTGCCTTTGGTACCCTCTCCTGAGAGCCTGATGCATTTGGGTAATGTTCCAGGTGAGAGCTGCCTCCAAAGAGCCTCCGTTCCCTAGCCCCACAAAGACCTCCAGGCAGCTAGGTATTTCAGAGAGGGGACTGTCTTTTTTCCCTAGGGTGCAAGAAGAAGCAGGATCCAAGCTGGTGGCCCCTCACTGGTGGCCCCCTCACTGGTGGCCCCTCCCTTTGCCCCACTGCTCACTGGTGGTCCCCTCACTGGTGGCCTACGGTAGATTCCCTGATGCTCACTCACAGGTCTACACTCTCACACTTGACTTAACGCTGGAGGCTGGGTTGAGACCCAGGGCTCCTAAGCTTCTGATTCCAGGTCCTGGGGACTCCTGGGGTGACAATGGCACAGCCCCTCAGGCTTGTCAGGAAGCTTCCCATCTAAAGACTCGCTGCCCCTTTCACAGGATCCCGTGCTTCTGCCATGCACGGGTCAGGGCATGGGAGCTCATGGACTTTCTTGCTGGACATCTCACAGTTACTGCTGGAACTGAGATGGTAGCTCAGGACTCTGGCTCCAGCTCTCCTTCTACCTCCACAATAGCAGCCGCAGGGCACTCAACAGGCACACAGTAGGTGTTCAGAGAGGCCATCAGCAGAGGGCACAGCTCTACTACTCAGGAAGACCTCTTTGTCTTTTGGTCTTCTAGAGGCAGAACATTGGAGGACTGATGTACCCACATCTCTTACCCCCACCTCTTCCTTTGTCTTCCAGGCTCTGATGTCTCTCTTTGTCTTGGCCTCCAAGGATGGCTGGGTGAACATCATGTATAATGGATTGGATGCTGTTGCTGTGGACCAGCAGGTGGGCATGGCTTGGGCCACAGCTGCTGAGGATGGTGGGGAGGGACCCGTAAGTCACCTCTGGCTCTTGGTCTCCTAGGACCTACCAGGTTAGATCTGGATCTAGAGGAGTGAGGAGGGTCAGGGGTGATGAGTACACTTGTGAGTGTCCCTCTACTCCTTGTCCGCCTCTCTCCTCTTCCTAGCAGTGGACTCCACCCGCTATTCTGAGCTTGGCTGTCTCCTGCTCACTTTGTTTTCTGCTTTGTTTATGGATGGATGAATAAGTGGGTGGGTGGGTAGGTGGATAGGCGGGTGAGTGGCAGGTTGAGTGGATGGAAAGCTGGGTAGATGAATGGATGGTAGATGGATGGATAGATGGGTAAGTGGGTAGGTGGGTGAGTGGATGGGAGGATGGGTGAGTAGGGAGATGGATATGGTGTGGGTGGGAAGGTAGATGAATAGATGGATGGGCAGGTACATAGACGAGTCTATGAATGGGTGAATGGATATATGGATGGATGGATAGACAGATGACAGACAGACAGACAGATAGGTCTATAGATAGATAGGTAGATAGATAGATAGACAGACAGACAATTAGATAAATAAGTAAATGAATGAAGAGCCAGGTGGTGGTGATGCATGCCTTTAATCTCAGCAAAGGGGGCAGAAGCAGGCAGATCTCTGAGTTCGAGGCAAGCCTGGTCTACAGAGTGCATTTCAGGACAGCCAGGGCTACACAGAGAAAGCCAGTCTCAAAAAAAAAAAAAAAAAACCAACCAAAAATTAAACTAAACTAAAATAAAAGAGATGAATGAGTGGGTGGGTGAATGGGTAGATGACTGGGTTCATGGATGAAAAGATGTGTGGGTAGATGGATGGATGAGTAGGTGGGATGATGGATAGATATAAATAGGTTGGATAGATAGTGAGTGAATGGATGGATGAGTGGGTAAATGGGTGAGTAATGGAATTATGGATTGGATATATGGTGGATGGATGGATGGGTGAATGGGTGAGTGGGTAGATGGGTAGATAATGGCTAGATGGATTGGAAAGATGGTGGATGAATGGATGGGTAGATGGGTGGATAAGTGAATGAGTAGATGGGTGGATGAGATAGATGGGTGGATGAGTGAGTGGGTGGATGAGTGGGTGGGTGGATGGGTGGGTGGGTGGATGGGTGGATGGGTGGGTGGATGGATGAGTGAGTGGGTGGATGGGTAGATGGGTGGGTGACAGAGGAGTTGGGTAGACGGTGGGTAGATGATGCTTGCATACGTGAATAAGTGGTAGGTCAATGAATAGAGAGCAGACCAATGTGTGTAAAGACAACCACAGGAGCAGGGAAGGAGAGGGCCCCTTTGCTGACCTCCTTACTCAGGTCAGGCTAGACATTTCCCGTTTGCTGTGTTGTTTTCACCGTACACTTTGAAGGCAAGCTGTCCTAACTCCCATTACACCAAAGGCTTGGTGAAATCAAGTGCGCATCTGTGGCCTTGCTGTGCAGACCAGCCTCCTGAGCCCTCGCTCTGCCTCTCCTGCAGCCTGTGACCAACCACAACCCCTGGATGCTGCTGTACTTCATCTCCTTCCTACTCATTGTCAGCTTCTTCGTGCTCAACATGTTCGTGGGTGTGGTTGTGGAGAACTTCCACAAGTGCCGGCAGCACCAGGAGGCTGAGGAGGCGCGGCGGCGTGAGGAGAAGCGGTTACGGCGCCTGGAAAAGAAGCGCCGTAGTGAGCAGATGATGGAGGCTGGGATGGGCAGGGTCTCTCTACCCACTGCTGTGCCTCCTGGGTGATGCCCTAGGGTGGGCCTGATTGAGGCCTGCTGGGCTTTTGGAAATGGAAGGGAACCAAAGATTTAATCCATCCTCTGCCCATGGCCCAGCCCCCTTCCCCAGCATCTACTTGTCTAGGTGACCTGAGACCTTCAGTGATGACATCACTGCCCACCTGAGTGAAGCCCTGGGTGCTGCTGTGCAGGCAGAGACAGAGGCAGTCTTTCTGAGTGGGAACTTTCAGAACACACCTCCCCTTGTGTTCTTCCTCATGCAAGTTGTGTATAGTTTTGGGGACAGTCGTCCACCCCTGAATAGCCATCCTTAGGACCCTTGTCTCTACCTATCAGACCTAGAGTCCTTATCATGGGCCTTTTTGGGGGGTATTTGGGAATAATGTGTGCCCTAACATCTCTGCTACCTGCTCCCAATATCTCATGGTTTCCCTCATGGTGCCCTGGCTGGTAGAGGAGTGCTAACTCTCATCTAGGACCTGGTGTGAGCCAGCATGCTTCTCTCTTGCTTTCTCCCTACCCACGGTCTCTCCTGCCTTTGTGCTCCTCTCTCTTCTTGGTCCATCCCCGTGTGGTCTGTGCCACTCCCCCATGCTCCCTGCAGAGGCTCAGAGGCTGCCCTATTATGCCACCTACTGCCCTACGAGGCTGCTCATCCACTCCATGTGCACCAGCCACTACCTGGACATCTTCATCACCTTCATCATCTGCCTCAACGTGGTCACCATGTCCCTGGAGCACTACAACCAACCTACAGTGAGTCTTGGGGTCACCATCTAGTCTAAGGTCACGTGGTGAGAACCAGCCTTAGCAAGATCCCACCTCAGGGACAGGGTTGGGTAGAGGGCCAGCTAACTACAGCACCTATGAAGTCCCTCCATGATGGGCTTATTCCAGGCACTTGGTGGGAGGAGGTCCTGGTGAATTAGAAGACTGAAAGAAGAAGGTCACTCCTGGGGGAGGTGGGATTCGAGAACAGCCTAGAGCACAAGTGGTTATGGTGTGTTAAGAGGGACTCTGCAAGGCATGGTGCATGCTTTAATCCTCATAGTAATGTCAATGTTGGGAGAACCTTTGCTTGGGGTTTCCAGATGAAGAAATTGAGTCTCAGAGAGTAGGTAGCAGAGCCATAATTGGAACTTAGATTTGTGTTCAAAGTCTACTAGGGCCTCCAATGCCCACTGAGTATCCTGGGTCTAGAAGATGACTTTCTGGGGATAGGTCCATGGTAGGCATCCTTGGAATGGATGTCAGACAGCATGCCTGAGAAGAATGTAAGGGGAAGGTGCTTTCTAAAAGATTCCTCTTAGCAGAGTTGGCAGGAAAGGTGGAGCCAAGTCTCTGAGTGAAGAATTAGCATCTTATTTCAGTGGACAGAGAAGACTATTATGAAGTAAAAAGGAAGGGAACCATGACAGAGTGAACAGTAACTATAGAATTTCCAAATTAATGTGGAGAAATGGGATTGTTACAGTTTACAATGACCAATTGTTTGTCCTGTGCCCAGCACTCAATCGTTAGCTCATTTAATTATCCCAGCAGCTTTCTGATAGGCAGCTGGGGTTATTTTCCAAAAATTTTAATTGAAGAAACTAAGTGTCAGAGAGTTCAAACACTATCCCAGATCATAGATTAAATAAGGAACAAGTGTTAAGCCAGTATTCAAATCTATGCAGTCTAGGTTGGGGAATCCTTAACTACTACCCCATACTGTCTCCAAAGAGAAGCAACTGGGCTGGGCCAACACAAATAAGGAAATAACAATGTGAAAT
The DNA here is from genome assembly GCF_949786415.1 of Peromyscus eremicus. NCBI lineage: Eukaryota > Metazoa > Chordata > Mammalia > Rodentia > Cricetidae > Peromyscus > Peromyscus eremicus. The sequence continues at coordinate 22,774,280 of NC_081436.1, read as the reverse complement.
GACTACCACACATGAAGACATAAGGAATGAAAAGAAATATAAATAAATAAAAAGGAACAAAGCATTATATTAAATGTAAATGGACTAAACTCTCCCCTTAAAAGGCAGAGACTCCCTGATTGTAGAAAGGTTCTGGGGCAGATCATAGTCCTGGACCATGCTTCTCTCCCCCCACTGCAGTCCCTAGAGACAGCCCTCAAGTACTGCAACTACATGTTTACCACTGTCTTTGTGCTGGAGGCTGTGCTGAAGCTGGTGGCATTTGGCCTGAGGCGTTTCTTCAAGGACCGGTGAGTGGCTGAGCCATACTAGGACAGAGCAGGGTTGGGAAGAAGTCCTGATCTTTGGAAAAGCCTGAAAGAGCCAGTAACATCTAGCTATTGATGGCCACAGACTCCTAGCTGCTGACTAGACCCCTGTACAGGAAGCCATTAAGTCTCATTGGATGGATACAGGCTGTCTCAGCTCATCTTCTGTGGGTCCTTTGTAACCTGAAGACAAAACATGGTCTGCCCCATGCTAACTTTTCAGAGGAAGCAGCTGAGGCTCAGAATGCTCAACAGACTGGCCAAAAGCTATCCAAAGGTAGTTTAGACTATTTAGATAGTTTAGGATTTAGACTTAGAAGTCAGAGTCCATGCCTCCTCCCCTACAGGAGGCCAGAGATGTTTCTTCAGCTTGGGCAGCTCCGTGTCAGCTTGGGCAGCTCCGTGTCAGCTTGGGCAGCTCCATGTTTAGGAAGGAAAAAAGGGAGACAGACTCGTTGGTATCGTAGAAAATGGGTAGAAGAAAGGGTATTCACACATTATAGTAGGCCCCACAGGAGTGTGAAGTGCTGGGAGATGGCCCTTTACTCAGGTGTGTCTGAGCCACTATGGTTGCCTCCCCCAATTCTCACTCCTGCTTCAACTGTCCTGCTGTACAGATGGAATCAGCTGGACTTGGCCATTGTGCTGCTGTCTGTCATGGGCATTACCCTGGAGGAGATTGAGATCAACGCAGCCCTGCCCATCAATCCTACCATCATTCGTATCATGCGTGTTCTGCGTATTGCCCGGGGTAAGTAGGAGACAGGACAGGACAGAGACAAGCAGGATCAGGAAGGGGACTCCTCATTGCTTAGGAGAGAGCATTTAGGAGTGGGGTGAGAGGCAGAACATATGAACAAGAAAGGCTCTTGCTGAGTAGGGCAGAACAGGATCCAAAAGAAGCCCATGTATCACCCCTGTGTGTGCACAGCCTCCCACATACCAAGATGCCTACCCCATACTTGTGTACACCTCTGCTTCCTCATGACAGCACCATCTGTGTGGTCCAGTCTCAGGACTCAGTTCCAGGTTTGTGTGCTATCTGGCATTTCTCCAGCCCCGTAGCAGGGACACAGCCCTCAATATGTCTTAGAATCCTCCTTTTCTCCCCAGAAGCTTTTCCTTCATCACCAAGATTTCCCTACTTTTTCAAAATCTTATTGCCAAGTGATGGCTGGGTAGATCTTGCTCTTCTGCCCACCTCCTGCCCATTGCCTCCATGTTCTAAGGAGAGAGAGATGTGCAGAAACTGTGACACCAGAGTCCTCTTTAGCCTGAAGGGACAGGAAGGGATGTAGATCCTTGTGTTAGCCAGCTTTGATACAGCAGTTACTGACTCATTCATCCACATACCTGTGTTCCCCTCACTCCATGGTATATGTTTTGTGGTCTTGGGCTTTTCTGTACCCATTTTGTATTCTGTTTTGTTTACATACCCCTCACTCTACAAATATTTATTTGTGTACTTTGTGTAAATGGGTATTTTGTCTGCATGTACATGTACACAGCGGAAGAGAGCATTGGATTCCATGGGACTACAATTATAGACTGTTGTGAGCCGCAATGTGGGTGCTAGGAATTGAACTCAGGACCTCTGGAAGAGCAGCCAGTGCTCTTAACTACCGGGCCATCCATCCAGACTCTGCAGCCATATTCTTACGTGGTGCCCACGAGGGAACTCTGATCACATACTGCTCTGTGCCCCCCCCTCTTCTCCAAGTTCACACACTTGTATGTACACACTCGGGTATACACACTCATAGCCCGAACTGACAGCCAGGGCTGAATGTCACCCACAGTGTTGAAGCTGTTGAAGATGGCCACAGGAATGCGGGCCCTGCTGGACACCGTGGTACAGGCTCTGCCCCAGGTAAGAGCCACACCCTCCTGGAACCCTGCCTTAAAATCTAGGGTTCGTTGTGTGGGCCTGGTCCTGGAGGGATGCAGGCTTTGATTTTCCTCCTCCCCAGGCTTGCCAAGACCCAGGGCAGAGCCCCCTCCCCTGCTTTTATTTGGGAACTCACAACATGGTCACCAGCATTCACTCTATGTCCAGCCTTATGAGGACTCTGAGGACCCATACAGTGCTTTTGGGAGCCCCTAGGTTGGTGGGGGAGCTAGACACCTCAGAGTCCTATGGGAAGAGGCTTGTGGTCTTCTCCCAGAAGGGAGGAGGCACAAGTTACTCCCTAGGAAACCAGAGAAGCTGACTCTTGAGCTGAACCTTGAAGAGTGGCTTTATGGGAAGATGTCATGCAATGGATGATGAGGTCCCCATGCAGCCTTCCAGGAGGGGAATTACAAGCCCCAGGCTGAGTGAGGGGACACTAATTAGAGAGGACCATGGCCCTGGTCAGAGGAAGGTGAGCTGGGATCTGACTCACCAGGGGACATTTGTCATCTTCCTGGTACTTGGGCAGTGTTAGCCCCTCCCACCTCCCCCCTCTCCCCCCCAGCCATGTCTGGGTGCCTGTGCAGAGCTGACCCTTGCACACATTCACTCACCCATTATTATTCACATAGGAAACTTTATGTCTCCTAAAAGTCAAAGGCATAGATAGATCACACACAAAATGGAGGCAAAGTAGATTCTCTTGGGGACCTTCACTGAGGACACCAGTTAAGTTCTGTTCTGGAGTTTGGTGTGAGCTTCCCAGGGTTGCAAGGTAAGCCCACCAGAGACTACCACACAGACACTCTTAAAGCATGGGGAACTCACCCAAATCAGAAACCCTGAGCTCTTGGATTTTTGTTTTTGTTCTTTCTAGACAGGGTTTTTCTATGTAGCCCTGGCTGTGCTGGACTCACTATGTAGACCAGGCTGGCCTCAAACTCACAGAGATCTGCCTGCCTCCGCCTCCCAAGTGCTGGGATTAAAAGTGTGTGCCACCACCGCCCGGCAGCTCTTGGATTTTTATGCACAAAAAGCACATTCTGGTTGACACACTTCAGTTAGTAAGAAGTGGAACTCAAAAGAAAAAAAAAAAAGCAAGATTTGTATATTTAGGAACTTCCCTGGAACCATGGATTGGGTCTTTGATGGATTTTAAGACTTTGTTCCCAGGTTGGCAGGTGTTGGGGCCTATGTGCTGGGTTTTAAGGTCACAATGGTACCTCTAACACAGACTCAATGTGCTAAGATCTGAGGCCTGTTACATTCCCTACTGGTTGTATGGGCGTGAGTCAAACTGTGGCATCATCTTAGGGCAGGGAATTACACTGTCCCCTCAGCACTAAGAATTTAACAGAATTTATTCTCTGCTTTACAGAGTTAAGTAGGCAGTTGAGCAAGCAGGATCCTATAGTGAGGGCTAAGAGCAAAAGGATCACTGGCCCAGCAATGGCCCTAAGTGGAGTAGTTAACCAGGGGGACCAGGAGAACAAGGTTGATACCTGTCATCAGATTCTTGATGTCTCTTTTCTCTTTCTTCAACGTTATTTCTGACCATGGCTAAATTTTCTCTAATTACCCTGACTGGTTGTTGTAGAAGCAACAGGTTTCTCCCAGTGCCAAACAGGGACCTCCTTGTTTCATGAAATACAACCTCTGCTAAGGAATCTACCTGAGTTTCCAGATGGGATATAGAATTTTCCAGATGGCCTAGGTCTGTGTTTACTTGAGAACTGAGTTCCTTAAAATTTTTGTTCCCCACAACTGGGGCTGAAGTTCCAACTCTAGTGGAGCCATGATTTCATTTCTCCACCAATAGGGGGATGGAAATGGGGATGACTCGGCACACACAGGCCAGCCCACCATCTAGATTTCGATTGGCCTTGCCCAGTTCTTCCTTACAGATGAGTACCTGAGGAACTCATGAGGACTCAAAGGAGTGAGGTCTCCTCCAGTGCAGAAGATTGAAAAGATGCCCACATGGTGAAGGTGTTATTGCAAGCAGGCCAAGTAGCGGCTGGGGCCTGGAAATACACTGATCTGCTCTTCTTGGAGTTAACCTACCATGCGTGGCTACAGGAATCTGCACAGGGAGGACTTTCTAGAGAGTATCTTAGTGCCATTAAGCAGTCTTTTCTTGGAGGTCTCCCAGGGTGAGCTTAGGTTGGTCCCATTTACAGTTTTCAGGATTGGAAGTGGAGCATACTGTTTGACTAGTTCCTATCCCAACATAATACGGGGGTTTGGGATCCAGGGACAGCCAGCAGGCTTTACCTGTCTGGTTGAGAATGGTTCAAGAACCTATTGACTCCTTCTAGCATCCCAAACACTGAAGGTCTGGCTTCTGCTGCTTCTTGGACCTTTACCCTTCATGGTTACCAAAGGAACTCCTGTGGATATCGGAGTTTTTGGGCTTGCCACTTTAGGGGGCTCATGTTCCAGGGGTATCAAGATGGGCCAGTTTAGCGCAGATGGGCCAGATAACCAACCCTACGTGGAGGTTTCCTTTGGATAGTAAATTTGCAGCCTGGGTCTTGACCACTCACATATAACCTGACTCCCTGGGTTCTGCCAATATCCCAGTAATGACCTTCAGTTTCCTGACAGGCCCTAACCTTTGCATTGCATAGGGTGGATACGGGATTGCATCGCCCAAGACTAGTGAAATTATAGGCAGATTGTGATGGTTTTCTCTCTAGGACTATGAAAGTGTCAATGTGCCCTTAGGAGGACTTGTGTTCGCAACCCCACTGAGCACAATGGTATTCACCTGGCTCTTGGTAGTTTGGGGGACCATCAGTAGATCAGGCTTAGTACTGTGCAGATTGGAGCCCCGTCTACTCAAAAGTGGACCTATATCCCCAGGAGCCTTTGTGGCCTCTTCTCCCAGTTGCCTCTGGATGTCATATTTTACAGAAACCTACCTGGAAGTGGGTTAGTCTCAGTGGATATATCGACTGGGTATCAGCTCCCCAGTTCCATTCTTTCTTAGTCCCTGGCTCATGGGGATTTTGAGCGCTTCCCACAGGGAGACAAAGAAGACAAAATAGGACAATCATAGTCATAGGGCCTGTGTCAGTCTTACCTTTAATGGGTTGGGAGGACCTGGTGACAAAGCCTTCTGTCTTTGTCCTCTGTAGCCTCCTCAGCTGGGAGTGTGGTGGAGTCATGGATGACACCGGCAACCTTCACTCCTGTGGAGGTGGTGAGGACCACAGGGTATGGGCCTTTCCATGTTGGCTCCAGGCTCTGGGTCAGGATCCTCTTTATCCACACAAGATCAACAGGCTGTAACTTGTGGGCAGACTCAGATATGGACAAGGCCATGGTCTCTGGAACTGTCTGATGAATAGTCCTCTGGGATTGTTGCAGGGTCTGTAAGGAGGAGGCAGTGGTTAGCAATTTCTTCCTGATGAACATCTCTTAGCTTAGGGAGGAGACAGGGAGGGTTCCTAAACCCTCCAATATAATTTCCAATGGGGTAAAATAGTCTCAATGTGGGGTGCACCTGGCCTTTAGAAGGGCAAGCGATAGGAGGGTGGCCCATTATTTGCCGGTCTCAAGGACATATCTAGTTCAAGTTTCCTTCATGGTCCTATTCATCCTTTCTATCTGACCTGAGTTTTGTGGCCTAGAGGCACAATGTAGTTTCCAGTCAACATTTAGGACCTTTGCCAGAGTTTTAGAAACTTGGGCTGTGAAGGCTGGTCCATTGTTGGACCCTAGGGAGAGGGGCAATCCAAACCTAGGAATCAACTCTTGGGGGAGTTTCTTGGTGACTACTGAGGCTGTCTCCATTCAGGTAGGATAGGTTTCCACTCAACTAGAGAAGGTGTCTATGAAAACTAACAAATATTTATACCCATGAACTGTGGGTTTTATAAAATTTACTTTCCATTGCTCCCTGTTTCCTCGGGCATGGACTCCTCCTGGGGCTTTTCTTTCTCCTTTGGAATTCACTTGTGCATAAGTAGCACTTCTGGACACAGTGTCTTTGTCTAATGGGAGGATGTACTATCTGGGTCTGAGTAACTCAGCAGTTTGGATGCCCCCAGGTGGGTGGCCTGGTGGAGTTTGGTGACCATTTGTCTCCCGACAGCACCAGGGCGTACAGGCCTCCTGTCCGGCAAGAACCACCATCCACTCATCTCCTGGTTGACATTTTTCATCTTTTACCACTTTCTTTCTGTGCGTAGTTTGGACACTGGAGAAATTTGGGATTGGTCAGGGTAACCAAGATCTGGAGAGGCCTCACTGGTTCTAAGGCCACCTTCCATGGACCAGGGCTGCTGCCCTGCTTCCTTGGGCCTTTAGGGAATCCCCTTTTTGATGCCCTTCACAGTGGACAATGACTATTTTCTTTTCTTTTCTTTTTTTTCTTTCTTTCTTTCTTTCTTTCTTTCTTTCTTTCTTTCTTTCTTTCTTTCTTTCTTTCTTTCTTTCTTTCTTTCTTTTTTTTTTTTTTAGCAGCCATATGGCTTCTAGTAGGGCCAAGATTTTTTGTTTTTTTATTTCCTTTCCCACCAAGGTGAGGAGTCCTCTTTCTTGATAGAGGGTCTCATGGACATGGGCTGTAGAAAATGATAGCTTTGTCCTTCCCCCAGCCAAGTGCCTGGGCTTTTGTGCTGAGATCCCTCAACTGAGGGACTGGTCCCACACCATCTCGTCCAAGCTGACAACTGCAGCCCAGCATACTTGGTTCTGTCTTGAACAAAACTGCTCCCATCAGTTTACATTACCTCTCCTGCTTCTCACAGTGGGACATCTGTTAGGTCAGGTGTGACAGATTGGACCTCATCAGTCACTTCCAAGCAATCATGGAGGGGCTCTGTTGGGTTATCATCTGGCAACAGGCTGGCAGGGCTGATGGCTGAGGTTTTACAGAATCAGATGTAGGGCTGGTCCAGGACCACCTGGCAATGCATTATTGGGGCATTAGAATCTACCTTTTTGGGGTTCCCCTTTGGGAAGGCCTCTATAGAGTGCAGGGTGGTTAGGAACAGTTCCTGGCTCAAGTTCAACTTGTCAGCTTTTCACTAGCATGGCTGTAGAGACAACTACCCACAAACTGGCCAACAGGTAGATATTGCCAACAGGCAATAGGTGGGCTGCTGGCTTCTTCCAGGGTCCCAGTGCTTGGGTAGTACCCAGTACCTGGGCCTCACTCACAAATAAGTAGAAGGACTTAGAGATGTCCAGGAGGGCTAGGCTTGATGCAGAAATGAGAGCCTTTTTCAAGGCCTCAGAAGCTCCTTGTTCAGAGTCAGTCTGTTGCAGTGGCTGGGTGCCCCCCCATGGTACTAGCATACAATGGCTTAGCTAGATTCATGACCTCAGGTATCCGCAAGCAGCAATACCTGACCTTCCCAGAAATCCCTGCACTTGTTTCTCTGTTTGAGGTGTGGGGATCAATAAGATTGCCTAGATTTGGCTCTGGGGAAGTGTTTATTTGCCTCCTTCCAACTTGTACCCCAAGTAGGTGACATGGGGTGCACATAGTTGGGCTTTCTTGGCTGAGACCCAGTATCCTGGGCCCTTTACCATCTCTCTTAGGCCCTGACTGGCTTTTTTACATTCCTCCTCTGTTTCTGAGGCTCTGAGGAGGTCATCCACATACAGTAACGGGGTGCCTTTTGGATGCCTCTGCCGAAAAGTCAGATCTTCACTTGAGGCCTCATTGAAGAGTGTGGGGGAACTTTTGAATCCTTGTGACAACCTAGTCCAGGTCAGCTGGCCTGTGAACCCTCTCTCAGGACCAGTTCATTCAGACGCAACAATGGGATGGCTTATGGGTGCCAATATGAGGCAAAGAAGGCATCTTTGAAGTCCAGAACTATGTGGACTTATTTTCCTGGTGGCGGGGACTCAGGAGGGTGTAGGGGTCAGGAGCCATGGGAGGTGTCCACCTTTTTGTTATCTTCTCTGGGATCCTTCACAGTTCTGTAGTCCTTGGTACGTGGTTTTGGATCAGGAGCAGGAAGTGTTCCAAGGGGAACGGCAGGGGATGAGGATCCCTGCTTTCTGTAGACTGTTATTGGGTTTAACAACTCCCAGTTTGGTTTCCCGGCTCATAGGGTACTGTTTGACCCATACTGGGTATCAGTACTTAGTAATAGGATGACAATTGGTGCCCAGTGGATGGCCAGTCCTGGTGGGTTATCCTCAGCCCATACTCCAGGGTACTGCTGTTGCAAATTCTGCAAGTATCCTTAAGTTTGAGCATCATTTTTCGGTACCAGATTTGGTTGGAGGAAGTATTCCTCTGACAGAGGACATGTCATAAGAATACAGGTTGGGGGATGAATAGAATTCTAAGTAGGATGGGCAGTGGCCTCCCTAAAGGATGTGGAGGCTGTAGTTTTTGTAATAAGTCTCTCCCAGTTAGGGGGATGGGGCCATCTGGCATGACCAAGAAGGTCATAGTACCTTGTCCCAAGCCCACCATCCAAGAAGTTGTCCAGGAAGAGAGTAGTCTGTCCGTTTCCAAAGGGAAAGCAACATGGCTCATCTTCAGTCTGGCAAGGACATTTGCTGGGAGAGATGTGGTTTCTCCTAATGCATGGGGAAGGGGGTGTTCTGGGATGTACATGAGTGCAAACAGGAAGTGAATTGAAGCCTGAACTTGAACACCTCGCCTGGGACCCATGGTTGGGCTCTGAGCATGTGACCTTGGCTCCTGCTTTGGCTTCCTCACATGAATGATGAGGCGACAGTCTTTCAAAGTTGGAGGTGTCAGACAGTTAAAGCTCATCAAGCTTAGCAGGGCTTGGCTCATGGGAAGTTCCCTAGCAGAGTCTGCTACACGTGGGAATGAGGGTATGGTGGTGATGGGCACGTGTCCAGCCTCCCTGACCCCTGAGCATCCTGTCAGGGCTCTGGAGGCCAGTACTAAGTTGACACAGGGTATGTGGAGATATTGGGGAAATCCCTGGAGTAAGTAGGAGACACATGATGGTAAGATCAGGACCTGTCCCTGGTGCTTAGCTGGCTTTTGGGAACCTGTTCCCCATGCTGGATTACCTTGTCCAGCCTTGATGCAAGGCAAGGAGCTCGGTCCTGCCTCAACTTCATGTGCCATGCTTTGTTCAAGCCCATGAGAGGCCTGCCCCTTTCTGAATGGAGACCGAGGAGGAGTGGATGGGGAGGAGGGTAGATGGGAAGTGGGAGGAGGAGAGGAGGGAGGGGAAACTGTAGTTGGTATGTAAAATAAATGGGGGAAAATGTTAATTTAAATAAAATAAAATTAAAAAGAAAAGCCAGGCGGTGGTGGTGCACACCTTTAATCCCAGCACTCGGGAGGCAGAGCCAGGCGGATCTCTGTGAGTTCGAGGCCAGCCTGGGCTACCAAGTGAGTTCCAGGAAAAGGCGCAAAGCTACACAGAGAAACCCTGTCTTGAAAAACCAATAAATAAATAAATAAATAAATAAATAGATAGATAGATAGATAGATAGATAGATAGATAAATAAATAAATAAAAAGAAAAAGAAAAAAGAAAAAAAAGAAAAAAAACCCAATGACATAAGCATGTGCCAAGTGACTTGTGGCTGCAGGGGAAGGGCTTGTCCCTCAAAAAACCTGCCAGTCTAAGTTCATGTTGTTAAATGGTGTATTTCCTGCTTTCTCGCTACAAAATACCCAGTGAAAGTGGCTTACAGAGGGAAGGGTGTATTTTAGCTCACAGTTCAAGGATGCAGTCCATCACAGCAGGGAAGGCATGGCGGCAGGAGCTCGAGGCAGCGGCTCACATTGCATCTGCACCCGGGAAGCAGGGAGACAATGGTGTTCAGCTCACTTTCTCCGTTTTCGTCGATCCAGAACCTCAGCTGCTCGCATTCAGGGTGTGTCTTCCCACCTCAGCCCGGTCTAGAAACTCCCTCAGAGACCTGCCCAGAGGCTCGTGTCCTAGATGGATCTAGGTTCTGTCAAGTGGACAGTCAATATAAGCCACCACAGATGGATACTGTAGAGTGCTGTGAACATGGAACTTCAGCCCCTTCCCACCGACTTTGCCCGATGCAGAGGGAGAAGACATCAGGGAAGGCTCCTCGGGGGAGGTGACCTAAACTGGGCTTTGAGACTAACCATACATCTCCCCTGCAGAGGGGCAGGCTAGGCAGAGACCCGGCAGCCCATTTCCACATGGTTGGAATCAGGAGCTGAAAGATCAGACTGGAAGCAGGCCTAGCGGGGGTGTCACAGCAGGCTTTCATCTCTGGGACAAAACAAATGTGGGCTTTGTACTGTGGACTCCGTATGCCATAGGAGTATTTGGACAACATGGCTTCAAGCAGAGCTGCCTCTGTGAGGAGACTGGAGGAAAGGCTGGAGGCAAGGAGACAGATGAGGAGGTTGCTGGGGCTCTCAAGGGGCTGAGGGCGAAGGTCGGAGACTGATGGGAAAGACTGGATCCTGGCTAGGAACACTACCAGCCAGGTCTGAGTAGGGCGGGAAGCTGAGCTCTGTGGGCCATGGTGAGGCTGGGTCTTCCTCGACTGTCAGGCTAAGTGCTTGTGTCCTTAATGAGTAGGATGTCATTAATTAGCCCACACTGCAATGTGGAACAGCTGGGAAGGAAGCCCTCCTCTACAGCAGTCTGTGATCCACGGGGATTTACTTTATAGTGATTACTTCAACCGCCTCCTGACTCAATTCACAGGAACCTTTGAAGGGTCAAGAGGGATTTTCTTTGTAGGGCAGGAATTCCTTCTAGCCTCATCCATAGCGTGAGGTAAAGTCAATCTCCCACTGATGCCTAGATTTGAACCAGGCTCGGAATCTGGGGCATTCTGTCCTGTAGGAGCCATGGGATGGGGGTGGCTGCATTTGCAGGAGGCTCCTGGGACCATGGGCGTGTGTGATTCCTCCACTAATTCCTTTCTGTGACCAGCCTTGCGCTGGCCTGTGGAGGCAAATCTGACTTCATCCAGTTGTGTCCCAGGCCAGCAAAGGACAGTTTGCTGGGCTTGAATCTCTGATCCATCACTTGCGATCCATGTAATTAAACAGGAACTTCAGTTCTCAGTCTGTCTCATTTTCACCGGAGAAATGGGGCAAAAGACGGCACATAGATTTGTTGGAGGGTGGGTGGATGGTGTATGTGTGAGTGCATACACATGTATGTGAGAGTGTGGCATCTAGTGTCTTCTATTATTTCCCCCCTTCTCTCTCTCTTTCGGTAGGGTATCTTCCTGAGCCTGGAGCTCATGAACTCCAGAGACCTGCCAGTCTCTGTCCACATCAGCAGGGTAGATGCACAGCACTGTGTGCAGCTTTTCCATGGCTGCTGATCTGAAGCTGGGTCCCCACGCTTGTGCCACAGGCACTTTGCATCTCCCCTACTCCCTCACAGGGACAAGTGATATGCTCATGGCATAGACTTTAAGCATTCAGTTCTTATTCGGCAACCCATGATTCACTAGTCTTGCCCTTCAGGAGGTTACAGGGGGCGGGCAGCAGACATGGATACTCAGTCTGGATACTCAGCCTGGTGTAATGTTATAGCTGCCCCGAGTCTGGCCCTGCCTCTGTTCCCCTGGCCTGAGGTCCTTCACCTCTACCCTCCTGCTCCAGGGATCTGCTTCCCTACCCCTCTCCAGGCCTGGGACTCCTCCTCCCCACTCTGCGCCCCCCCCAGGACTCCCCCTTCTCCTCGTGAATACCCCTAGGCCTCTGGCCCCCAGCCCGACCCATCTCTCTCCACAGGTGGGCAACCTGGGTCTCCTCTTCATGCTGCTCTTCTTCATCTACGCTGCCCTGGGAGTGGAGCTCTTTGGAAAGCTGGGTGAGCAATGCCCAGGCTGGGCTCCTCAGCTTGCCACCCGAGGTCATTGTATGGGGAGATGCCTCAGTAGCAGGACTCCTCATCCAAACCCAGTCTTAGCATGAGGTATTTTCTGAGGCCTGGCTCGTGAATGTACATCAGATCTGTGTGGTGGAGTCCCGGACTCAAGCTGTCTGGTCTTCCGCGGGAGCCTTCTTCCTCTGCTTCCAGCCAATGCCTGTCCCGAGCCAGGGACACCCCAATAATAGAGCCCAGCCCCGCATATAAGGTCAGTTCCAGAAATTAGGGGCTCCCAGAGGGGCTGGCCCTCACTCCACCACCTCTCTCAGGAGCTGATTATTGGATAGAAAAGCCGGATGCTCCTGAGACTGAGTCCCCAGCCAGGGCACCACTTCTTTAAGCCTCAGGTCCATCAGTGGGTTGGGCAGAGTCTATACACTAATGAGGGTTGTGGGGGGTATTCTGAGAGGATGCTGTGGGGTGGCAATTTGGGGTGCTGTTGGCCGACAGGCTGACCACCTCTCCCCTTTCAGTCTGCAATGATGAGAACCCGTGTGAGGGCATGAGCCGGCATGCTACCTTCGAGAACTTCGGCATGGCCTTCCTCACGCTCTTCCAGGTCTCCACAGGCGATAACTGGAATGGCATCATGAAGGTATTCATGGGCCGGCTGAGGGGAAATCAGGCAGTTTCAAGTCTTGGGTGCATGGTGGTACTGCTGATCCAGACACAGGACTCTTGCATGCCCAGTACCCCATTGTACACAGGAGGAGAGTCAGGGACCTCCTTGACTCCAGTGAAATGGAACTGTGGTCAGGTCAGGCAGGACCAACTTGTTGTGCTGGCCTGAAGGGCAGCAGTGAGTGCCCTGGGAACCCCATGCATCTTCTCAGATTTGCCTGTGGCTCTGAGAGGTGGGGTCAGCCACAGTGGGGAGTGAAGAGGGCAGGAGCACACCGGATTAGGACCCAGGATTTGGCTGAAACTGAGCCAAGCTCAGGCCGCCATAAGCTAGATGGGCATGAAGGCAATAAAGGCAGCTAGGACTCCAGAGGGGGATTGAACCTAGGCCACATGGCATGTGCACGTGTGTGTGTGTGTGTGTGTGTGTGTGTGTGTGTGTGCGTGTGCATGCACGTTCGTGTGCATGTGTGTGTGTGTGTGTGTGTGTGTGTGTGTGTGCCTGACCTCTGGTAGCCTTGTGGGTCCTCGGTGCTATGGAGGTGAGGCATGTGGCTGGGCGGCTGTGGCGGGTGGCGGGTGGCCTTGACCCCACCAGCCTGTCCCCGTGGTAGGACACGCTGCGAGACTGCACCCATGACGAGCGCAGCTGCCTAAGCAGCCTTCAGTTCGTGTCGCCCCTGTACTTCGTGAGCTTCGTGCTCACGGCTCAGTTCGTGCTCATCAACGTGGTGGTGGCCGTGCTCATGAAACACCTGGACGACAGCAACAAGGAGGCCCAGGAGGACGCGGAGATGGATGCCGAGATCGAGCTGGAGATGGCCCATGGCCTGGGCCCTGGGCCTGGCCCCGGCCCCGGCCCCTGCCCCTGCCCCTGTCCTGGCCCGAGGCTGCCCACTAGTTCACCAGGAGCCCCCAGCCGTGGATCAGGAGGGGCAGGTGCTGGGGGTGACAACGATGCCCACCTGTGCCGGCACTGCTGCTCTCCAGCCCAGGTGGGCAGGGACTGAGAGGCGGATGGGGCACGAAGGGCAGGAGCTGCGGGGCCAGCTGGGCAGCTGGGCAGCTGGGCAGCTGGGCTGGGAGGCGCCTTATCTTTGGGGTCCCTCCGTGTTCAGCTCTGAGATAGGGTGATTCTGTGATGAGAGGCTCAGTCCCAGGCTGTGGGCCCAGAGAATGGGAGGGCAGCTCTGCCCCACCCACCCCAAAGTCCAGGGACCCAGCCGATAATCCCACCTGTCCCCACCCTGCCCCGTCCGCCTAGGAGACCCTGTGGCTGGACAGCGTCTCTTTAATCATCAAGGACTCCTTGGAGGGGGAGCTGACCATCATTGACAACCTGTCCGGCTCCATCTTCCACCACTACTCTTCACCTGCTGGCTGTGACAAGTGTCACCATGACAAGCAAGAGGTACTGGCCTTCTGAGAGGCGCTGGCTCCCTGGGAGTCACCTGGGAGTGAGGTGTTGGGGGCAGTCGTGGCTTTAGGCCCCTAGGAGCATACGGATCCCACTGGTCCTAGTAGTCTGCCTGTGAAGCTCAGCCCTGTGGTGTGGCCTAGAGAGCCACATCCTCAGCACCTTGGGCGTAAAAAGGGGAACAGAAGTAGCTGTTCTTCCTTGTGCTTCTGGGGCAGCCAAGAGCCTTGAGTCCCTTCCAGGGCATTTTGCACTTTGTGAACCAAGATGGGGTCACTGGTGCCTGTTCTGCGCCAGTGGCCATGGTCCCGCCAAGTGTCTCAAAACTTCTCTCGGGAGCCTTGTTCTGGCTTCCTCTCAGGGACAGCTCAGCCCTACCCTGCTCAGGGGCCATCTCCCAGGCTGTTTCTAAGAGCTCTTCTCCTCCTATGGCCCCTACACGTGCACTCCTGGGCTCAGCCCCATGGCCTTCTAAGAACAGTGGCTGTGGGGTTATTCCCAGGAGCCTTGGGCAGGGGCTGAACATGTGGGTTGCCCAATTCTCCTGTCCCATGGCTGAGACAGATGCCTCAGGATAGCAGGTCTTTCAGGGGCATGTAATGCAGGTAGCTCTCACAGAGGAGCCACACCCAGCCAAGCTCTATGGACACTTGGTCTGGGACAAGTGGACAACAGAGCTCCATAGCTCACTGTACCATGGCTACTTGTGTGTTCAGATCCCAAGGTGGGCCACTCAGACCTGGTTTTCGTTGGGGGTGGCCCCTGTGCCATCATGTGTCACCCAGGCTGGGATCCTGCACAGAGTGGGCCCACCACCCATGCCCCGCAGGCCTGTGAACCACTCTGACCACCTGCCCCATGTCCTTTCAGGGACCTGTTGCTCAGCGCTCCAGGCCCAGGCTGCCCCATCCCAGCCCCAGGGTGACCCGAGGCCACCACCTCCCCCTGCAGGTGCAGCTGGCTGAGACAGAGGCCTTCTCCCTGAACTCAGACAGGTCCTCGTCCATCCTGCTGGGGGATGACCTGAGTCTTGAGGACCCCACAGCCTGCCCACAGGGCCCCAAGGAGAGTAAGGTAAGTGGCTAGGAGTCTCCTTACATTGCTCTCCATGTGCGATGCCAAGGTACACATTTATCTGGCCAGGTCAGGCTCAGGCGGGGTACAGTCTAGTTAACTGAGGCCACATCTTGCATCAGACACAGATAGTAAGTCACAGGTTGGGATAGTGTGAGCCCATCCACCTCAGAGTGGACATCGGGTAGCTCTCAAGGAAGTTGTAGAGCTGAGAACGTCTGGAAAGAGATGCCATAGCCCTCTGCTCCATGTGCAAGACCCCAGGCCGTGGCCAGAGAGGAAGAACTCCTCTCCCTAAGTATGAATGGGGAAACTGAGTCCCGGCAAAGGGAGGGGCTGTTCTGCTCTGATGCCTTCACCCAAGTGACTGCTACATTGAATTAGCCTTTGATTATAGATATGAAGAAGACTGGGTGCTGTCTCAAGGCAGTTAGAGTCAGGAAGGAAGGGGCAGGGGAGCCATGGCTGCCTGGGGGCGTCAGAGAGGGCTTCCTAGAGGTCAGGGCCTTCCACTTGAGGACTGGAAAGTGGTGACTGCTGGTTGGGTAGTGAGAGGAAGGGCTTCCTAGGGATGGGGACAGCTATGCAGGGGCCCTGCCTCTCCCTCAACCTACTGACCATCTCACCCCCTTGTCTGCAGAGTGAGCTGGAGCCTCCGGAGGCCTTGCAGGCAGGAGACCTGGACGAATGCTTTTTCTCCTTTGCCAATGCGCCGGTGTCTGCAGGCCCAGAGAGCCTGCTGTGTGAGATGGAGGCCATCCCGTTCAATCCCGTCCAGTCCTGGCTCAAACACGAGAGCAGGCAAGGTGAGGGCGGCAGCCTTACCAGCCCCCTGCACCCCCCCGCACCCCCCCCCCCCCGCACCCTGGTCCTAAGCCTCTGCTTGTTTTTCCCCTCCAAGAACCAAGTGGGGTTCTGACCATTAGAGAGGCCTGATAAGGTAGTGATAAAAGGAGCTAAGGACAGCTGAAGCCTGGTCTAAAGGAAGCGTCACACTGAGCTTCCTGTGTTCTGTGATGAAAGGGGAACTAGGTTGCCACACACAGCTCTTATTATCAAGCAGAAGGAAGGCTTACAGATGATTGCCTTTGGGTAGACAATCATCTGAAAGGCGTTTGTCCCCCAGATATACACACAAGGTCACTAGAAGACTGGTGTTTTCAATGGCCCTTTGATAAAAGGATCGCTACCCCAAACCTCCTTGAAGACCTGGTTTGTGTTTGGGGATATGACAAGGGACTGGGCTGGCTTGTCTGTCTCCCTCTTGGAGGATGACAACAGCCTGGGTGTCAACACTGGCTGGTGGAAGGAAGACAGTCTAACACAAGAGTGACCCTAAGACAGCAAACTCATTCCAAGATGTCTTCCGGGATATCTGGATAAATGGCTTTTCCATGGACCCTCTGTAAAGCCAGTGGCCTTTACTGGACATATGGCTGGGGTGCCAGGACCCCGAATTTCCTGATCTCAAAACCTGAGCCCAGGGTCTGACCCCAGGCATGTTCTGATGAAGTGTTCATTTAACCGTTTATTTGCACATCCCTTCAGTAACTCGGCAGTTTACCAGGACACAGCCTGCACAGCCGCCTGGTGTGTCTATTCATGTATTCTGAACCCCGTGCTCCTTCTTCATTCTATGAGATGCAGAGGGGGCCACAGGCAGAGCAGCTGCTGCTGGTCCTGGCATACAAAAGTCTGCCCTGTCTCAGGCTCCCCCAGCCTGGCCTTGTCCTTTTCTATCCGCAATGGGTAGACCAGGCCCACCCAGCAGCTTCTATACCATCAGCGCAGGGCCTGGTAGATACCTGCATTGTCCAGGAGGGGCCCTCAGGCCTGGCGAGGCCATGTGGAGTTGTCAGGGCCCAAGGGGTGCTGAGTCTTAGTGATTGAGTAACTACTATGTGCACGGTGCTGGGCTAGGTGCTCCATACGTGCTGTTTTCCCCACAGCCCTCCTCTTGTGTTACTGTTCTCACTGCTGTGACCAAGGGCCTGGAGAAATCAACTTAAGGAAGTGTTTATTTTGGCCCGTAGTTCAAGGTTACATCCATCATGGAGGGGAAGGCATGGCGGCAGGAGCTTGAGGCAGTGGGTCACGTGGCATCCACGGGCTGGAAACAGAGAGAGATGCATGCTGGTGCTCAGCTCGCTTTCTCCTTCGTGTTCAGTCCGGGACCCCAGCCTGTGGGATGGGACCACCCATAGTTAGGGTGGGTCTTCTCAACCCCAACCCAATCTAGAAACTTCCTCATAGACATGCTCAGAGTACCTCTCCTTGCTGACTCTAGAGCTTGTCAAGTTGACAATGTCAGCGATCCCGCCTCTACTGGGTAGGTATCTATCCCCATTTCCAGAGGAACCAAGGCCCAGGAGTCAGGCCTGGAGTCTAGTCTGCTGGGCTCTGGAAGCAGCCTTCTGCTCAGGGCCAGGCCTTCCAGGAATTGCACCAGAAGCATTTCTTGCTCTCTCAGCAAAGAAACCGAGGCTCTAAGTTGGAGACCTGCCCAGAGTCTCACAGCCAGTGTTAAGTAACCCAAGTGAGGGTTGCTGCTCTGTACCCACCTCCTGGGCTGTTCCCAGCACCTTCTCTTCCTCCCCTGCAGCACCGCCAAGCCCTTTCTCCCCAGATGCCTCCAGCCCTCTCCTGCAGATGCCTGCTGAGTTCTTTCACCCTGCTGTGTCCGCCAGCCAGAAGGGACAGGAACCGGGCATGAGTGCAGGGACCCTGCCCAAGATCGCCCTTCAGGGCTCCTGGGCATCCCTGAGGTCACCAAGTGTCAACTGCACCCTCTTGCGTCAGGTACAGGCACATCCAGGACTCTGAAGAGTGTCCTGGAACCACGGGTGACAGGTGGGGAGGGAAAGGGAAGGCACTGAACACAGCCATGGCAGTCGAGACTTGAGAGGTGATACCAAAGATGAATACGAGCAAGACCAGCCTGAGGAGCACCCACGTGGTCAGACAGCTGACACAGGGCCCTAGTTTGAGATGAGGGAGAGAGGGTAGCACTGGGGAGGCCTTGTGGGGTGACACAGTGCTGGGGTCAGGGACCATGCCTCGAGTGTTCTTGGTGGGTGGTCGGGTGTCATTGCTAGACTGCTTGTAGTCTACAGATTGCTTGGTTCCAGAGGGTCAGGTTGGGAAAGGGGAAGTCTTGGCTGTATGGTCTCCAGTATCAAGATGGCTGGAGCCCACAGCCCCATGCCAACTGGGCACAGAGGGCCTCTGGAGCATGAAACAAAAGTCCACCAGCACCTTTGGCGGGAGGGGGGGGGCATGTGTAATCAATCCTATACGATAGGGGAGGCTTCCTAGTAATCACTTAGTCAGACATGGTTAATCTCCAGTTTCTCCAGGCTGGGCTCTGCAGCAGGTGGTGGACCCTGACTCCTTGTCTCCCATGGAGGGCAGTTCAGGTTTAAAGTGTGCGTGCGTGCGTGCGTGTGTGTGTGTGTGTGTGTGTGTGTGTGTGTGTATTGCAGAAGGAGAGATGGCAGAGCAAATGAATGCTGGGAGTATAATCTGTGGGGAGGTGAGGCGTGGCTGGGAGAGCAAGGAAAGGCTTACCTAGAAGAGAGGATGGGAGCAGCTGGGATGGGGCAGGGCCATGGGGGAGCAGGTAGAAGAGCTTGTGAACAAGGGACAGGGCGGTAGAGAAGTAAGGCTGGAGATGTGGGTGGATGAGAGCCAGCTGGGAACTATGTTAGGGAAGGGCTTGACATTGACATCAGGACTAGGAAAGATGGCTCAGGCTGTCCAGAGGGGACCGGGACCCCGTGTGAGGCATCTACAGTAGGTGCCCTGAGAGATCCCAGGGATTGCCCATGTGGCAGAGGGGATGCTATGGGATCCTGGATACGCTGAGAAGGGAAGCAACCTGGGCCCCATCATCAGACCGTCCACTAAGGACCAGGGAAAGGAGGTGATACAGGGAGCCTCATCCCTTCTTACCTCCCTGCAGGCTACTGTGAGCGACACGTCACTGGATGCCAGCCCTAGCAGCTCAGCGGGCAGCCTGCAGACCACATTGGAGGACAGTCTGACACTGAGCGACAGTCCCCGGCGTGCCCTGGGACCACCGGTCCCGTTGTCAGGGCCACGTGCTGGCCTGTCACCTGCCACCCGGCGCCGCCTCAGCCTGCGGGGCCGCGGCCTGTTCAGTCTGCGTGGGCTGCGGGCCCATCAGCGCAGCCACAGCAGCGGCGGCTCCACCAGCCCGGGTTGCACCCACCACGACTCCATGGACCCCTCTGATGAGGAGGGCCGCGGGGGTGCAGGTGGCGGGGGTGCAGGCAGTGAGCACTCCGAGACCCTCAGCAGCTTGTCGCTCACGTCTCTCTTCTGCCCACCACCCACGCTGCCACCCCCGGGCCTCACCCCCTCCAGGAAGTTCAGCAGTACCAGCAGCCTGGCATCTGGACCTGGCCGTCCTGGAGCCACTGTCTCCGCCCGCGGCCTGGCCAGGAGCCCCTCCTGGGCTGCAGACCGCAGCAAGGACCCACCAGGCCAGGCCCAGCTGGCCTCAGGCTTGGGCTCCTCAGCACCTGAACCGCAGCCGCCTCCTGGGGAGCTGGAGTCAACTGATGCTGCCAGCAAGAGGAAGAGATGAGGGGCCCACAGGGGCTGCGGGGGGAACCTGCCACCCGCTGTCCGCCCGCCTGCCCCGTCTTGCCTTCTTTTACCTCAGGAGCCAGGGAGCAGACAGCAATACTTTGCCCACACCTGGGAGTGGCATAGGGGCCAGCCAGCACCAGGCCACTGGGCAGACGACTGAGGAGGGTCTGGGTTAGCTGAGGCTCAGA
This sequence comes from Peromyscus eremicus, assembly GCF_949786415.1. Taxonomy (NCBI): domain Eukaryota; kingdom Metazoa; phylum Chordata; class Mammalia; order Rodentia; family Cricetidae; genus Peromyscus; species Peromyscus eremicus. The sequence goes on along the minus strand of NC_081436.1, from coordinate 22,754,325 downwards.
TGTGGCCCCATCCGTGGCCCTTCCAGTGCTTATGCAGATATATACATATATACATATATATAGAGAGACAGACATATATTTATTTATTTTTTTTACTGAGAGCTTATGAATTCCAGAAAGTGCTAAAGTTGAAGGTACAGGCCAGGGCCCAGACAGGGGTCTCGTCTGTTGGTTAGGACACAGGCTTGCACAGCACGGACGCTCCCGTTGGGGCATCGGTGGCTGTAGTTTCGGGTATCTCCCACAGTTGAGAGCAGCTTGGGAGGATGTTCAGGGCCCAGGAGACAGAAGAGATGCAATTCAGGGTGCACTTTTTTTCCCTTTTAAAGAAGAGACGCTGCTAAGACCCCCAATCTCTACCCACATGTCGGGGTATCAGTCTTGTCCCTCTGACTATCGCGTTGTGAAGTCTTTCGTAGACGCTCTGACACACAGACTTTCTTAGTTAACCAGCTAGATGTTCTCTTTAGAAAAACCGGGGGGGGGGGTTGTTTAGTCATTTCTTAGAGCAGGGTTGGGGGATAGGACAGTTCTGAGGCTGGGCAGGGGGCTCAGTGTGCAGGTCAAGTTTTGACTTCTGTGAGCACTTTGGGGGACAGTTCAACTCCCCAGGAAGGCAGCAAACAGGAATAATTCATGCAACCCGCCCTGAGCAACCTTACCCCTGCCCCAGGGGTATTTGGGGTAACAGCAAATCTAAAGGGGGCTCTGCGTACCTGCCTAAAGCCTGACTCCAGCCTTTCCCCATCCAGGACCCCCAGCCAGTTACCTGGACATTCACATCCTCCAATTCCTGCTTACTCCTGAGTATGTCTTGCTGTTTCAAGCTGCAGGTCGGGTCTCACGATGGTAGTGCTTTCCAGTCTCACAATGAGTTCAGGATGGGTTTTTTTTTTTTTTTAATTGGAATGGTTACCCATTTATTTAAAAAAAAAATACCTTGCATTGAGCCTGTGACTTTCACAGGCTCAGCTCTAAAGTGGATGGATTTAAAATTAGCTTGAAGAAGAGTGGGGCGTGCTGCTGGTGGTGGCCTGCTGATAAGGGCAGTGATGTGGATGCTCACCCAGATCACCAAGCGTTGCCCTGGGTCCTGCTAAAAGCATGTGTGTATCTTGTCCCTGCTCCCAAATCCTGATTTCACAGAAGTGGGCTTCTAGCCAGGCTAGTGTTGGCAGGCTCTGAGGTACTCCCTTCTGGCACAGGGACCCTGGGGTCAGGACACTGTGAGGGAGCGAGGAGGAAAGAAATGTTGAGGGGTACTGCCTGCAAAGCCCTTCTTAGAGGTGAGGAGCGGGAAAGTGGTTGTTAAACCCGCTTTACACATGGTAAACTGAGGCTCTGAGTAAGTGAAACAGCCATGCAGCCCTGGCTGCAAAGAGCCTGGCTTACCTGTGAAGGGCACTAGCCTGAACATCTGGACTGTGCACACACAATCATGGTTGAAGGGAGGGTGACTCCAAGGGCCCAGAAAAGAGTTGGCTGTTGTGTAGAGAGGGTTGGCCTATGGCCCATGGTCTTCAGGCTTTATAGTCGTGGTATCTGATAGCATCTAGCACCCTCTGCTTTCTGGGTTCAGTGTTAGTCATCTAGCTAAATCTTCAGGGTGCCCTGTGTGTGTGTGTGTGTGTGTGTGTGTGTGTGTGTGTGTGTATGTATGCTGCTCTTCACAGTCAGCTTTCTCTTTTTCATGGTTCTGAGGCTGGGCAGAGATGTTCAGGCATCTATACCTTTACAATGGGCTGTGTAACCCCAGAGCAAGCAGCCATGTTGAAGGGTGTTTTAGGGAAATGAGCAAGGTTTAATAAGCAAGGGTGGTAGCTGGGTACAACCGGGCATCTAGAGAGAATGATTAGCTGAGCCCAGAAGCACACAAACTACCTGGGATGGATTTCCCTAGGACCAATCCCAGGTATTTGGTCTTTTGCCTGTGAGTGGGGAATTAGGGACCAGGAAAGCTGAGAGTAGCTGGTAAGATGAGTTGTAATGGGCAAGGATTGGTTGGGCGACCCTTCTTTAACACTGTGGCTTGGGGCTGTGGCCTCAGACCAAGCCTGTCCATCACCAAAGCACAAACTCCCCCAATCCACATGGGCCTGGGTGTGAGGAGAATGGGAACCCAGGTACCAATGCCCTGAAGCTGTTAATTTACCAGGTGGTATGGTGTGAAGCCTGGAGGGCATGACAACATCTGTAGGGAAGGGTCTGAAGCCAGATACAGCCTGCTCTGCCTTCTTGCTGTCTCCTGCTCTGGTCCAGGCAGTCCCTCTGAGGAGGATGAACCGTGAGCAGAACTCACCCATCTGCTTGTCCCCAATATTTCTCCTAGAGTTCTGAGCTCCCCGGCTCACCTCCAGCCCCGTTTTGCCAGTCTGTGTAAGGGCTTGGGGTCTTAGAAGCTGCTGTTTAACCCAGGCGCGCGCACACACACACACACACACACACACACACACACACACACACTTTTCTTTTTCTTTTCGTCATTGTGCAATAATCAGTGTCCCTGGCAGAGCTGGAGCATGGGAGGAGGCAGAGGCCACCTTGTCCAGAAAGCCCCCAGCCCAGCTCTGCTGCTGTGACTCTAACTTCCGGTCACTGTACAGTTTCTACAGTGTGAATGAACTTCCCTCTTAGTTGTGAAGGCGCTGGTCCCTGCTGGCCCAGATGGCCCGGGAATAGAGAAACCAAGCCCTACCGCCAGCCAGCGTTGTTTTGAATAAAACCCCAGAAACTTATTTAGGACTTTCTCCATGTCTCTGCTCTTCCTTCCCTTGCAGGGTTGGGGTTATGCTGGTCCCCCTTTCCACCCCAAGGGAAGAGTAATGATGTCTTCATGCTACAGCTGTTGCAGTCTGGGGTTTTGGGGATCCAGAGATCCTGTGGTAGGATTCTCTTGTAATCAGGGTCTGGGTGGGACTTCAGGGCTGGGAATGAGGCAGAGAAAGGTCAATCTGCTTCCCCTTGACACCAGATCCCGAATTCATAGAAATGGTATTATGAGGACTCATGACTGCAAAGCACAAAAACCCAACTCACATGGGCTTAAGAGCGAAAGATGGGGGCTGGAGGGACGACTCCGATGAGGTCTTGGTCACTGTTCTGTTGCTGTGAAGAGACATCATGATCACAGGAACTCTTACAAAAGAGAGGGTTTAATTGGGGCTTGCTTACGGTTTCGGAGGTCTAGTCCATTGTTATCATGGCAGCAGGCAGGCAGACATGGTGCTGGAGAAGGAGCTGAGAGTTCTACATCTGGATATTCAGGCAGCAAGAAGAAAGAGTGACCCTGGGCCTGGTTTGGGCTTTTGAAACCTCAAAGCCCACCCCCAGGGACACACCTCCTCCAATAAGACCACAGCTCCTAATCCTTCTCAAGTAGCGCCACTCCCTGATGATCAAGCGTTCAAATATATGAGTCTATGGGGGCCATTCTTACTCAAACCGCCACGCTGCTCTTGTAGAAGCCCATGGTTCCCTTCCCAGCACTCATGTCACGTGGCTCACAACTGCCTATAACTCCAATTCCAGGGGATCCTCCAGCACCCTCTTCTGGCCTGTGTGGGTTCCTGCATGCTTGTGGTGCATATAAACTCATTCAGACACACATATATACATAAAAAATCTTAAAAAAAAAAGAGCACAAGAGAAGAGAAGAAAGAAGTGAGGGGGAACAGGACACAGATGGAAACAATTTAGTGGTTCAACTTTTTAGAAATCCCAGATGTAGTGTTGGCTTCGGCTGTCGCTAGATCAAGGGCTCCAGCCAAGTCACTAGGACACAGTCTCTCTACCTCCTGACTTTGTTGTTTGTGTGTTTGTTTCTTTCTCTCTGAGACCACCAGCTGTCCCAGGCTTGGGCTACCCCATTCCTCTAGCAGCTCTCTCTGGGAAGCCCAGCCACACTCTAGGGCAGGATCCTCATTCAACCTTCCTTGGAGTTGGCTAAGGAACACACCACGCCACAGAGACACTGTGCTGGCACTGGCCAGGTCTAACCATACACTCACTCTGGGATTCAGGGTAGAGGTAGCTGCTGAACCACAGCTATGAAGTAAGATCTACATCATGCCCTCCTGATGAGCTTCTGGGAACCGTGGCTTCTAATTTTTACCTTCAGCAGGAGGTCATGGAGCCCTCTGATGAACTGGTCAGATGTTGCCAGCTGGGAACACAGGAACAGCTAAGCTGGCAGGGAGAGGACCAGGGTGGGTCCCTATCCCAGCACATGTCCCTTCCTTAGGAGTTGATCAAGGCCTGGGGGGCACCAGGATGGCAGGCATGGCCTCTTACAAAACACCCGTCCCATGAGGAATCTGTAGATAGGGGTGACCTAAGGCCAAGAGTCCTGACCCATCCTATTTCATTAACACCCTTGATCTCTGCATCTCTGGAGTTCCCTGTCGGCTCGGGCAGCTTTTGGAAACAACAGACACCAGTGCATTGTGGCAGGACGGGGAGGCAAAGGCTGAGGTGTGTGGCTGCAGTGCCGCCCAGGCCACCAGATTTCCTCTCAAGCCAGTGAGGACATTGGAACCCCTTTAGAGGCCTTCCCTGCTTCAGTGCAGGGGCAAGGTGGGTACGTGTGTAGTAAATGTGTGTGTGTGCCCGTTGGAGGATCTGGGTATATATGTGGCAGCTGACAGAGTGTGTATATGTGGGTCTGTGCATGTGTGTGCATGTGTGTGTGTGTGTGTGTGTGTGTGTGTGTGTGTGTGTAGACACAGACACCTGCCTCAATGCCTCAAGTTAACAGGCCCGGCTTTAGCTTGGTCCAGAAGGAGCCTTATTCCATTTAACAGGTGGAACAAAGCAAGGTGTTCTTTAGAGCAGGCTGAACCTTCAGTCCATGTACTAGCTCTTGGGATGTGTGATTCAGGATCAGTACCCCCATGCTGAGCCTTGTTCCTGGGGCACCCACCTGACAGAGATGCCATGACTGGGAGAAGCACCCAGCAAACCTTTCTCCACTGCTTCCCTCGGCCCGTAATCATGGACCGGCAGATGACTCCTCTGGATGCTCTCCGGGGGCCTCTGACCAGCTTCAGCTTTCCCGCCACCCTCCTGCCCCTCTGGGGTCCTCGGCTTCAGAAAGCACACCCATTGGTGAGGCTCCTGGAACTCGGAGTGTGGCCTTAACACCTCCCTCCACCTCCTCGGACATTAGTGCATGACTAAGCCAGCATTGATAGAGTAGTCCCCCCTCCCGTCACCACTGCCACCCATATCCCAGATGGCCTTGGGCTGTCACACTACTCCCCACTCCCCAGCTCTGCTACACCAGGCCCCCTGACTACCTTGCCTCTCTCAGCCCTGAGAGAACACCCTGGCCCCTTCCGTCCTTGTCCCCTGCCAACCCTCTCCAGCTCCTCTCTCCTGTCTGCCCTCTCTGCCCCCTGAGCTCCGTGTTCCAGACTTCAAGGAGACCTCTCAGGATGAATGCAGGGCTTTCTGTGTCTTTGCTATCTGACTTGTGCGGGTGCTATCATGCTCCGACGGCATCTCGAGTGCTGGGGACTCACTTCCGAGGTTTTCTCTACGTAGCTGAGAACTCCTGGAGGGGTTTGTTTCTGGGCCCTGGAGGGCAGCTCTGGGCTGGGTCTGGTGAGAGTCATCAATGGCATTTGTATGGGTAGATGGAAGGATGGATGGAGTGATGTAGGGAGGAAGAACAAACAGGGACAAGGGTATGTGGCTGCCTGGCTAGGGAGGGTTGGCGGCCACATACCTAGCTTTAGGGCCAGTACTTCAGGTAGCAAGGCCAGTGTGGATGGATGGGAGACTGGAGAGCTGTCTAGTTGGATCAGTCCAGTAGTTGGGTGGAGTGGGCAGTAGACATGTAGGAGAGCCTGCCAGGACTCATTTTGTTGAGGTCCCTGGCAGTAGACATGTAGGAGACTCATTTTGTTGAGGTCCCTGAGTGTGTTGGGGACAGAGAATCACTGTATGCCAGTGGCCACACTGTCTCTCTCTCTCTCCCAAATGCTCCTTTTGGCTCCATAGCATCTCCAGGGCCTCCACGGTTTGCCTTGGCAGCTCCAGCTCTGCCCACTCCCTCCCTCTGTAGGTGGTAGATACAGAAAGACATCTACCAGTGCAGGGCCAGCCCATTGGATGGCTTCCTGTTGCACACGTCTAGTAGGTCCTGCCTCAGCTCCACCCACCACAGCAAGGACATTGACTGACAGGTGAGTGGTGTGTGACTCCACCCACTGTGGCAGGGGTGAGCAGACCTGAAGCCTGGGCAGGTCTAAGGTTGAGTCTCTGCTTCATCTTGTCCTAACTCTGTTTTCTTTCCTACCCGTTAGCAAGGGGATTAGAAGCCAGTAGCCACCAAGGACAGACTGGCTTAAAACAACAATCCAAGAACGTTTTAAGAGAGTGACAAACTTGGGCCATCAGCACTTTTTATTTAGACCTGAATTCATGAATGTTAACCAAATAAACACAGGCGTGTTAGGTATTAATATATGTACTATTATGCAAAACCAGTATTATGGCTGTAATGAAAATTAGATTCTGCCTCGGTGGTGGTGTTCCAGGAGGGCAGACATCCTCTGGTTTACAGCGCTGTGACCTCTGGCTGCTGTTGCCATAGTAACCGTGCTGCCATGGGAATGTGTGGACCAGAGGCTGGGCTTGTGGGGTATGGTGAGGACAGACCTGTATTCCAGCCCCCCTTGTCAACCTTGAACTTCAAAAAAGAGGGGACTAGTGGCCAGTGTGAGAGGCTGGGGGGCAGACAGTAAGGCAGTCGGGGTACAGCACACCCCCTCATGTTTACCTCCCTCCTGCCTTCTGCACTAGGCAGCTCTTTCATAGGGGCAGTCTCGGCATCTTTCAGTTAACACTAGCTGAGTGCCTACTGTGTGTCAGACCTGTGACAGGCTCTGAGGATATAGCAACAGGTGCCCGTGCTTGTGGGAGGGACAGACTGTCTCTCAGGCTGCCTCTCAGAGCAAGGGTCAGAGAGTAGACAGAAGCAGAAGCAAGGTCATCTTAGATGATGCGGCAGAGGAGTGACTGTTGATCAGTCTTTCTGCCAGCATGGTCTGGGGGAGGGCAAGATGGGGATACCTGCTGGAGAGGGACTTGGAAGGCAGCAGCCACCCCTTCCAAATAAGGGCCAGGAGGACAAAGCCAGGATACCCTGTTTCAAGTGAATTTCAAGTGGGAGCTGGGGTGAGCTCAGCCATACAGTGCTTGCCTGGCGTGCACAGGGCCCTGGGTTCCAACTTCAGCACTGGAAAAGAAAGCACGCGACACTCCAATTAACCACAAAGAACTGTTTAGTGCAAGTGTGTCTCATACAGCCAGGGACACACGCTGAAAAGCCATTTGTTGCGCATCTGACATTTGGATTTAACTGGCTGTCCTGTATTCTTTTCTAAATCCAGCCAGCCTTGAGAGAACAGAAGTGGCCTGCCCAGATACTGAGCTGCAGAGGTGGCCATGTCTGTTCACGTATCCCAGGTCCTGCTGTAGGCTGCTTGTTGTCCTGTGTCCCCTACAAGCCCTTCTCAGCCTTACCCTGGGGTGCATGACATCCAGGTGACATGCCATCTGATATAATTCTTGTCACTCCTTAGTTGTATGTTCATGGCTCTGGTGGCTCCCAGGACTTGCATGATGCCTGCCAGGCCCTGGGGACACTGTTCCTTACCCACAGTCCAACGGAATTTCGCCTGGACCCGCTCTGATCTCCACCCCACTACCTCTGCTGGGCTCTCCCGAGCTGCTTCACCGTTGTCAAGCCTTTAAGGCCCAGTCAGGCATTGCGGTCTTTAGGAACTTCCCCACAGCTCCAGCTTAATCCCATGCCATGCTGCCCCTCAGCTCCCTGCTTTACAAAAATTTAGTCATGTCTCCAATATTAGCACCACAAAAACCAGGTGTGGGGGTATATATCTGTAATTCTAGCACCTGAGAGATGCTGACGTGAGAATTAAGAGTTCAAGACCATCTTTAGCTATATAATGAGTTTGAGACCAGTCTGGGAATACATGAAACCCCACCTAACCATATGTAGTTTTATTGTATTAAGTTGCACTCACCACAACAGGATGAACCATCTTAGCCATTTTAATCATCCTAATCATTGCATTAAATATATCCATGGTGTTATGCAGCCTTTGCTACCATCCACACAAAACCTTTAATTTTTTTCCAAACGGAGACTCTGCATCTCTTCAGACACTAGCTACCTATTTCCTCCCCTAGTGATGTGTGACTCTATTCCTGGGAGACCAGAACAAATGTCTACTTACCCCAGACAGGGAACCCCCTGCCAGTCCAAAGTCCAAATTGGTGAGTCAGTTCCTTGGGGTTATTTACAGGAGTGGAGACAGTTGAAAGGCAGTTGCATCATTGTGAGCCACCAGCTCACCACAGCTGGAAATCCAGAGCAAGCGATGTGACAGGTCCAAGAACCTCCCCTGCCGTCCTTAAAGCTTATATTGTCTTGGGGGGGGCGGGGGGCACCCTGTGCATCTCGTAAGTTTCTGGAACTTGTAAGTCACTGACTTCTGAGCCTTACATGGCTTCCCTCCAGGTAGAATTTCCATTCTGGAGAACCAGCTACACAACATCCAGTCCCTGAGGACCTGCTACCTCCCCCTCCAAGCCCACCCACCCCCCCGCCCACCCCCACCCCATTTCTCCTTTTTCTAAGCGTCTCCTCTACGAACCTCAGCAGGTGGAACCACAGTGTTTGTCCCTTTTCGGCATCCTACCCTGAGACTGACAGAGGCTGAGGAGCATTTCCCTGTAGATGAGCATCCACTCATTACCCACTGTTGATAGGCACCCAGTTTGCAGCCTCCCTTTGCCTGTGGTGAGCTGAGCTGCTGCAAACGTAGATGTACACTGTACACATCTCTGGTCAGCTCCTACTTTCGCTTCTCCCACGTGTATCACCCGAGTGGGATCACGGGGTCAATGGCAAAACCCAGTTGGCTCTTTTGTGAGGGCCACGGCGCCATGTTCCATGGTGCTGGCTCCCCTGCTCACCACAGCACCTCAGTTTTCCCCACTTGAGTGGGTCGTATGTCGGGGGTGTTTCTCCTTCCCTCTCTCTCCTCTCTCTTTGGCTGGTGTCTGCCTGCCTGTCTCAGGGAGGTGAGTGACTTTGTCAGGACCCCCTGACTTTTGTTTCCCAAAGTGAAAAGGAACACTGGAATGAATGTGCAGAGGAGGGAGAGTCTGCCTGCTGACCCCTGGAGGAGAGGAAGGACACAGCGGACACCCACTTTGCAAAGGTCTCTGGGGCCATGTCTATCCTGAAAGGACTCTGGAAGCAGAGTCCCCACAGGCTCGTGCCCTGGAGCCTGAAGGTCTTGGGGAGTCAGTGGCTCTGTCTCTGAGGCACACACTCTCAAGGGACAGCTAATCTATCTTAGGGGAACAGAGAAGTGGGTTCGTGCCTTTCCGAGTCTCCTCGAGAAAACTCAAGGTCCCTTCAGGTACCTCCACAGCACACAGCCTTAGGTGGGTCGCAGCTCTCCAAGCAGGGTGGGGTCTGGTCTCCTCAGGGCAGCAGGGCCAGGCTGGGCCACACGTTGTTCCTGCCTGCTTGGCAGAGCCTCGGTATCTTCAAGGCCAGGCTGGAACACCTGAGGATGAGGCTTTTGTCCTCCTCCTTGCGGGGGCAGGGAGTAGCGAGGAGTCCTGCTGGTGCTGACATTCTGATTTGTTCCACCGTGGCCAGCCAGCCTCCCCTGACCTTTCCGTGTTTAGCCTGTCACATTGCAGAATCTACCCAGCCACGGCCTCTGTCTGACTCTGCCCACTCCTGACCCGCTCTTACGTCTGATTGTAGTGTGTCATCCTGGCTATCATAACACCTTAGGGCAGTTCCCCCCAACCTTCTCCCCCCTCTCCGCCCCCGTTCCAGCCATGCTCTACCCAGGAAGTCTCCTAGGCTCCTTTCTTTCTACACTCTAGTCTCTTAGCATCTCTGGAGAAGGTCCAGTCCTGAGTGATGGTGGATCAAGGGTGGCCCTCTCTGGGTAACCCAGGGACAGTATATTACATTGATGTGGCAAGTAGGGGTCACTCTCCCCATGCACAGGGAACACTGGGTGGGGTGGGCTCCTCAGTCACTCTCTTCCCCGGGCACCTCATTCCACATGTTGCTTGGTAGAGCACACTCACTGGGCTGATGGGAAAGGTCAGACCCTCAAAGCCTCAGTAAGCTTTGGGCCAGGGTCCAGTCTTCTCTAACCCCATGGATGGGGCGTCTTCCCACCAGATGTCACACGGAGGGACACTGGCCTGGATCTGTCACTAGGGATTCTGCTGCTAGCTGGTGATAGGCAAGCATAGACATTTCAAAACCGTGCTGAGTGAGAGATTTCACTCAAGGGTTCAAGGCAAAAACTCAGATGGCTCCCATGGTTTCTGTCTAGTCAGGGTTTTTATCGCTGTGATGAAACACCATGACCCAAAGCGAGCTGGGGAGGAAAGGACTTATTTCTCTTACACTTCCGTATTGTTCTTCATTGTTGAAGGAAGTCAGGACAGGAACTCAAACAGGGCAGGAACCTGGAGGCAGAAGCTGATGCAGAGGCCATGGAGGGGTGCTACTTTACTGGTTTGCTCCTCATGGCTTGCTCAGCCTGCTTCCTTACAGAACTCAGGACCACCAGACCAGGGATGGCACCACCCACAAAGGGCTGGGTGCTCCTCCATCAACCACTAATTTAAAAAATGCCCTACAGAAAGGATTTAATGGGAGAATTTTCTCAACTGAGGTTCCCTCTGTTCAGCTAACTCTAGCTTGTGTGAAGCTGACATAAAACTAGCAACCACAGATGTCGCCTCCAGGAACCCATGGTGCTGTTCTATTCCCTCCCCTGTGGGTGAATTGGAGCCAGCGACCCTTTTTAATTGGGAGTGTAGAGAGTGATGGCATGTCACTTCAGTCTGCTCTGTGCCCCCCTTTTTGTCTCCCCTTTTCACGGTCACATGTAGCCCAGGCTGGCCCCAAACTCATTACGTAGCTGAATACGACCTTGAAGTTCTGATGCTCCTGCCTTCATCTCCCAAACGCTGGGATCGCAGACCTGTGCCAGCACGCCTGCTTTATGCAGTGCTAGGGATTGAACCCACGGCTTTGTGCATGCCAGGCAAGCGCTCTGCCAACTGAGCTACATCCCCAGCTCAATCTACTTTTTTCTTGGCCTGCCCTCTTGCTCACACCTGCTCGGGGGGAAATGAGCTGTCAATTCTGAGGCACTTGTTGAGAATTTCATTTGGACAAGGAATCAAATGGTCCAGCCAGCCTTCAGTGAGGGATTGAGGCCTTTAGTCAGAGGCCACCGAGCAGCTACCCACAGCCACATCAGTGGCTGGGAACAAAGAAGAGAAGATACCTGTGGGTGATGTCAGCAACCAGTGCTCTGCTTCAGGAGACTCGGCAGGCTCTGAGCTGCGATATTGAGGAATTGTGGGTGAGGGGCAGGGGGGTGCTAATCCTTGTAGCCATGTGCTCTCTTTGAGGGTGGCCTCTTAGGGATCTGTGGTTTAGATCTCTTTCTCGGCTGGGAGGCTTCCCTGGGGTCCTCCCTCCCCCACTCTCAGGAATAGTTTGGTGTAGAAATGACACTGTCTTGTAGCATCTCGTCTTCAGGATATCTGTGTACAAGCACAGAGACCATCCAAATGACCCCAGCCTGTCCCGAGAGGAAAGTCCAAGGCTGTGGCTCCCCCAGTGGTACAGGGATCCGTTTTTCTCATGACTGTGAATTTCTATTTTGACATCCCATTCCAGCAGTTAGAGAGGAAGGAAGGAAAGACTGGACTCCTGTCCCTGGTCCTTTGCACATGCTGTACCCCTGACTGAAACCCCTTCCTAAGTCCAGAGTCACTTCCCCAGTCCCTTCATCTTTCTGTACTCTGGAATGTCCCATATCCCTTTGAGCTGGAGGACAGAGCCAAATGGCCTTCAGACCCCTCTCTGGCTCAGGGCCTAGCACAGTGAGGAAGTGGAAGGTACTGGGCAGGGTCAGATGGAGGGACAGGAGGAGGGGACAGCAGAGCCTGACCATGGGGGAATGAATGCCCCTTGGTTATTTTCAGTGTGCTAGGGCTTTGCAGTCCTCACGTGAATGATGAGTGTGCTCATTCCCATTGCTGGGCAAAGGGAATCGGAGACTTGGAGACATGGACCCTGCGGGGCCTGCCGGGCCAGAGACAGTGCCAGAAGCCCAGTCCTGCCCAGCCGACTCCGGGCTGTGTTCTTTCTGGGTGGCCGCACAGGTTGTAGAGAGAATGTAGGTGAATGTGACCTTCCCAGGTGACTGGGGGTTTCTGGGTACGCCTAACGGCAGACCGCTGGAGATCTTGAGTTCCCACCTTTCCCGCTTATCATGGGCTCCAGAGGGCCTGTTCTTAGCTGTAGTACCCAGAGCAGGAGAAACACGGATCCTGTCAAAGTAGGAGGCACAAGGAATCGAAAAGGGATGCTGTAGGCTGCACCCAGCTCCCAAGAGCCTCTGTTTCAGGGGTATTGAGAGATGATGATCTCAGGTGTGACCCCAGCTCAGGCTTGACCTTCCTGCTGGGTCTATGTCCTGTGGGGTGCGGGGTGGAGTAGGGCATGTGCCAACGGCTTCAAAGTGGCACTTTGTTTCCAGAGCAGCTGGCCTCTGATAGTCATGGGCTCAGTGCGAGCAGGTGGGATCCATAGCTCTTCCTCCTAGGCCAGCCAAATGCAGCAAGTCAGGTTCTCAGAGCTTCTCTTTTCACAGAGAACATCCCAAATAAGGTCTAGAATAAAGCCAAGATCACTTCTGCCTCCCAGGGTCTCCTATACTGCAGTTCCTGTATTTTGGGTGGGTAGGGGTCAGGCTGGGATGGACTTGTTATGATAAGGTGTGGGGAGCCCTGCATTCTAGAACCAAACATAGACATCAACTCACAATTCTGGGCTTGTTCCAAGTCGGCTGGAACTCTCTGGAGGTGATAGTGCTTCCTGCTCCTGTCCTGCCCTGGACTCTCACGGCTCTGGGCTGGGCCAGGACCTGGGTCTGGGCTATGATCCCTTCCTCCTGCCCTGGCTTCTGAGCCTTCACTGCTTGGCCAAGTGGAGTCAGGCGTCCCTCCCCCTGACTCCCACAGCTTTCCCTTGGCTGACATCATCTGAACTCTGACTGTTTCTGTCAACTCCAGCTGCTGTTACAATAGGCCAAGGATCAGGGAGCTGTGATTGGGAGAGATGAGGGTATTGGTGAAATTATTAAGGCCACTCCACGTAGTTAAAAGGGAGGTTTATTTTGTGGGGTAACTTACAAGTGAAGGGATAGTTTACAGGGTCTGGGAAAGGTGTAGCTCAGTCCGGCGGTGTTCTCTGGAGAACTCTGCTCAGTCTACCTCCAGCGTCCAGGGTCCAGGAACCAAGAGAGCCCGTGCATCCGGATCTCGGGTCTTCAGCGTCCTCTCTCAGGCCCGCCTTGTAGGCATGACGGTTACTGAAGCCTCAATGGGGGTTGGAACTTCCAGGTCAAAGCTGGAATGGCTACCCATTACACGAGGGTGTTAGCCAGCAGGGTTTTTTTTGTTTTTGTTTTTTTTTTGTTTGTTTTTTGTTTTCTTTTCCCCCTTACGTTTGGGAGGCAAAGGTAACGGGCAGATCTGGCTCTCATCCTGACTCATCATCCTGGCTTACAGACTCAGTCCCTCCAGGCCTGTGACCTTAGCCTAACTGGACCATCCCCCGAGAGACAACCACTGTCCGCTGTGGGTCCTCACATCTCTTCCTCCGTTGTGCCAGTGAGGAGACAGCCAGCTCTAATCTTTACCTTCTTATAAGGGCACTATTCCTGTTATGGTGGCTCTACCCTCATCTAATCCAAATCACCTCTCAGAGATTCCCCTAGAGTATCTTCGCTTTGAGATTTGGGGTCTCAAGGTGAGAAATTGGGTAAACATTTAGTCCAAAGCAGAAACCAGCCACGAACTCCTGAAGAGAGACCGATGTGCTGGGGTTCAGCACAGGGGACTGCGTGAGGTGGGAAGGACAGTGGTGTGCCACCCAGGATTCTCCACGGGAACAGGACATGCTATGGTTTGAATCTGAAATGTCTCCTACTGGCTCACATTTTGAGCTGTTTGCCCCGCAGCTGGCTACCCTGTTTTTAGAGGCTGTAGAACCATTAGGAGGCAGGGTCTACCTGGTGGAAACAGGTCACTAGGAGCAGGCCTTTGGTTCCTGCCTGCTACCTCACTTCTTGGGTCCACCATGATGTGAGGAGTATCCACCACACATTCCCACTGACACGATGTCCTGGCTAGGCACACAGGGCAATAGTGGACTGAAACTGTGCCAGACAAATACCCCTTCCCTTGCACTGTCCCTGTCAGGCATTTTATTCACAGTAACATAAAAGCAGCCAATATGAATATGGTGCATGTGTGCCACATGCCACCTAACAATTGTCTAGTCCACGATGGACCATGTGCACAATGGTGGCTGTACCGTAGTACAGTCTGAGTGTGTAGCCAGTCGTTTTGGGCAAGAAGATTCTGTAATATTTGCACAATGACACAGTCTCCTAAATGATGCATTTGCCAGAATTGATCCTCATTATCTGTTGACATGTTTTTAAATATCAACGTGGGATCGGCTGGCATGATTGTGAGGATGACAACTCCAAACACCAAGGGGCAGGGCAGGGCAGGCTGGAGCTGCCCAGTCACAGTCTTCAGCAGAATTCCCATTTGAGTGATGGGATGAGGTCATTCATGACAACAGAGCCCTTTCCTTCGCTTCCGGGAAACTCACGAAAGATGAAGACATCTACAAAACACCACTTAGAAATACCTAGATTCTTGTTTGAGTGAACAGTTCTGCCCAGTAACCCACCCATGCTGCCTTGGAACCAACCATCACAGCTTGGCTCAGATTTCGGCTCCAGCCTTGCTAGTGGCAACCCATTCAGTATATTTGAATCTCATCACTCCCAGGAGGCTGCTGAGAAGCACAAGGGAGGGCGCGAGTGTCAGGTCCTCGAGGCGTCGCCCCCTGCTTGCCTGTCACCGCGGACACTGTTCAGGAATGTCACCAGCAGCTGGAAGGCAGTCCAAACCTCCACAGTGATCAAGGGATTGATGGTCTCTTGACATGTTTGCACAGAAGGCTCTGGCCACTGCCAGGCAGCCTGTCACTAAAGACTCTGGATTGAGGTTTTTCTAGCATAGATCAGGCCTACCAGCTTCAGGCCCCAAGCCCACAGCCAGAGCATGCCCACACCCTTCCCAGGAAGTAGCCAGGCTACTCTCAAGGGTCCCAGCTGCTCCATCCTAGGCAGGGCCCTGCCTGGTTTTCTGTTCCCAATGCTCTTGCTACGGGGATCTTCTGTCAGGCACAGTTCCACCCAGGCCTTGTGACCTCAGCTTGAATGGGCCATCATCTCCTTGAGGACAACTTCTATCCTCAGACCCATAGCAGCCATCACCCCTTTATATCAGGTCACCCCATGTCCTGAACTATCGAGGAACTTCTTGAAAGCAGAAAACCCTGTAGGGCCCACATAGGGCTTAAGGTAGGGCTCTAAGATGCTGGGAGGTATGGAAGCCTTTCTCAGCTGGATTTGCAGCAGCAGTGGGGTGGGCCCCTCAGGCTCTATGACCCGGTCATGCCTCTGGATCTCTAAGCCTTGTGAAGATTTTGAGTAGAGCACTAATGCACAGGCTTACTGCGTGGGGTATGTGAGTTCTGCAACGTGTTGGACTGATGTTAGCTAAGGTGCGGTAGCTTCTGTGGCGGGTCCACCAGTGGTTATTCCTGCTCAAGTGATGTCCAGGATGGCAGATATCTCTCCTCTAAGCAGGATCAGTGGCCTAGGGAACACTTATTTCCAGCTTGGAAAACTCTGTGTGGGAGGCATTTGTAGGGCAAGTCTGGAAATAGCACCCATCGCTTGTACTATAGCGGTCATACTTGGCTGCAAGGGAAGCTGGGAATGCAGTCCAGTTGGGAGCTCCAAATAAAGAAAATATGGGAAGTAGGTGAAGTGCCAGAAATTTCTTTTTTCAGTGCAGGGATAAGTTTGCAAGGAGGTAGAGGGCATTTCTAAGAGTCTGAAATGAGCAGGAAGCAAGATCTGACCTCTCAGTGCCCATGACATCGTCAGATGAGAGCAGCATCCCTGTTTTTGTTTGTTTGTTTTTTGGTTTTTTTTTGGTTTTTTGGTTTTTTGGTTTTTCGAGACAGGGTTTCTCTGTGTAGCTTTGTGCCTTTCCTGGAACTCGCTTTGGAGACCAGGCTGGTCTCGAACTCACAGAGATCCACCTGGCTCTGCCTCCCGAGTGCTGGGATTAAAGGCATGCGCCACCATTGCCCGGCTCTGTTTTTGTTTTTAAAAATTATATTTACTAATGTGTGTGTGTGTGTGTGTGTGTGTGTGTGTGTGTGTGTGTGTACGTGTACACACACGTGTTTGTTTGTGCATGTGCATATATGGAGGCCAGAAGTTGACTTCTGGTATATCCTTCAATCTCTCTACCTTTCCTCCTCCTCCTGTTCTTTTATTTCCTGTGAGACAGGATCTCAATACCTAACTCTAGTTGGCCTTGAACTCAGACGTCCAGCTGCCTCTGCCTCCACGTGGTGGGTTTAAAGGTGTGTGTTCCAGCACCCAGCCTTCCACCCTATTTTTTGAGACAGATTCTCTCAATGAACCTGGAGCCCATCAATACGGCAAGAATAGCTGGCCTGAAAGTCCAGGGTCTTCCTGTCATCACCTCCTAGCACTGTTAGTGTTATAGGCACTCACGGCCTGGATGTTTGCAGGGGTGTTGAGGATGTCTGGGTGTTTGCAGAGGTGCTGAGGGTGTCTGGGTGTTTGCAGGGGTGCTGAGGGTGTCTGGATGTTTGCAGGGGTGCTGAGGACGTCTGGGTGTTTGCAGGGGTGCTGAGGACGTCTGGACGTCTGCAGGGGTGCTGAGGGTGTCTGGATGTTTGCAGGGGTTCTGGGGACATCTGGGTGTTTGCAGGGGTGCTGAGGACATCTGGATGTTTGCAGGGGTGCTGAGGGTGTCTGGATGTTTGCAGGGGTGCTGGGGACGTCTGGATGTTTGCAGGGGTGCTGGGGACATCTGGATGTTTGCAGGGGTGCTGGGGACATCTGGGTGTTTGCAGGGGTGCTGAGGGTGTCTGGGTGTTTGCAGGGGTGCTGAGGACGTCTGGGTGTTTGCAGGGGTGCTGGGGACGTTTGGATGTTTGCAGGGATGCTGAGGGTGTCTGGATGTTTGCAGGGGTTCTGGGGACATCTGGGTGTTTGCAGGGGTGCTGAGGACATCTGGGTGTTTGCAGGGGTGCTGGGGACGTCTGGGTGTTTGCAGGGGTGCTGAGGAGCTGAAGTCAGGTCCTCCTGCTTCTGCAGCAAACACTTGGCTGACTGAGTCATCTCCTCAGCTCTTGTTTTGTGAATCTTAAAGAAACTTTGGTTGGAGGTGGAAGTTTAAGACACCTCTGGGCCTCCCCATCTGCAAATAAGTTACACACATGAACACACATACACACATGCATGTGCACACATAACTCGCACACTGTACACACACACATCTTTTCCTCTTTACTAGTTACCCCCACTCTCTTCTTCAGTTTCTGTGGTCTTTTAGTAGCTTCCTGATGCCCACTGAATGCCAACCCTGGCGCAGACTCTGGAGGGTCCTGCTGTCCTTTATTTTGGGCTTTTTCTAAAGACCAGGTCACGGGCCCAGTGAAACATCTTTGAGCTCCTCCCATGCCTTTCAGACCCCATCTCTTCCTCCTCCACTTTCCACCCCAGAGCCATGTCCCTTGGATCCCTGTTCAGGGTCCCAACAAAGTCCTTCTTCTTTCCCTTCTCTGTCGAAGCCGTCAGCCACCTGGCAGGGGCCTTAATCAGAACACCACGGGCAATTGATCCCAACAAGCTTAAGACATCCCGTTCCAGGAGAAGGCCCCGCTGACAGCAGAAGCAGCTGCTGTGGCTGCTGGCAAGCCTCCTGTAGAGGCATCTGCCAGGCCCCCCACCCCACCATGTGAGGCAGGCCCTGCTAGAGAGGCTTGCTGGATGACCTGGGAACGTGACTGCCCCTCCACAAAGAACTGGGACCTGGGGGCTTCCCCGAGAGATATCCAGAGGATTGGAGAGCTCTGGGGCAGCAGAGGTGGGCAGCCTGGGGTGCTCAGGTGGTTGATTTATGAGGGCAGATTAAGAAGACGGATGGCCTGTCCCTTAGCCAAGAAATGAGTCTTGTTGTAGTCCTTTGAAGGGCACGAAGGCGGAGGAGGGAGGTATTTGAAGAGTGAGTGCTCAGCAGAGTAATGAGGAATAATGGTTTGAAACAGAGCTGAATACCGGGGAAGAGATCTTGGCTGTGAAACCCGGGAGGGATGGTGGTGGCTCCGGCAGCAGGGCAGGGCCCGCCCTCTTGGATCACGGATGCTGATGGATCAGGCGTGATGGCCCACGGAGAAGGCAGAATCAGACTCTCCCAACAGCACCATCTGCAGCCTCAGCTAGAGATACCACAGCCATCCTCTTCTCTGAATCCTGAAATGGGCCAGGCCAGCCTGCAGCCCCATCAGATGGGAACACCTGCAGCTGTCTGTGAGAGGAGGCCATGATGGCTCCCAAGAGTGACAGTCACAGGAGGAGGAAAGGTGCCAGTGTGACTTGAGTCTCAGCTATCCTTGGTGACCGTCTTTAATCTGGACCCCGTGGGTTGGGCCAGCAGGCATGGGGGCACCCAGGTGAATGCTAAGGTGGGGGACTGCAGACACCATTAAGGCCCATCCCAGAGCTCAGTATCTGCTTAGAAGTCCTCCAAAGAACCCCTAAACAAACTACAACAGGGGATCTGCTTCCCATTTGGCGAATGCCCAAAGAGAAAAGTACCAGGAGGCTAAGAGAGCTTCCCTGGCCACTTTACTGCGTTCATGGAAAGCATTTTGTGAGATGCCTGAGATGCATTCTGGAACCAAGGAGCCAGATCATTTTTGGAGGAGTAGGGTGCATCTTGGAAACCATTGCAGCCACCATGAATAGGTAGTGGAACCTTCTCAAACTAACAGTCAGACAGCACAGCCCCTGCACCTTCCTTGGGCTCAGATGCCACCCCCACCCCTACAGGGCTCCATCTATCTCTGAGTAATTGGGCCATGTGTGCCAAGGCTGGTTCCCGCCTGGAGGAAATGACTGTGACTCAGTTCTGATTCAATGCTCAGCCTGTGGGCGTGGGCTGTGCTGCTTGAGGTACCTTCCCTGGAGATTTGGGACCCTGGGAAGTGTGGGCTGAAGGGTATGGCCCCACTGTGCATGCCAAGCTCTGCAGCCCATGTTGACTGAGTGTTTGCTTCAGCGTGGGATGCCTTGGAACACAGAAGTGAGTCCCCACAGCAGGGAAAGGGGGCTTGTCAAGGCAAATGATGTGGTTGCTGTGTGGGCTTGAGCCCTGGCAGATCCAACTCTGGGACTCATTCATCTCCTTCTGCTGCTCCCCAAACCTTGGGGGTGCAGACCTCACCAGGAGAGAGGCAGATCTGACTTGATCACCTGCCTCATGGTTAATCGTGAGACCTTACGTGAATGGCCTCACTGCTCCCAACCTCGTCATGGGAGAGGAAGACCTTTCTAGGGATCTCTGCCTACATGGATAGGGGTCCAGACAGCCAATGAATATCCTCAGGTAATGGTCACATGTGCCTCTTGCCTTCTGAGGACCAGCATAGGTATTGTTTCCCCAAGTCCTTTTGAGGTCACTGTGCTGCAAACCAGGGATGCTGTACTCCTCACGGAAAGCCTACCCCTGTACAATGGCAACGTCCTTGGGGCAGGTCCAGAAGGCCCTGTTCCCATGCTTAGGTGCCTCCCGTGTCCCAGCCTCACTCTGTACTTGGCTCCTTTCTGGAGGGCAGCGAACAGCAGCAGGGGCACCAACAACTCATCTGTACGCTTTTGATTCCCTGTGGAAGGTGGAACTTGACAGCCAAAGCACAGTGTCCAGTCCCCAAAAGCCCCGTCATAAGAGGCTTAGCCCTGCTTCTCAGGGTGACCTTCTGGCTCCCTAGAGCTCTGAACGGGTCCAGGGTAAAACATTCAGCTGCAGGACTGCTGGGCACATGGGGGAAAGTAGTACTAATAATAACACCAGGAGGAGGCAGAAGCCGCCCAACACGCCCAAACAAGATTTCTCATTAGTTTGAAAGATGAACTAGGAGTCTAGCCCATAATGAAGAGAATAGATTGAGTCCTGATTAAGTTGTCTAGAGACTTGACGCCACGCTGCAGTTCCAGCTCTGACCTTCACAGAGGTCCCCAAGTACATCCAGCTTCCAACTCAAAGAGGCTCTGCCCAGGGTGGTTGGCTTTGAAGTCCCCACCAGCCTTATCCACCAAAGATCTGTAGGCTGCCCCAACATATGACTTGATCCTCCAGCCTCACAGATGGCATGGGAAGGGGTGTGCTCTTGCGGCTGCGGCCCTTTGACAGGTCAGTGGCACTGTCTTTGGGGACCTCTGTGTCCTGACTGCTGAGCGGCCATCAGCGTCCAGCCTGTACAGCAGTTCCAGAGACGCTCAACATGAACTGGTCAGGCTCTTCCTGAAGTCTAATGCATCCTGTCCCACCTGGGAAAACTGGTGACAGAGGCCAACTCCTCATGACCAATTGTCCAGCTGCTGATGGATCCAGGACACTTGCTTCCCCGTGGGGCACTATGGGGTGGAAGCAGGGACTGCAGCCAGGTGCAGCCCAGCTCCAGCACTTTCCCCACACCCTCCCCGAAGTGTGTGTGTGTGTGTGTGTGTGTGTGTGTGTGTGTGTGAATGCTTATGCCCATTGTGAATATACAGAGATCAGAGGTGGATGTTGAATCTTCCGCTATCGTTCTTCGCCTAACTTTTTTTGTGACAGGGTCTCTCACTGTGCCCGGGGCTCACCGTTTTGGTTAGGCTGGCTAGCCAGTGAGGCCTGGGGATCCTCCTCTCTCCGCTCCCCACTCAGAGTTCGGATGCGTGCTACAATGTCTGGCTTTTGTGTAAGTGCTGAGGATCGAAACTCCGGTCCTCATGCTCGCACAGCAAATGCTCTACCCACCCAGCCATCTCCTCACCCCTCCCTGAATCTTTAATTGGGATATCCAGGTCTTCACATGGGTCCCACAGAGATGGACTTGGCCAAGCAAGACCTGTGTGAGTAACCCGGTTCCAAGGTGGGCAGAGCCATTTCTCAGCTCAGGTGCATGTACTTGCTGGAGAACGATTTTGATGGACCTAATAAACAAGACCTCCCCCCCCCCCACACACACACACACACTCATATCCTTCACCAGAAGCTTCTACAGAGACACTAGTGTCATAAAAGTGATCTGGGCCATTTATCCTCTGTCTTCAGAACATAAAAGCAGAATCCCAGGGCTGAGGCTGTAATATGCTAATGGCGTTTCTGCTACCTGAAGCTGACTAGCAGCACCCAGCCTCCCAGAAGCCTCTGGGGACAGCCCGTGGCTATCATTAGGGAAGGTTCCACTCCTTAAATTAATGACTGGGTTTAATAGCCCCGGGAGGCCTCTCCCTCTCCTGGGCTCTGCTTAATGATTTTGGCCTGCTGCCTCCTCAGGCCTCTTCTCGTGACTTGCATTGACTCTCCGGTGCCACCAACAGGCTGATGTCTCCCTGGGCTCTGGGACCAGGTTGGCCCTGGCTTGCTGCTGTCTGTGCTCAGGCCCCCAGCCAAAGGAATCTGGGTGTTATGCTCTGAGAACTTCATGGCTTCACCCACTCCATGGCAGGTAACTTGCTGACTGAATAGGGAAGGGGTCGCATCCTGTCCATCCCCCCCACCCAGGATCGAGGGTGAGCACAAATGATCTGCTGTACCTGTCTTTCACCTTTGGCCGATCTTGGTGCCATCAGATGGTGCTTAGCATCTGAATCCCCCGTCTTCCAGGCCAGTCAGGGTGTCCCCTGTTGTCCCCTGCTCCTCCGCTCAAGGACCCTCAATGCTCTACTCCTCTGTTCTTTGAGCTTTGCCAAAAAGCTAGTTTTATTTTTGTTTGTTTGTTTGTTTGTTTATTTATTTATTTATTTATTTATTTACAAGGCCTCATGTCACCCATTCTGGCCTTGACCTCTCTCTCCAGCCTTTGATGCTCCTGCCTCCACATCCAGAATGCTGGGATATGGTTGTGCACCACTAAGCCTGGATTATCCAGTGTTGGACCCCAGAACTTCAGGTACATCAGACAAGAACTCTACCGACCCCGATACTAGATTTTTATGAGATGCGTCTGCAGTGTTTCCTCATCCAGGAAGCCCTCCTTGAGCTACAAACTTCCCCCACACCCCACTACACGAAGTCATCACCTATTTGGCTCTTTGGGACCTGGCACTTGTGTCTGTCTCCCCAGAATTCTAGCTCGCCTCCAAATGCCGGCCTATATGTTCATTGGCTCTCTCCTGTGACCCGAGTTGCAGGCTATAACCCGATTCTCCTTGGATGACTCCAAACAATGAAACAGTCCCTAAACAAAATGGCTGCCATGCCAGTGCCTGGGGGACTCCAGAAGAAGATTGTCAACTGTGTTGGGGAGCTTTCCAGCCACTGGACTCCTCAGCTCTTGGGACTTGCTTCTTGGAGACCAGTTGCCCTCCCTGCCCTGTGGGGTCCCCCTCCCCACCATGAGTTCTCTACTAAAGGGCAAAAAGGTCTGGGAGCAGTGATGCCCAGCCAGTGGTCTCTGCCCCGCATCCTGCTGAGTACTGTTGCCATCAGCAGATCATATCTGTGGCAGGGCCGTGCAACTCAGAGTCCCTACTCCCTCCCAAGAGAATGACATCATTTTGGTTTCATCCTGTTGTCTCAGCAGTAAGGTTGGGGGAGGACCTCGAGGTTCCAGGGTGGCATCCGACTGGAAAGCTCTCAAGTGACGGGACAAGTGAACCCCACATTCTGGGAGTCCATGAGGACATGACAGGGATGCAGATGGCCCTGTCAGTTTGAGGATGAGGGTCATTGAATGCTCCTCTTTCCCGACTGTGCCCCTGCTCATCAGGATGACAGTGTCACCGTGGGAGGAAACCTTCCTACTGTCTAACTTACGTAAGCCTCAGCCACAGTGTGCTCTGTGAGACACTGTGTTCTTGTCCCCTGCTGCAGGAGCCTCATAAGGACAGTAGAGTGAGGCGTCTCTTCATTACCCATGGCCTCCAGAGCCCAGTAGAAAGCTCAAGCGACAGTGAAGGGCCCATAGGCAGGCGGCTTCACAGATCTGGGACTACTGGCTCAGCTCACACAGAGCCCGCTGGGTGGTGTGGCTGCTGCAGCTGCCCCGTCCACGGATTCTCTGTCCACGGATCCTCCGTCCATGGATCCTCCACGGATCCTCTGTACCTTCCTCTTCTCAGTAACGTTCCCTGCAGACCCACCCTCTCAGCGGAGGAGAAACAGGGATTCGAGACTTTTTTCCCCAAGTTTTTGAAACTTTGTAACTCAGGCCTCATTCATCCCCCACCCTCACCTCCCCCTGCCTTCCATTGCTGAGATTATAGTCACGTGCCACCAGGCTTGTCTAGGACACAGGATTAAAGGCCACTTCAGGGATTTGGGCCTTTGAGAACTTGCTAGAAATGAAGGCCGTGTCGGATTCAAGCCCGTAGTGTTGGAATCAGCTCTCCTGTGAAGAGGGTGTGATGGGCCTCTTCCTCAAGGGCCTGGCGAGGACCACGTGACATACTCAGCTCTTTCTTGGCACTGACGAGGGTCTCCAGCAGCCAGGGTGGGGGCAGGGGAGTGAGGGCTCTAAACTAAGTTGGCTGGGGCGAGGATCAGAAGGAGCGAGAATAAATGAGACAGTTTGTTGAGAGGGTTCAGGGGCCTCTCAGTGGGGGAAGGCAGCTCACGGGCCTTTCTCTGGACTTTTGTTTCTAGCATGGACCCTTTTCTGTGGTGGTCTCATTCTCTAAGCCACGGGCTAGCTTCCCTACCATGGCTGCCATTTCTGTTCCCCACGGCCTCTTCTGGCGTGTGAGCCCAGGCTGTCTCTACTTCCACCTCTGCATCCCCAGGCCCAGCACCCTCTGCCTGATGTCTCAGTCTTTCCAAATGCCTGGGACAGGAATCCGAATAGCCCTACTTCCATCAGGGGTGGACGAGGGAAGGGGGGTGGGGGAGGGCTCTCTGGAATGGAGGGAGGGTGCTGTGTCCCTGCTTGTAGAACAGATCTCTTTGGAAGGCTCCTCTGTGTGTCTCTACTACCCAAGTGAAGATGTGTAGATTATTTGTAGATGGCTTTGTAGGGCTTGGAGAGGAGACTGGAGGCCTGCATAGGGAGCTCAGCAGATCTCCTGGAAGAAGAGGATCCAGATCTACCCTGAAGGCTCTGAAGGGTGGGGCCTGGCCTTATGTGACTGCTCAGCACTCAGCCCAGGATCTGGACCAGAGGAAAGAAAGGATGAATGATTGAATGAATGAATGAATGGATGGATGGATGGATGAATGGCTGTCAAAGCCTGAGCGGGGTTGGCTATGAGGCCTGACCTGAAGTTTATGGGAAATGGGGAGGTGGTTGGGGCTGGCAGGACACTCAGCAGGTTGAGGAGCTAAGCCAGTGGGTGGTGTCCAGGGAGCCCTATGACCTTTGACCTAGCAATTGCATTTCTAGGAATTTATAGAACAGATGTACGGAGGCAACCTAAGCTTCCATCAAGATGGGAGCAAGAGCTGCAGTCTGCACTGGCAGCAGGATGTGTAGACACTTACTCAGTTGGGTTACCCAAAGCCCTTTCTGTGGCTGGGGAAGACGGTCCACTAGTGCATGAGTGGCGTTTCCTGTTGTCCTTGCTGCTGGATACAGGGCACACTTGGACCTGGACTTGGGAGCAAGACTGTGGGCAATTGGCCTTTGTCCTGCTCTTTTATCCTATGGTGGCCATGTTGGTTTCCAGGTCAGCTATCCTGGAAAGTGGAGAAGGTGCTGTGGTGTGAACTTTGGGCACCAAGGTCCATTGAAAGCAAGTCCCTGGAGGGTCAGCAAGTCCATGAGGGTGGGGGTGGGGCAGCTGGTGGGTGCACTTCCTTGAGTCTATATCACTCACTGACTTACATAAAGTGGGTTCTGTACTTACAACCAAGAGTTCTGTTGGCACAGAAGGCACTTGGCTCACACCTGTTCACTCCCCTGCCATCCTTGCTTCAAGTTGACACTGACCTGGCTTCATGTCCTCCAAGACCTGGGCTTGCTTGGTAGCTCAAAATATGAGTGGGCACTTGGCCTGTGATGGGCTCAGTTACTTGGAACGGCTTTGCGCTTGTCTTTGGACAGATCTGTGGATTGTTTTCTCTTGAACATGTTTCTCTTTTCCTGGAGGAAGAGTCCTCCATGTCGCAGGGCTGGATAGTCAGAGGTGTGCTGGTTTTCTGCTTTGCTTCCTGTCGCTGTGATAAAACGCTCTGCTCAAAAGCAACTTAGAAAAACAGATGTTTCTAGGTCACAGGCCATCATAGAGGGAAGGTCAGGGCAGGGACTTCTTCAAGTACTAAAGCAGAAACCACAGAGGGAGGCTGCTTCCTGGCTCATGCTCAGCTAGCTTTCTCATACAGCCCACCTGCCTAAGGGGTGGTGCTGCCCACAGTGGACACAGGACCCTCCCACATCAACCATCAATCAAGACAATCTCTCACAGACACGGCCACAGGTCAGTCTGAGCAAAGCAATTCTTCTTCCCAGGTAACTCTAGGTTGTGTCTTGTTGTAAATAAAAAATAACCAGCATAACTGGTTTAACCACCAGCTTACTGGGCAGAAAAAGCAGCCCTGATTTATAGTGCTAGCTAGTTACCATGGTGTACATTATCCCAGCATTGGGGCTACACACACACACACACACACACACACACACACACACACACACACACACCATGAGGATCCGGAGTCCATATGAACTTGCTCAAGAATGCCACTGGGTCTCTTTTCTCTTAGAAATGTGTGTAATTGGAACATTGCCTCCTGATGCAGAAAGTGGCTGTATGGCATGCCCTGGGGTGTCTTGCGTATCATACTTTATGTCTATATTTACTTCCCTCTTGGTACTTAGCCCAGGCTTTGGGATAACTGGCATTTGCCCAGCTCTTACCAGACCATTAAAAAGGGAACATGTACTTCTCAGAGCAGTATGACCATGGCAACAGGGTTGAGCAGGCCCTCCCCAAGGTGAACTATGAAGAGCTGCCCCCCAGGATGAGTGTGGTACTCTCCTCATCACCTTCCTCCCTTGAACGATCTGGGTCTTACTGTCTTTGAAGAAAGCAATTTTCTTGTGGAAATCGATGCTCACTCAGAGGGCTCGAGGACTTGCTTAGGATCACCCAGCCAGCATGAGGAGGCAGGCTTGGCTGTCCCTTCAAAGTGTGACACTCGGAAAGTGTTGGAGCTCTCATGTTCAGGTTTCCTCGTGGCTTTACCCCGCAGGTCCGCATAGAGGATGATTAGACCACGGGCCTGAGTGCAGGTGTCTGAGATGGTCTGCACTTGGCTGTGCTGGGGGGAGGTCTTTTGCTCCACCCCTTGGCATTCCTTTAAATACCTTAGGGCAGAGACAGTTGGGCTCCAGGCCCTCTCGAGGCTATTCTGTATTTTCTATCTGTTTTTCTCCCCTTTATCCTTCTAACTAATATTTCCTGCTGCTCCTACTCAAGAGTACTCTGGGGAAATGTGGGGGTGAGGGATGGCTCCCTACAAGAAAGGATGTGTTTAGTACCAGAGCAAGAGCCTGTATTGACGGTAGGAAGACAGTGAGTAAGGCTCCAGGTACCCTAAAGAGTTCCCCAGGGCTTGCTCAGTGGACTGGACCAAACTAGCCAAGCATTTCAGCTTCCTTCAAAAGCCCAACCCACTCCATGTCCCTACCACATAGGGACAAGAAGCCAGCCCCCAACAGTTGGTGTGTATAATGTCCCCTCCACCCAGGTATGGGGTGGCTGGTAACAAATCCACTATTCTGAGGGCCTGCAGAGCTAGGGACACATCTGTTCTCTAAAGTACTTCCTGCCAATCTTCCTCTCTACTCGAGTCAATTAGGTTTAGTGTTCCCGTGGCTTCCAGATGCTGCCCCTGGCTTCACCTTCTCCTGTCCCTTGCGGCCGCCCAGCAGGGGTTGATACCCTGGACTCAGTTCTCAGAGTTTCTCAGTTTCCATTGCAAGCCCAAATTTAGATTCCTGAACGTGTTGTCCTCCAGGGTCTTGCAGATGGTGGCACCTGCCTGCTTTCTAGAACATCTCCTGCTATTCACCAGCTGGCTCTTCCCTGAGGGCATCCTGTGTGGCCATGCACAACCTGTCTCCTCTTCGGGGTGTGTCTCCTGCCTGGAGAGCTTGTCCCTGAAGACCAGCCTTCCTGGGTGTGCCGCCTTCCACCTTGGGAAGGCATGTCTCCTGTTGTCGCATACGTGGGCACCGGGAACAACCTGTATGGCAACAGGGTGGGCCTTTATCTGCCATCAGGGTCACAGTCGGGTCTCCTTCCCCTTGGTGTCGTCAGTCTCCACTGGGCGCCACATCAGCTTCCTCCCTGACAGTTGCTCAGAATGGAGCACGGAGGGTAATACTCTGGGTGTAGACTCTGAGGAGGAGTCCCCCAGCACTCTGTGATAGGAACAGCAGGAAGACCCCCAAGCCTGGACCTTGTCAGGACCCTCTACTCTGAAGCTGGCCTTCTTCCCTGTCCCTTGTCTTCCTCCACCCTGCCTCTACATCCCACACACTCCTGTCTCCTGGGAGGTGAAAGAAAACGTGAACTTCAGAGTCAGATTCCCACACACCATTCAGATCTAAGAGGGAGGGAAGCACCCCTCCCTGATCCCAGTAGGTGCCCCACCCCACCCCCATGACCTCAGTGGGAGGATGACAGTCCTGCCTGTGTCAAGGTTCATCGCTAGTGACTTTAATGTAAATCGAAGGCTTCTGTCTGCTGGGTCCCCATGATGGTTATTCTGTGCTACAAGGAAGAGGGGAAGGAGGTGACTAGGGCTCCTGGGGGCGGTGGAGACAGGTAGAGCTTTCCCTTGCTTTCTTCCAGAGGCTCGTAAGAGGGTGCATAGCGTTCTGAGCTCAGCAGGCCTCTAGGGGTGGCCTCTGGAGAAGGTGCAGGCTGGGAGTTATCTAGAGTGAAATCGACCCCTGGCCAAGGTGGAGCCAGTTCTGCTCTCAGTAAGAAGGGCCAGGGTGCCATGGCAGGGTGGGCTCTGGGGAAGCTTCTCAGAGGCTTGGTGGCTGTTGAGATCAGGCTGTGATGTACTCTAACGTATTCCACACTGTGTAAAACAGTGATTTTTCAGACTGAACCTTGTCCCGACAGATTCCATTTTACAGGCAGCTTTTGACTCTGTTTTGAAGATGGAGGATGACTCTGCATCTGGGTGGACCTATGAATGGCAACATCTATCCAGAACCACCCATGTGGCACAGAATGATACATGGCTTCCTCTTGGGAGTAGACAGAGAGCCACTGTACAAATTTATCAAGGTGAATTGGGAGTATAGGGGCTCATATTTAAATAATATCAGGGAAACCAGGAACTTACTGAACATACCAGGGAGAGAGTATAATTCCATTTCCTGTACCCCTAAAGAAGAGGATAATCAATCCTGTGATGGCAATGGTCCCCATGTCATCATCTGGTGTTTATATTAAAGGACCAATAGACAGAGAACTCCTGATTGTCCCAGGGCTTCAGTTAGCTCTATCCCTGGTCTTGATGTGACCTGTTCAACTGCTGCCTGTCCACCCATCCACCCATCCACTCATCCACTCATCCACTCATCCACTCATCCACCCACCCATCTGCCTGCCCACCCATCCACCCGTCTGACTGTATCTGGTTCCCCTTCACTTCCCCTCACACCTCACCTGACTATGGCTGACAGCCTCAGCAGCTCCCCCAGGTGACTTAGCTTACTGTGCTTTCCACAGAGACTCCATTTGTAAATCTATGAATTTCCCTGCTTCTCAGGCCTCTGCAATCTCTTGAATTTTGCTGTGGCCATTTAATTCTCTACAGCTATTCTATAACCTATACATATGTATATTTAGAGATATATTTACACCCAGATGTGTGTGTGTGTGCGCGTGTGCACGCATGCTGTGTAATGTGCGATCTGAGAGTTAATATTAGTAATTAAGGTTGTAATGGAGAGATCTGTGTTTGCCTCAGACAAGGCCATCAAGGAACACAGGATTCTGGTAAATTGTTGCCAATGAGACTACCATACCTTGTGGATTTACTGTTATTCAGTAACATTCTGACACAGTACACAGTCTGTGACACAGTGTGCTCATGACAGAGGTCATGGAGGGAAGATGTGAAGTATCCTGGCCTTGTGGGGGATCCGGGAACATGATGAATGGAGGAAACCTTCCCAACAAAGCTGGTAGGAAGCTGCTGGCAGCTTGGGATCCTCTACCACAGTTCATACGTGAGGGGTTTCTATTCACTTTAGCAAAGAAGGAAATTGGGACAGAGAAAAGCTGACCTTGAGGACAGATGCAGAGTGAGACAATCCAGTCACAAAAAATACATGCAGGGTTGGAGCAATGGACTCAGCGGTTAAGAGCAGTGGCTGCTCTTCCAGAGGACCCAGGTTCAATTCCCAGCACAAGGTGTTCATAACTGTCTAACTTCAGCATTGTAGGAGGCCTGCTCCCACCTTTTAAATGGTTCCTATAAGGAGAAGAGAGGAATAAGAAATATTAGGTAGAATGATTGGCCTCACTGACTAGAGGAAAGACAGAAACACAGGATAGCTTCGGGAGCACCTGGGTCAATACCCAACAGCCCAGAACTTTATTCAGAAGGGCTTTTTATAACAATGCCAAGGGGCAAGGCAAAAGACCTCCCCCTTGTTAGATACAGCCAAGTGTAGACCCTTCCAAACACCTGGTATCCAGGCCCGTGGTCCAATCATCCTCTTATGCAGTCCTGCTGGGTAAAGCAAGCTCCGATCTCACTAGGAAACCTCTGTGGACTCCCACACAGCGTTGTTGATGGGAGCTACTAGAGGGACCCAAATCATGGAAAGAGAGAGTTGAGTGGGTGTGACCAGGGCTGGAGAGCTACTGTTTCAGCATGGTAGAATGGAAAGGTTCTCTGGGTCATGACGGCGATGGTTCCATGAGGATCTGAATTTGAACCTATAAGGGAGGGCAGCCCCCTCAGAGTCAGTACCTGACACACCCAGACATCAAAGTCTCAGCACAAAGGAGATTTATTACCCTGGAGGGGTAGGCAGGGGGAGGCTGCAAAGGCAGCAGGCGGGTGTTTTTATTTTATTATTTATTTATTTATTTATTTATTTATTTATTTTTATTTATTTTTATTTTGCAGCAGTGGGTTTTTAAAGAGAAAAGGGAGTCTGTGCTAGGGTGAGTTGGTAAATCCTGATTGGACAGGTTAGCCAAATAGTGAATTTTGATTGTTGGACCTTGGTGTTTTGTCTCAGGAATGAGTCGGTGGCCGCATTAAAAGAATGGACCCTGGGGACTAGCTTTAGGAATGTCATCTAACGGTTTTTAGCAAGGGGAGAAAGGTAAAAGGCAAAACCTGTCTGCGCTCTGTTTGCCGTGCTCTGGCCTGCTAGAGCCCTTCAGAATCTCAGAACCAACCTAAAAAACCTGGGCATGGCTGGGCACGTCTTTAATCCTGGCACTACGGGGGCAGAGGCAGGAGTATGTTGTGAGTTTGAGGCCAGCCTGGTCTACACAGCGAGCTTCAGGATAGCCAGAACTACACCGAGAGACCCTGTCTCGAAACAAAACAAAACAAACAAAATACACAGAAAGAAAAGAAAGGGAAAAGAGAGAGGAAGCTGGGTGGGGTGCCTGCTTGTGATCCCATGCTGGGAGGCTGGAAGTTCACAGGCAGGATCCTGGGGCTTGCTGGACAGCTAATCTAGCCTAGTGTGTGGGCTCCAGAGCAGCGGGAGAGCCTGTCCCAGTGAAGAATGTGGGTGACATCTGAGGAATGGTACCCGAAGTTGTCCTCTGGCGTCTGCATGCACATGCCAACACACGTGCACAGACACACAATGGCTAAGACGGCTAATTTTATGTCGTGCCCACTTTACCATCCTTGAAAAAGGAAGTGTGACAGCTACTCTGAGTATGGAAGAGGAAGGGATTAAAGGATCTCTCATTTCTAGAAAAATAAAAGGCATGGGTGTGAGAGTTCCTTTTATATAGGAGGCAGGTGAAGTAACGGGGACTGAGGAGAACTGGGCGAGGATGGCCGCCCACCTCCAGGCTGCTGTTTTCATAGCCTCTGGGTCAGTGCCCTTCACACAGAAGAAAAGCTGATATCGCTTGTAACATTTTGAAAGGTCAGAATCACTTGGAAGTTGGGCCTGCTGCCCAAATGCATGATAATAGCAAATTTAAAAATTAATTACTGGGCTCTCTCCTGCTGACACCAAGAGCAGGTGCCTCTGAGGAACGGAGAGAGACTGCCACTCAAAGACGCCAAGGTGTTTGGGGGGCCCTTTCACTGTCTCCTTCTATTCTGGGGAGCCAGCTAAGCTCTGCTTGATGCCATTGTCCAGGACAACAATACGTTTGAAATGAAAAATGTTCCAGGCAGACACAAAGGGGATGCCTTCTGGATTCCAAGCCCAGACAGGGATAAAAGAGCTATTTAACTAAGGGGAATGGAAGAGTCACCTCAGCTGGAGCCGGGGGGACCCTGGATCACCTTTGAACTCCCTGAGCTGTATGGAAACCCCTGGAAACGGAACCGGCTGAGTGAACAGAGCACGGCTCAGCAGAGACAATGCGTGTTGAGTGTTTGTTAGAGCCAAGTGTGCCAAATGTGTCGTACAGTGTCAGCGTCCTAACTCCTCGGTGGAGTGGTCCCCCCCAGGTGTCCCCAAATCACTTGCTCATGGCCTCAAGCTACTACAGGCAGAGCTTCTCCGGATTCACTGTCCACTCTGACTAACCGTAAAGTCCTTTCTGATGCGTGATGGTGCCAGCCTCCTGCCCAGGTAGCCAAGGCTTAGTTGGGTTAAGTGTGAGGCTTCACTGATTCCTCCCGAGATGGGAACCATTTCTGTACTAGTCAATATGGCTGTGGTTTGCTGCAGAGCTAAACATCCATTCATGTTACATCTAGTGCTGGATAACGGGGCATTCTGCTCTGAGTCTCCCTCAGGAAGCCAAGTCATTCCAGAGGAGGGGACATGGGGCTTGTAGAGGAAAGGCTTTGTTTACGTTTTTAAAATATTTATTTACTTATTTATTGATGTGTGTGTGCGTATGTATGTGTATGTGTGTGTGTGTGTGTGTGTACTTGTGTGAGTTTATATGGGCCGCATGCAGTACAGGTGCCCACAGAGGCCAGAAAAGGGCATCAGACCCTCTGACACTGCCCTTATGGGCAGCTGTGAGTCCTTTAACGAACCAAACCTGGGACCTCTGCAGGCGCAGTCAGTGCTCTTAACCACTGAGGCATCTCTCCAGCTCCGTTCGTCCACATTTTTTAAGTGGCTTGGCCGCAGCCAACCTCTAGGGGTGGGGAGCGCTACTCTGCTTTGTGCCCCCTGCTTATGCGATGATGGCATTCATGCTTACACAGGATTTTTCCCATTTGCTTCACTGGCTTGTCAGGACGGAGGGAAAGAATTGTGTATGACGCACATTGAAAAACACCAGGCCCTCTGCAGACGTAAATTATGGATGTAAAACACAAATGCGAAATTTGACGCGGGGCTGGGGATCCGGCTGTCAGGATAGGGCTTGCTGCGCAAGCATGAGAACCTGAGTTTGAGCCCCAGAACTTGCATAAAAATGGGGTACAGTGGTGCATGCCTGTAACCCCAGTGCTGGGAGGTGCAGGCAGGCATATTCTAGGGACCAGCCAGTCTAGCAGAAACTGGGAACTACAGCTTCAGTGAGAAATCTTGTCTTAAAAAACAAGATGGAGGCCGGGTGGTGGTGGTGCACGCCTTTAATCCCAGCACTCGGGAGGCAGAGGCAGGCGGATCTCTGTGAGTTTGAGGCCAGCCTGGTCTACAGAGCGAGAGCTAGGAAAGGCGCAAAGCTACACAGAGAAACTCTGTCTCGAAAAAGCAAAAAAAAAAAAACAAAAAAAAAACAAAAAAAAAACCAAAACCAAGATGGAGAGAGATTGAGGGAAACACTGATATCCTAACTCCTGACTTCTACACGCATCATACAAATAACTACACACTCATAGGATGTATTATATTTGCTATTGCTACAGGTAATAATGAGTTGTCACATCACTCCAACAATATGCTGTGGCCGTTACCCCACGGCACGGGGGGTGGGGTGGGGTGGTAACCTCTCCCAGGCAGGCCGAGGACAGAGGGCAGCCCCTTTGGCATCCTCTCTGTGTTCAACTTCTGCGGTATCGACTGTAGTTAGAGTGTTTCCTCTCCCTGAAGTTCCTGTCGTTTTCTGCTCCCACAGCCGCAGAAGCATCAGAATTTTAATAGACTTGGGCCCCGGAGCCCAACAGCAAAACATCGCAATGCACACGCGGATGGGAGGTGCAGTGTCTCGTGAGAGCATGGGGTCTGCAAGCCGTACGCTGGTAGGCGGCGGGGAGGCTTCCGGGGCAGTTCTGGGTGGTGGGGCACCTCTTTAATTGACTCCGTTTTCCTGGCCCTGGCCCTGTCCCAAAGTTAGGTTTGGTACCAGCACTTAGAACTACCTCATCAAGAAAGGTCTTCCATCTCTCTGAGAGTTTCCGAGCGTCAGTCACTGAGGCTGACATTTCTGAGTGCTCTTCTCGCCTCTCTCTGCCCTTTCTCCTTGGCCTGCGCAGCCATTTTTCCCTTTCCTTCCCGCGGATCTCTTGTAAGCTCTCATGGCCCGCCCTCCTCTCTGGTAGCATGTAGAGTATGATGGAGTTTTAGAGGGCATCTGTGGCTTCAGACACACCCAAGAGCAACTCCTGGCTCTTAACTGGCTGTATGCGCTTGGGCCATTCCTTAACCTCCCTGAGCCTGATTTCCTCATAAAGCACAGGGAAGGTAGTGCCTGGCTGACCGATTTATAAACAAACCTCCTGTGTGGCTCCGTTTCTGTCTGTCTGTCCCTCCGTCCTACCCGTCTGTCATCTTCACCACCTCCTGCCCCCTCAGCAACCTGGCCCAGTCTGTTCCCCAGGGTTTTCCCAAGTTGCTGTGATGACCCCCTCCCCTGCCCCCACTGCATCTAGTAAGTCTTCCCTGTTCCATGGAGGAGAGGGTGGAGCTGGAGGCTGAGACTGGATGAAGTGTGGATGGGGAGGGGGGTAGAGAGGCAAGGGGGTAAGGAGTGGGAGGGTTGGGGAGTAGGTAGGGGGTGGAAGGACTTTAGTGACAAGGCAGCCCAGAGCATGATGGGAGGTAAGAAAGTCCAGCACTAGTTGGCTCTGTAGGACCAGGATTCTTTGAACCTTCTACATCAGTGGTTTTTAACCTTCCTAATGCTGTGACCGTTTAATGACCCCCCCCAACTATAAAATTATTTTTGATGCTACCTCATAACTGTAATTCTGCTGCTGTTGTGAATTGTAATGTAATGTGTATTTTTGTAATTATAATTGTATGTAATGTAATGTATAATTATGTAATTGTAATGTAATGTGTTTTTCTGATGGTCTTAGGTGACTCCTGTGAAAGGATCATTTGATGCCCCCCAAAGGGGCCATAGCCCACAGGTTGAGAACCGTTGTTCTAGAGCTTTAGACAATAGGACCTGCTTGGCCACAGGAGGAATGCTCACACCACGAGGGAGCACGGGACCATTCTTTCCGGTTCAGCTTTGCCGAGCCTTTTCCTCTGATGGTACTCAAGCCCTCCTCCACTCTGGCTCTCCATTTCCCTCTTGGAAGGAGAGATGGCTTGAAACTTCCACTGTAGGAGTCTCCACTGTTTGTGGGGAGTGGTCCTCAAGTCACCCTGAGACCCAGGACAAGGTCGCAGCTGTTGTGGCCTGTTGGCTGAGCCGGTGGGCAGCAGCACACGGGCCCAGGACTTGCTCCCTCCTGCCCTGCCCTGCGATCAGAAGGCAGCTGATCTGCAGGAGTGAAGAGCATTTCTAGGTCATCAGCAACCGCCACCGTGAAATGTAACATGAAATCAGCTGTAATTGTGGAACTTGTAACATGTCATGGGGTGATGCTGCCATCCAGAGAAGTTTCTAGAAGCCAATGAAGAATCGAGAAGGAGAATTGAAAAGAGCTAAAGCAGCTACTTCCAGTGGGTGGGAAGCTTTGCTTCAGGGCTTCCAGGCCAGTGACTCTTTTTCTTTTTCTTTTTTCTTTTAAGATTTATTTATTTATTATGTATACAGAAGAGGGTGCTAGATCTCATTACAGATGGTTGTGAGCCACCATGTGGTTGCTGGGAATTGAACTCAGGACCTCTGGAAAGAACAGCCAGTGCTCTTAACCTCTGAGCCATCTCTCCAGCCCCAGTGACTCTTTTTCTAACAGATGTTCTCTGTGTTTCTGCACTGACCAAGGTATTCAGGCTTAGAGAGACTTACTCTCTCAAAAGGAAAGCAAGGAGACCGGAGATGTAGCTCAGTAGATAGAGTTTGTTTGTTTGTTTGTTTTGCCTGGCATGCATAAAGCCCTGGGTTTGATCCCCACCACCGCATAAAGCAGGTGTGGTGGTGCATGCCTGTAATCCTAGCATTTGGGAGGTAGAGACGGGAGGACCAGAAATTCAGGGTCATCCTTGGCTACATATTGAGTTTGAGGCCAACCTGGACTTAAAAAATTATTTATCTGAGGTCAGAGGAGGACACCAGATCCCTTGGAATTGGAATTACAGACAGTTGTGAGCTGCCATGTGTGTGTACTGGGACTCGAACCTGGGTCCTCTGGCTGAGCAGGCTGCCCCAGGCTTAGGGCTGCAGGGTCAGTTGGCTTGTTTCTACAGAATGAACCCTGCCAGGGCTGATAAAGCTGGAGTTCCAGAGCCGGCAAAATCAAGGTGGCAGGGATCCAGTGAGGAACAGCCTCACATGAGTGTCATTTTGAAGTGGGCTGCAGCCTTGCCTGGCCACAGCCAGGGGTGGAGGAGTGACAGCCCCCCCCCCACTCCCCCACCCCGCCAAGCAGAGCATCACCTGCTCTGGTGCGTCTGTCCCTGATGAATGCTGCTCGTTGGGACAGAGGCTCTCAGGCACAGTGTGATTGATTTCTGGAGGACAGACACAAAGGTTTGCACACAGTGGAACCTGGAGACGCTGTGCCTGTCAATCAATTCGAGGCATGGCGTTTGACCTGCCACTTTTCAAAGGATGAGCCCTGTCAGTTGGCTTGGTACCCCAGAGTGACTTCTGAAAACGCAGGCACTGGGAAATGTTTTACCTTGTTAACTAAATGAAGGACAGCGGAGGAGTAACAGGCATAGGCGTGCTCTAAATAACAAGGCCAGGTCAGCAACAAATCCCAGGACCATGCAAGATGTGAGGGAGACGCCAGGATGGAACGAGGGTTTCCTGAGCATCCACTGCATCCAGCCAGGTGCGCACTTGATATCATTGATTCTCACAATTAGCAGGGGAAGCTGATGGAGCGGCCTCCCAACGTTCGGAAGAAATGAAGGTTTAGAAAGGGTGGGTTCAGGCTGGGGGTTAGAGACAGGAAGGGGTGGAGTCAGATCCAAACCAGCATCCCATCTCCTCCAGGGCTCCAGCTCTGCCTGTGCACAGTGAGAGGAAACGGAAGAACTGCTGTTGAGAGCTGAGGCCTGGATGGAGCCAGGCGGCTGCTTGGGAACGGGCCTGCTTTCATGGAGATGTTCACTCACAGGTGACCCAGAGAGCCTGCACGGGAGAGCAGGGAACTGCTACGTGTGGCCTTCATTTCTACTGCTATGACAAAATGCCCCCACCAAAAGCAGTTTACCGGAGAAAGGGTTTATTTGGCTTACGTCTCCAGACTATGGTCCACCACTGTGGGACAGTCAAGGCAGGAACTCAGTTAGTCATATTACTTCCTCAGTGAGCTGGATAAGGCCAGCTGGTAAGCAGCGTTTCTCCATGGCCTCTGCTTCGGTGTTTGCCCCGAGTTCCTGCCTTGACTTCTCTCAGTGACCCCTGTGACCTGGAAGTTGTAAGCTGAAATAAACCCTTTCGTCTCCAGGTTGGATTTGGTCATGGTGTTTATCACAGTAACGGAAGGCAAATCAGGCCAGCTGACATTCACTTTCAGGCTGCTGTTGCCTCAATTAAAGCAATCAAGTTATCCTCACCCCAGTTGTGCCCACAGGCAGACCTGATCTAGACAACTGGCGCTTGATACTCTTCCCAGGCTGTATCAAGTTGACAATTAAAACTTGTCACCTCCCCCCCCCCCCCCCCCCCCCCCGTTTTCCACAGGATTGCTTGCTGGGGTCTGGGTTATCTGTGGTCAATCTCGGCTCAAAGGGACTGACACTTG
The DNA here is from genome assembly GCF_949786415.1 of Peromyscus eremicus. Lineage (NCBI taxonomy): Eukaryota > Metazoa > Chordata > Mammalia > Rodentia > Cricetidae > Peromyscus > Peromyscus eremicus. The sequence goes on along the minus strand of NC_081436.1, from coordinate 22,716,888 downwards.
ACTCTTTCAGAAGTGGCTCCACTGTGGTGATATTGTGTTCCCCAAAATATTGTGTACCCTAATAAACTTGTCTGGGGTCAGAGAACAGGACAGCCACTAGATATAGAGGCCAGAAAATGGTGGCACACACGCCTTTAATCCTTATAACTTGGGAGGCAGAGATCCATCTGTATCTCTGTAAGTTTAAAGCCATACTGGAAGCAGCCAGGCATGGTGACTCACCCCTTTAATCCCAGGAAGTGATGGCAGAAAGCAGAAAGGTATATAAGGTGTGAGGACCAGGAACTAGAGCTGGTTAAGCTTTTTGGGCTTTTGAGCAGCAGTTCAGCTGAGATCCATTTGGATGAGGACTCAGAAGCTTCCAGTCTGAGGAAACAGGATTAGCTGAGGAACTGTTGAGATGAGGAAGCTGTGGCTTGCTCTGTTTCTCTGATCTTCCAGCGTTGACCCCAGTACCTGGCTCCAGGTTTGTTTTTAAGACCTGTTAAGATTCATGCTACACTCCACAGTTGCATGGCTTTTATACCATGTGTTGCTGTAGTTTTCTATGTTTAGTTTTTGTCCGTTTCTTCCTGTGTGTAACTGACAAGCCTCATCATGGGTGGGCTGCATGGGAAAAACAGCACATCTGGTGTTTGTTATCCATGGCTTCCAGCATCTATTGGGAGTCTTAGAATATGTCCCCTGTGATGAAGGGACTACTGTGCCCCTTCCAAAAGACACGTTACATTCCTAATCCCAGGTACCTTGATGTAGAACCTCATTTGGAAATAGGGTTTTTGGAGAGGTGATGAAATGTGGTCATTTGTGTGAGTCAAGATGACTCTTGTCCTCACAAGGAGGAGGAACTCGGGGACAAAAGCTGCCATGAACAAAGAGGACTTCAGGAGAGACACAGGGAGGTCATTCAAAGGTAGCTGGAGCCTGGGGACAGCATACGGACACCCAGGACCAATGGACATCCGGGTTAACCCCAGAGGCTGGGCAGGCAGGAACCCCAGCCTCAGAGGACACCAGCCCTACCCACGCCTTGACCTTGAACTCCAGGCTTTCAGAATTTTAAGACCATGCCTCTGGTATTAGGTCATTGAGCCCATGGGATTTTGTTACTGAACAACTGATACAAGGACGGTGGTGGCCTCAGTTTCCTCTCTTGTTGGGGGGGCCCACCTCTGTTTCCTTGTAAAATTCAAAGACCTGAGCCCCAGCTCACCCTCCTTGGAAAGTGTTACCGTCGCCTCTGGAAACACAGGTATTCCTAAGGGAGGTCCCCTGCCTCTACCCTGGAGGATCTTTGGCAACAGTGCTACATACCGTGTTTCCAGCCAGATCTGCTGTATTACCAGGGGACAGGTTAACACTCAGTGTAGATAAGACAGGCGGGCCCTCTGCCAGTGAGCCCTGCTCATGCTAGCCATAAAGACAGAAGAGAGATGCACATCCGCTCTTAACACTGTCCTGAGATGATTTCCACTTTCTTTTTGATTCACAACTTTAGCCATACAGTGGTGGTGCACACCTTAATCTCAGCACTTGGGAGGCAGAGGCAGGAGGATTGCTGTGGGTTTGAAGCTAGTCTGGACTACTTCGTGAATTCCAGGCTAGACTGGGCTGTGTAATAAGGTCCTGTCTTAGAAACACCCCCAATTTTTAAAACAATGCAATTTGAATGAACCATTCGAGCATTTGACTTGACTTGCTGTAGGTTAATGATGATGTACCAAGGCTAGTGAATGTCGCCATGTTCTAACGTCAGGTAGTGTAAACTGTGGCAGGTAAGTCGCTGAAATTCTCCTCCTACTGCTGTTCTCTTTAGCTCTTCTGAGCCTGTGGGGTGTTCTCGCCTTCTCTAAGACTGTTCTGGTAACTTCAGCCTCTGTAGAGAAGGAGCAGAGATCAATGAGCTGTATAAAAACACTAATTTCCGTGTATTAGACACCGTGAAATGTGTTAATGACTTAAACGAGGGTCATCTAGGAGATTAAGAATATGGAATCTGGTTTTAAGGGCAGAGCCTCTCCATTGAGTTTGGGCAGAAGACGGGAATCCAGGCATTTCCCTGTGCTTGAGGGGCAAGTGCTAGAGACCCTGGGGGCAGGGGTCCTCATGTGGTATCTGCACCTCCCGAACTCTGTTCATACTTTGAAATCCTGCATGGTGTGATGGTGTCCGGAAGAGGACACTGTTAGGAGGTGTGACAGTCAGCCTGATCACTGTAACAAAATACCCGAGGCTTTTTTTTTTTTTTTTTTTTTTAGGTTATTTGGGTTCTGATTCTGAAAGCTTATGTCCAAGATTGAGTGGTCCCATATCTTTGGGCCTCTAGCAAAGACAGAATTTCACTGCAGCAGAACATGGTAAAGTAAACCACATACCTTGTGAGCAGGATATAGAAGAAGGAGTGGGGAAGAGCCTAATTACCCACAATTCCCTGTGAAGGCAAGTTCCTCCTACTAGGCCCCACCTCCTAAAGTTCTACACTGTCCAATCAGCATCAACCTGGTGACCAGGCCTGTGACACATGGACAAAGGGTGGGTGGGTGCGACCCTACTTATTCAAACCATAACTGGAGGTTGTGAGGCTACATGGGGCAAGTCCTTCTGTGAAAGAGACCCAGAGAGTTCTCTCGTCCTTGTAGGGATAGAAGAGTGCAACTCTTCTCTTCCATCACGTGTCTCAGCAGATACCCCTACAACAAGAGAAATACATATCATGTAATTAACTAGTCAAAGTTACGTGTGCCATGGGAGTCCACAGGGATTTTGTTTGTTTTGCTTGGGTTTGACGAAGAATGGGCAGTTGTATAGAAACTACACAGGACAGATGAGAGACGGTGCAATGGTACCAGAATGTTCATGTCTATTTTTCTTGTCCTTTCTGGTATTGTCCTTCCTCCCACAGGATGAGGGTCTGATGACAAGACAGGCCAAAGACTTTAAAAGATTTGATGCCAGGCGGTGGTGGCGCACACCTTTAATCCCAGCACTCAGGAGGCAGAGGCAGGCAGATCTCTGTGAGTTCGAGGCCAGCCTGGTCTACAAAGTGAGTTCCAGGAAAGGTGCAAAACTACAGAGAAACCCTGTCTCAAAAAACCAAAAAAAAAAAAAAAAAAAAGATTTGATTTGTGTGTGTGTGTGTGTGTGTGTGTGTGTGTGTGTGTGTGTGTGTGTGCAGGTATTTTGCCTGCATGTTTGCCTGCATGTATATACATATGCACACCACATGCATGCAACACCAATGGAGTCTGGAAGAGGGGGTTGAAACCCTTAGAACTGGGGTAACAGACAGTTGAGTGCTGTCATGTGGCTGCTGGGAATCAAACCCTGGTTCTCTAGAAGAGCAGCCAGTGCTCTTAAACCACTGGGCCATTTGGCCATCTCTGCAGCCCCCAGGTTAGAGACTCTTTACAGCCAGCTCCTTTGCCGGAAGGTGGGGAAGGAGGCTTGCATATCCAGTTCTCTGACGCGTCCTTGGGGAACTGGAACTCTGGTTTCTATAATTTGCTTTGCAGGGGAGTAGACAGGAGACCTGACAGTTGAAGGGCAGGGAGAGACTTCCCCTCAGAGGCCTTCAATGTCCTCACCTCCAAGTTCTCAGCATATCCAAGAACCCCACTTTAGGCTGTTTCCAGGGTGGTAACATGGTCTCTGCTATGTGTGGATATATTCAGGACTATTCCAAAACCAGGAGAAACATGTTTCAGTTGCTTATCAGCCGCCCCAGTTCATGGTCCATTGTATGGCAGCCAGAACAGACTAAGGCACCTCCAGCACCAGAAATCCTGGTTGGGAGGGGGCAATCCCAGCAGACTCTACAGCTGTGTGACCACGAGCCAGTGCCCCCGACCTCCTTGAGACTCCCATTCCTCCTCTGCCAAGCTCTCCAAAGAGCCATGGGCAGAAGCTAAGTTGTGTTTCTGTACTTTTCCCATTGCCTGGTGTGCAGGGTCCCAGGGACAGTGTGGATTGAGCAGGGGACAGCTTCTGAGAGAAACATGTCAGCATAGCTAACCCAAGTGTTGAGAGCTTCCCTCCATAGCTTCCTAAAATACCTTAAAAGAGAATGTCGTAGCTATCTCCCATCTCCACAGTGGGTTAAACAGCCTTGGGACCCTTTCTTTCCAAGCTGCATGCCATTGCTGTCCCCTCTGGGGACCATGGCCTATGAGGTGTCCCCCTAGATAGAGTGATTGACAGTTCAGACAGAGGTTGGTGCACTCAGCAGGGTTCCCAGAAACAGGATGAGCTGGAATAATGTATTCAGTCCACAGATACTTCTGGTAGGGAGAGCCTGTCCCGAGGGCCACACTGCAGGAATCTGGATAGATCCTGTCACTGTAAGCCTCCTATCCCTCCTGGACATGGTGACACGGGAGCCTTTCGGCTTTATGGCTTCCTGACAGCTACATGGAGACTGTGTTCCTCTGTGGTGGCCTCCAAGATGGGGAGGGCCCTATGTTCCTGTCACAGTGTGAGCTCTGTGTACCCACGGAGATCCCAGTTGCCTGCCCCCTGCCCTCAAGCCCTGCACCCTGTCTACTTGGAGCCAGATTCTCCAAAATGTCCTGCTGGTCCCGTCCCTGAGGGATTCCAGATGCCAATAGAGACTGAACGCCGTGGTGGTGGTCATTGTCCACGCGCTGTGACTTTAGAAATGGACAGGATGGCGCCGCCTGCCTGTGTGAGATGTGCGCCCTCCTGAGAACAGCTTAAGCCGGGCTTCTTATGCTGTGTGGCCTTGGTTTATTTTCCTCGCTCTCCCTGGTCTTCGCTCTCCTTTATGGCTTTTCATGTCTTTGTTCTCCCACACGTGCTCCGTCTTCTCTGTGTGTTGGTTGGGATGTGAGGGGAAGGGATACAGGAGCATCAGAGTAAAAGGCAGCTAAGGGGTTAGCGGCCCTCCTTGGGACTCCCATATTCCAGGGGTGTGGAGGGAAAGGAAACCAAGCTCCCCTTGGGGGGGCAGGGCTGGGGAACCAGCCTCTTGGGGTCATGCCTAGGGGTCCCTGCTTTGTTTTTAAAAAAATGAGTAAGGACACATCATCACTTTGTGGAACTGGCTCCAAACCATTTTCCCTTTGGTCTGTTGGCTATTTCTGGGTTGTTCCGTGTGGTTTTTCAAGAGCTCATCACACGCTCAGGAGCAGAGACCCATCAGAGCAAGCTGGCATTCTCTGCAGCTAGGGTGAGCCCTGCACACAGGCCCCAATTAAAATCAAACTGTGTGTGTGTGGCTACATGACATTCCTGAGGCTTAATTAGGTGGAAAAGAGAGAGGTTGGGCCAGCCTCTCCATTTCCAAGCCCGCTCTCAAAACACCCCCACCTCTGCCCAGGCCTCTCTAATTTGGGTCTTGATAAGAAAGGGACAAGGCAGGCGGTGATGGTGTTGGGGCGAGTGGGTGGGGATGGAATTGGGGGCGGGGGACTGTGAAGGAAGATCTTGAGGGTGTAGGGTGCCCTCCCTTAGCAGGGTGGTGCCTGCCTCTCCTGCCAGTCATGCCCGGCATGAGGCTTGGAGAGGCTGCACTGGAAGGCCGGTCAAGGTCAAGATCTGACCTTGACTCTTGTGATTTTGTGTGAGACCATGAGGGCATCCCTCAGCTCTTCTTAGAGCTGCTTCCTCCCAGAGGAAGCACCAATCCCTTCCCGGTGTGGCTGCTGAGCAGAGTTGAAAGGGCTCAGGGAATTGCTGGTTGTTATCAAGTGTCAGCCGCAATCACTGAGCCAGCACCCGGGGCTCAGCCTCAGCCGTTGCCTCTCCCAGTCTCCACTTTCAATTAATCAGTTCCATTTTGTGTATGAAGTCTCTCTCTCTCTCTCTAAATTTCATATGTCCCCCCAGCTGGTGAGTCCAGCCGCTGAGTGATCAGATCATGAAGGTTCTTAGTCAAATTCATCCACTGACAAGATTCACACATCATCAGGAGGTGATGGGAACTTTGGGAGGTGGAGCCTCATAGGGGAAATAGGCCACTAGGAGCTACTACGTCTCATCCCAGGCCCCTCTACCCACGATGATATTCTGCTTTACTACACATGGGCCCAGAAGCAATGGAGCATGAAGTGACTATGGATGGAAAGTTCTGGAACTGTGAACCAACACAACCCTTCCCCCACCCCGCCCCCTTTACATTGTTCCTCTCAGGGACTTGTGACAGCGTGAAAACACATGAAGACGTGATCAGTTACAGAATTCTAACCACCTTCCTTGGACATTCCCCTCCATCCTGTCGGCTTCTTCCTGCCTCTCCTCTCCCTTCTTGCTGCTTCTGTCTTGACCTGAGCTGCTGGTGGAGGTCCCGAGCGTTGCCTATGACTCTGGTCAGTGTCCTAGAAAAGTCTAGATGTATTCAGGGAGTTGACAACCGGGAGGTAGGGGATGCTAAGTGTGTGCAAAAGAAGACAAAGCAGGACAGTGGAGGCAGGGAACAATCCATCTGTGTCTGGAGAAGTGGGAGCCCACAGGCGGCTCTGGAGTTCCCATGCTGCGGCCAGAACAGCAAGCGAGAGAGGCGGGTGGGGAGGAGGATGCCCCAAAGCCCTGATGCGATGCAGGCTTCCAAACAGAAAGTGGTTGCCAAGGTGCTCCCGCATCTGTGAGTTGCTATGTGAACTCCGGTTGATCCTTTGGACAATCGGATGATAACACAGTCCTCTGTTGATGATAAACTGGGCAGAGACACAGGTTTTAGGGATTGACAGCCGTCGGGTAGGTCCCAGGAGGAGTCTGAACAAAGCAGTCATCCATCCAGGGCGGCAACTGGGTGGCCCAGAGGCAGAACGCAGGGTGCTTACCTGCCTCACTGTCGGACTTCAGCCCTTTCAAGCCAACACCTGAGCAGCCCTTACCGCACGGCTCCTGTCCTGTCTCCTGAGAGGCAGTGGTGAAGAGGGTGCCTCTGACTGAGTCCTGGCCTTGTCACTGAGCAGCTAGGTGGCCTTATGAAAGCGGCTTAGACATTCTGTGTCCCGAGTTCCTCATTTGTGAAGGACCTGGGTGAGGACTGTGCTAACACACACAAGGTGCTTGCCATGGAAGTGTGAGGACCTGAGTTCAATCCTCAGCCTGGGTCCACACGCCCCCTGCTTGGCTTTTTACATAGATGCTGGGGATTTGAACTCATGTCTTCACGCTTGAGTGACAAGCATTTAATCCACTGAGCCATCTCCCCAGCCCCACAGTGGGGTTATTTAAATGTATTTGCTGCCGTGTGTTGTACATCAACAGCGACAGACAGGCCAAACTCGTACATGTTCAGTATCTGTAACCCCGCTTGTTCTTTCCTTTTGAGACAGGATCTCATTATGTAGCCCTGTCTGGTCTTGAACTCAGAGAGATCCGCCTTCTTTTACTTCCCGAATGCTAGGACTGAAGGTGTGAGCCACCATACCTGGTTCCACTTGTTCATTTTTAGTAGTTGAGGTGCAGCAATTCTTTGATTCAACGCTCCCCCAGACAGCATCCCTGGGGGCAGCCCTGACAGGGGCACTTTCCCCTTCTTCAAGCCTGCTGCCTTGCCCTGGAATGGCATGGTGTTTCCCTTTGTGAAGGACTGTCTTTCTGTCCGGTGCTTGGGATTGAACTCTGGGCCCGTGCGTGCTCCTAAGTGCCGCTTCTCTTCCTCCGAGGCCTCCCATTGTCCCTGTTCCAGTCTGTTCTAGAACAGGCACTTCCTGACCCTTTCACAATACGTCCTAAACCCAGCTTCCCTGCATGGGCCGGTCCTGAAAGTCAGAGCAGTCTTTATGAAGAGCCACGGCCACACCTTTGAAAACAGCTTTCCCACAGGTGTTGTCACCTCCGCACTCACGTTGACTGATGACGTGCCAAGTCTACTATGTTGATGACGATGATGGAACAAGTGTCAGTCACCAGAAGATGCTTATCATACCCACAGACCAGCTGAGCCCTCCCTTTGCTAATCATGGCTTTAACCACTTTGGGATGTGCCAAGAGCTTTTCAGTTAGTAAAGGAACTATTAGATACAGGAATGTTAAGAGGATATAATTTCTTAGATTTCTGACTGTATAATTAGAGGACTTCAAATGGACCCAATACAATATCACAAAGCAGTGCATGGGTACGACCTAATGTTTTTGCTTCATGGCTGTGTGTGTGTGTGTGTCTCACTTCTGATAATACTGTCATCCTGGTCAGCTGAGGTTGAGGATTAGGGCTATATCCTCCTCCAGGCTATAGGGGGCAGGTTATAATAAGCTGTAGGAGAGCCCATATTCAGTCCCCAGAACCCACATAAAAAAGGCCTAGAAATACTGGGGGCGGAAGGGTTTAACTGAGGAGGGGACAGATGTGACTAGGGAGTGGGGGTGGGGAGCAACCAAAATGAAGGAGGTGTGAAAAAGCCATATGGGGACCTACTATCTTGGAACTAAATAAAAAAATAGGATTTATTAAAACTTCTTTAAAGTCTGAAGGGAGACACACTCCAGTGTGTGTCTCAAAAGGCTGCTCTAAGAAGCCATGTATTCTAGCTTTCATCGTTCCAAAAGGTGCTACCCAGGCTATTGGGAGAGAAAGAGCATCAATTATGTTACCCAGCTGTGACCCTGATGGACTATTAGACCAGGCAAGGTGTGTTAATTGTGCAACAGTGGCGCTATGATTATGGGAATAACCAACCACTCTCTGATTGGATGTGAGGCCTGCTCCACATGAGTGGATCCACGCTCGTTACTATAAACCTGACCAAAAATCCCAGGATGGCGGAAATCATAGGCCCCAGGGGGAAACTGAACACTGTTGTTCATCTAAATTGACATACTGTCCAATTGCCTTCTAAATATTTGTGTTTAGACCCATAGACAAATGCTACCCTCAGCCTTATTTAGAGAAGCCTCTTGGCCGTGAACAGTGGTGACCGCAGAGGCTCAGGGCTGTAGGAGATGCTGAGAATAAGGGACAAATGAGTGCTCATCTCTAAATAAGACAGTTTTACCATCTCCTGTAAGGCCCAGGGAACACTGCAAAGGTGGAGCAGAAAGAATGTAGGAGCCAGAGCACAGGAAGAAGGTTGTTAAATGCCATCTCCTGGGCTAGACAGCCATTGCTTCCAGGGACTCACAGCGGTTGTGGTTGCCTGCGCTGGGTCTGTCCAGCATGGGCTAGTCAACAGTCATGTATGGATAGAGGAGGGGCTCAGGAGACCCTCCATCTCCCTGCTGAACTTTGCCTATTGTTAGATTCTGGGAGGGAGATGTATTAGTTACTTTTCTACTGATAAAACACCATGACCAATGCAACTAATAGAGGGAAACATTTCCTTGGGCATAGGGTTCTACCATCACGGCGGAGAGGCATGGCTACAGGGCTGGGAAGCGGAGAGATCACTTTTTTTTAACCACAGCAGAAACCAGAGAGAGGAAGAGATAGAGATAGAGATAGATAGATAGATAGATAGATAGATAGATAGATAGATAGATAGCATTGGAACTGGGCACAGGCTATCAACTTTCAAATCCTGCTAACAATGACATCCTTCTTCCAGTGAAGCCAGACCTCCTAACCCCCTCAAGTGTTATCACCAAGTGGGGACCAAGTGTTCAAATAATGAGCCTGTGGGAGACATTTGTCATCCAAACCACCACAGGGAGTCATTGTCTTCAGTTGCATGCCCACCGATGACCCCAAGAGACTCCATTGACTAGCTCCCATCCAAGGGTCACATCGATGGCCCTGGTTAAACTAAATGGGTCACAAGACAAGACTGAAAGTCATGAACCTGGGTAAGGAACTGGTAGGGATGGTGGGGGGAGGGTTAATGGGAATGAGAGGGAGAGGAGAGGGTGGATGGAGAATAGGCAGAATGTATCAGATACCCGTATGAAACTGTCAAATAACAACAAAGCTTGGTGTGATGGTGCTCACCTCAGGGAGGCAGGAGGATGACTGGGGTTCACTGGCCAGAGAGCCTGTCTTAAAGAACAAGATGGGGGGATGTCCTGAGGAACATCTGAGGATGACCTTTGGCTTCCACACCCCCCCCCCATGTGCATACATACACACCCACCCTCACGCACCCATGCAGGCACCAACAAATAAATCTATAGGAAATGGTGTAGGGGACACACGCTGAACTGCAGCAGCACCGACCACATAGATTGTGATACTTTATAATGGAATTTTACTGTCGGGATAGCTGCAAACGCCAGCAGCCATATTTCTGCAGTAATTACCATATCTTTGGGAACTTACTGCACCATCAGTGAGAAAACAGAATTCGAAATTACCAAACAAAATCATGTTGAAAACTCAGCTTCTTCGGAGCCAATTTACTCTTCCCCGAGCCTGCCTGCTGATAAGAGGGGGCACATACGTCTGCCATAACAACAATGCACTTGGCCTCGTCAAATTCCTTGGTGTTCTGCAAGAAATAAAAACCTCTCAACTCCACATCTCTAAACCCATTTTATCACATCTCAGAACCCACTTTATTGAAAATACAGTAAGACCTTGAGAAGAGTATCCAGAATACTGAACATATTATGGAGTCTCTGAGCTGTTCCCGATGGTCTCTGGATTTCTAAACTGAGGTCACACAGAAGGACTCCTTGTCTTGGGTTAACCCTGGGGTGAGTTCATTTGGTGGGAAAGTGACTCAGCAAGGCCTCTGCAAACATTCTTTAGAGTCTCTTTAGAGTCTATTTTTGTCAGCCTGAGAATGGGTCTTAGGAACTCACTCATCCCCCAGTTTCTGTGACATTTTCAATATGATCCCTTTATACGTTACTTGGTCCTTTTCTGAGTGTGTAAAGGCCAAAGCAACCTTGATGTCCCCAACAGTGCTGCCACCGTGGAAGTGCTCAAACTCCTGACCTTCCTGTTGGCGCATCCTCCATTTGGGCTCCTATTGCATATTTAACCACCCAGATCAAATGTCCTTTCCCTTCTGCTCAGAAAGTTCTGTCTCCCCCACACCCTCTGCTTGTGGCCTTCCTGCTTCTTCCACACGGACTACAGTTCCTCCAGGTGACATTCCCAAACTCTCTTGCGCTGCCTGTGCCCTGGACCAAGCCCCACCTCACTACCCTGTGCCCTTCAAGTTTACAAGTGCCATGCACTGTGCCACCACTACCAACTCACCCATTGGCATGGCCACAGAGCTGAAACTCTGACAGGAACTCATCCATCTTGTTCACTCTTGTGTCCTGATGTCTGGCAAACTGCCTACGCTAACAGTACTTTATAAATATTTAAAGAACGAGCACATGAGTAATTGACAGTAAGCAAACTGTAAAATATGTTTATAACGATCCTCAGTTCAGACTCAAACAGTATGAGAATAAAAGGAAGTATTTTTAATATGAGATAATTGCAAAGTCAATCAGAATAGACCCTCTCTTGATTTAAGCCAAGTTTTTCTACTAGCTAAATAGAGTTGGCTAAATAGAAACTCACATAAGTGCTTATTAATTATACTAATTAGCAAATGGTTGTATTAAAATATATGAGCTATGTGGAACTTAGTTATAAATGGAAATGACAATATGCATGGAGTAAGCAGGTGATGAGTGAGGGAGTTTCACAAAGAGGTAGTTTTTGTTGTAGTAATCCCCAGTTACTTTTGGGGTCCCATGGTCAACATCCTGATGTAGCAGCTTTTGGGGATATGAATGGGGAAGGAGGGATGATAAAAATAAAAATCTTGGAGGATTTTTATTTTCTACTATTTTTTAAAAATATTTATTTCATTTTTATTTTATATGTATGAGTGTTTGCCTGCATGCATGTATGTGTGTTATGTGTTTGCAGTGCCTGCAGAGTCCAGAAGGGGGTGCCAGATCCTCTGAAACTGGAGTTATGAATGGTTGTTAAGCACCAAGTGGGTGCTGGAAACAAAATCCAGGTCCTCTGTAAGAGCAGCAGTACTTTTAACCACTAAACCATCTCTCCAGCTCTCTTCTCCTCTCTTAACAATGTATAACTGAGAAGTGTTTGAGCTACCGCAAAAAGGGGAGTAGTGTCCTTACTAGACTATTGGCCGAGCTCCCAGATGAAGAAAGCCAGAAGAGGTCTTCTGATGTCTTCTTGGCATTCTATTTTAATGCATGAAGAACTCCATTGCTCAACATGTTCTTAGAGCATTTGTTTCAATAGTCCTGGAATTTCATATTTCAGCTGCAAGGTTACTTCCACAAATAAAATTTCCCCAAGTTCCTCAGTATGTGTAAATATCCTTTTACATTTGGGAAGAGGACTTGAAAAATCTGCCAAACTCCTTCCAACCTTTAGAACTCAAACTGAAGACAGGTGTTGTATCTGATTTTATTTCTGTATATTCCCAGAGTCTGGTACAGAGACATGTAAACAGGTTTTCAAACACTGGTAAATGTTCACTCTCCCCTCTCCTCTGTGCATGCGTGTGCGTGTGCGTTTGCATGCGAGTGTGCGTGTGTGTGTGTGTGTGTGTGTGTGTGTGTGTGTGTGTGTGTGTGTTTGAGATTGGGTCTCACTATGGAGAAAAGGCTAGTCTAGAACTTACTCATGTAGACCAGGTTGGCCTCCATAACTTGAGATCCTCCTGCCTCAGTCTTCTAAGTGCTGGGACTACTGCTACCACACCTGGCCAGAAGTCATTTCTCCCTAAGGGAAGATGTGGAGTCTAGCAGCTTCCTACTTCCACTGGATGGCCATCAGAGTGGGAAGTCTAACATGAGTGGTCCTTCCAAAAAAGTGATACCCAGTAGCCACATAGTCAGGGTGGGAAATGACCCTACCCAGTGAGGAAGTTAAGTCTGAAATTAACCTGGGTTTCTGGAGCCTTCAACTGTGATCTTGATTTACCTAACCAGTGTGATGGTGTCTTCTGACCAGTAATTATGGTATATCTCATGGTATAAGAGACTCCGTGATAACTAGTTTTGTGAACTTGTCCTAACCTAGAATTGCCTGGGAAGGAATTCTTAATGAGAGATTAGATCAGGTTGGCTTGAAGGCAAGTCTTGAGGGGAACTGTCTTCATTATCTTAACCAATGTGGGAAGACACAGCCTAAAAATTTCTTGGGTTTGGACCCCAGACTGTGCAAATGTAGAGAGAGGGTGAGCGCACACATACGTTCTCTCTCTACTCTTGTCTGTGATGTGACTAGCCTCAAATTCCTGCCTTGACTTCCCGACACTGATGGACTGGTGTGAGCCAATAAACCTTTCTCTCTTCGAGTTAAAGCATTCCATCACAGCAGCACAAAGGACACCGGGACAGGACATTCACGAAGCGTTTGCAGCAGCACCATTCATAACAGCAACAGAGCGCAAATAACACAAACCTGATGATCAATGGCCAAGCAACGTGTGGTGTCTACATATGACGTATGTTACTTTACCATACAAATAAATGAAGTGTTGACCTGCGCTACTACAACATGGGTGGATGCTCAAACAGGATGCTTTATGACAGAAGACCCTCATGTTTTATGATTCCTCCCTGAGCTGGGGATGCAGTGCAGTTGACTGAGTAGATGCCTGTATGATTCTGTTGATATAAAGTATCATATATATAAAATATCATGGAGGTAGACAATACATTTTGGTTGTCAAGAATTTGCAGGAGTGGGTGTTATGTGATATTATTCCTGGAGCTACATGAACAAACATCTACTTTACCTCACACAAGTAACTAACAACAGACCAAAATAAGAATGCCACTAAGCTCTAACTTGGTGACCAGTGTGTTTTATTAGATCACTTATAGGGGCAGAAAGGATTCAAAGGCAGCAGCATTACCAAGGCCCACCCCAGCATGAGTGACAACTCACAAAACTGGGAACCTGGAGCACATTGCACAGCCTGCAGGTAGTTTGGACAGTTGGAGTGTCCTTTTTAGGCATCTCTGCTGGTCTCTGCCTCTTCCAGGCAGCTCAGCATATATGTGGTGACTTTGATCAGTTTCAGGGACATCCTGAGCTTAGTGAACTTCCCCCAGGATGGAATGTTTCACCGTTCCTTATAACATCCTGAGTGATAAGGTATAGTGGGTAGCTCTTCCAGATTTGACCTGGAAGTACTACCCCCATTGAGGCTTCCAGTAATTGTCATGCCTATCTATGGCCTGCCCCTGAGGCAGGGCCGAGACAGGAGCCCTTAAGACCCAAGATCTGGATGTGCTGGTTCTCTTGGTTCCTGGTAATCATGGATGTTGGATGGTAGACCGAGCAGAGTTCTCCAGAGAACACTGCTGGACTGCATTTCACCTCTCCTGGATTCCATAACCTATCCCTTTACTTGTTGTAAGTAAAACCCCTAATCAACCTCCCTTTTAACTATGTGGAGTTTCCTTAAAACTTCCACCAATAATAAGGAGCTTCCCCACCAGATGGAAATTTATCTAGGAGGAAATTGCTACACAATAGAAGGGTGTTGGGGGTTTTAATATGAAATGTCCCCATAGGCTCATGCATTTGAACACTTGGTCCCCGGATGGTGGCCCTGTTTGGGAAGGTTGTGGAACCTTTAGGAGGTGGAGCCTTGCTGAAGGAAGTGGGTCACTGGGGTAAGGTGGGGGGTAGGCCTTGAGGCTTTACTGCTGGGCTCCATTTCCTGTTTGCACTCTGCTTCCTGACTACCAATGCAGTGTGAGCAGCTGTCCTGCCATCCCATGATGCACTGTACCCCTGGAACTGTAAGCCAGAATAAGCCCTTCCTTTCTTAAACTGCTTCTTGTCGAAACAATGTGGAAAGGGAAGAACATGGGTGAGTACAGCGTCTGCTGCAGGTCCTGGTTGGGGTTTTGCTGTGAGGAAAATGTTCTAGAAGCAGGTGATAGCCGTTTAGCCTTGTTAAGTTGTAGCCCGTAAAGGGCAAAATTCGTGGGTTTTTTTTTTTTTTTTCAGATATAAGATGGTGGGATGCAGACTCACTGGCTTATTTGCATATGTCCTAGTTAACTCAGTATTCTTACTAGAACCGCAAAAATGCTATACTTGTTAGTAAGACTATCTGCTTACTGTTCTTCTTTGTGAAGATATGCTTGAAAATACCTACAAGGGGGCCAGTAGATGGTTCAGTGGGTAAAGAGGCTTGCAGCCAAGACTGACAACCCAAGCTCAATCCCCGGAACCCATACAGTGGAAGGAGAGAACGGAGTCTTGTAAGTTGTCTCCTGACCCTTGTGTGTGCTACGCACACCCCATATGCAAATAAGTAAAAATGTAAAAAAAGGAAAAAAGTATCTTCAGGAAGCATTTCATTAACTATGGAAAACCCTCTGAAGCAGACTGTAACGAGCCGTCTCAGTGGTCCCTTTTAAAGGCTTTATTTCCTTGTGTCTGTGAGTGAGTTCACACGCATACCACAATGGACACGTAGAGGCCGAAGGACAGTTCCCAAGTGTCCCTTCACCTTGTTTGAGATACTCCACTGCTGTAATCCCAGCATTCCTGTGGGGAGATGAGAGGTAGGAAGGGGAGAATCACCCCACATCTCTCAGGCCAGCTAACCTGGGCACAGAAGACCCCTCCTTAAACAAGGTGGCAAAGCACTGGCCCGGCATGTGTGAGCCTCTGGGTTCAACAACAAAGTAGACAAAAGCTTCTGTACCGATCGATCCCAGCATGCACCTGGGTGGGAAGCACCAGTCTGTAATAGTCAAACTAGGTCATTCTTGTCTACGAAGTAAAGACAGCATTTTTGTTTGAAAAGGTTTTTTTAATGAATTAGAAAAAGAGAATGAGTTCAAAATATCTAATTTATTTATGAAATACAAGAGAAGGGAATGCACCCGAATTCTCTGAAAAATCAACACAAAAACATGTGCTCCACATCCTACCCACCTCAGCTTCACTCCTGATCCTGTGGCAGCAGAGAGATTGCTGGCTCTTCACTTGCAGGGCCTCAACTTGAAAGAGCATGCCATGAGGCAGAAGCTTGTTAGCAGCCCCGAGCCGGCAGTGTGTGGGGGGGGCACCAGGGCTTCTCCCAACTCCCTTGCTCACCCATCAGCCCTCCAACAGCTATCTGCACTGTGAACCTCCCACAGCTTTTACTAAGGCTCACCCCACTAGGGATAAGGTACTGAAACGTGCAGAATGAAAGACATACTCTTCAGTTTCAAAGGAACTAACATCTAAACCTGAAATGATCAAAAGTGACTTTCTCTTGAAAAAAAAAAAATATATATATATATATATATAGCACCCAAATGACTTTGTCAGTTTGAAAGATGTGCTAATAAACTTGAAAATGAAAAATTAAGTCATCGCCTTTCTATCCCCCACAGCAATGGGGACCTCTGACGTGTTACACCTCCAGGTCTTTGCACAATGGAACCATTGTGTTCGAGCAAAATGGCTAGGCCACTATGGATCTGAGCTCCCCCTGGAAGACTGGGGGTCCTGCAGAGCATTGCTGGCTGCCTGGCTGCTGACACTCAGGTTGCCTAGGTGGCTATTGATGACACCAAGTTCCTTGATCACTAGGCTCAGGTCCTCATGGAGGCGAAGCACAGCACCCCTCACCTCACCCAGAAGAGTGTGGATAGAAGTTGACTCGGATTCCCTGGACAAGCCTCCACTTGTCTGAAAAATAGCCTGGGACACCGAGGGTAAGTAGGTTCTAGTTGGGGTGGAAAATGCTACCTGGTTACTTCTGGGAATGTGATCTGGCTTCTCCGTAGCTGAATAGGAGTTATCTGGAAGATCGGGGTATTCCTCATCATCTGAAGATGCTGGGTCCCTGGGGGCAAAGGGGTGGTGAACCCTGGCTGCCTCATCTTTGTATGTGAAGGGGGCAGAAGAGGACTGTGGATGGGGCTGAGTCCAGAAGGAAGGGCTGGTGAGAACCAGGGGAGAGTGATGGGCTGACTTCTCCGGACGGGCCATGTCAGGAGACGACGCACACAAAGTAGAAAAAGAAGTTGCGACCTCAGAGGCGGTGGAGACTGAAAGAGAAGGGAGAGAGAGAGATTTATATAACATAGGAACGAGTAATAGCTAGAATAATCACGCCACATAAACACCTATCTGGAAGGTCTCTACATAAACCACTCTGAATTTTAAGTTAAAAACTCACAAACCTGAAAAACCCAAAGCAACAAACAGACAAGTCTACAGATGCATTATATATCAATAATGCCATGGATGAACCTAAAATAGAATGATCAATATTCATCATGACTTCCAAACCCTGCCCAGCATATTTTTACACTACTGTAGGCCTCGTCCATGAGAGGAAGGTATTCTATCTTCCTGCCTGCCAGTGTTTTATGTAGGAATATAAAGTAGGAAGGCTGAGAGCGTCCTAACTTAGTCTTCCACCTCTTTCCCCATACAGATATTATTATAGCAAAATAAACTCCAGTGACTCCAGTATCATGAATCTTTTCCTCTCTGTGGTCAAATACAATTAAGACCAAGTCCAGGCCAGCTTAGATCCAGAGCACTGTAGCACACACGTACCCACTTTTCTTACCAAGGATCTGTAAGAAGCATAAAAAAAGCACTTGAAACCCATTTCATAAAATTAAAGACTTGAGAACAATTTCATTTCCTTTCGGGCAAAATCATATGAAATGTCTTCTCCTGTCTACTTCACTCTAGCTTCCCAAACTGTGTTCCTTAAGATAGCAGATACCTCTCCTGGATGGAGATGGAAGAGGAGGGGGTTGGAGGGGAGAATGAGGGAGAGGGACTGGGACGGGAGGATGGGGTGGAGACTGCAGCTGGATGTAAAATAAATAGATGAATGAAGATAAAATAAAACAAAAGACAGCAGCTGCTGGGGCTGGAGAGATGGCTCAGTGCTGAAGCGCACTGGCTGCTCTTGCCAAGGACCTGGGTTTGGTTCCCAGCATCCACATGGCGGCTCACAGCCATCAGTAACTTTGGTTCCAGGGCATCTGATACCCTCTTTTGACCTCTATGGGTACCAGGCATACATGTGGTGCACATACATGCACGCAGGCGTACGTGCATACATACATGCAGGTGTTTTGTAAAGGGGCTTTGTGGTCAAGTGAGACGGGTCACTGCACACTGGACCTCCCACTAGGATATTGACTGAGTACCAGCACATCTGAAATGATGAGAAACCTACAGTACTTTCTTTTACAGGGTCTCACGTAGCCCAGGTTGGCCTCAAACTCATTATGGAGCAGAGGATGACCTTGAACTCCTGTTCCTCTTGCCCCTGTTTCCCCAGTGCTGGGATTACAGGTGTGTCATGACACTAGGTTTATGGGGTGCTGTGAATCAAACCAAGGGCTTCATGCATGCTAGGCAAGCCCTCCGCCCACTGGGCTAGCCCCCAGCCCTAAAGCATCTTATCCGAATGTTTCCCAAACATTTTTTGGACATGGGACTTTTTTTTTTTTTTTTTTTTTTTTTTTTTAATCCTCTTGGAATACCTACTTGGATTTATTTTGGGATATACGGCACAAATTGGTGAAATCTAGTCCTCAGGTGTCTGTGATCCGCTCTGAACTTTCTACTTTAAAGATTTACTCAGCCAGGCGCACAGCAGGGGAGCCGCAGCCTGCCACTCAGCACTCGGGGACTTTGCTTTGTTGGTAGATTTGACTACATATTCATGTCCCTTCTGAACTAAACTGGAACTCACAAAAATGGCCAGGGCAGGTGGCCACTCTCTATTTTTTGCCTCTAAGCTCTTCAAGGCCTATCTCCAGTTCTCAGGGAAAGTTCCAGTCACAAAACTTGTTTCTGGATGCCAAGAGTATTCTCAGCTGGTGTGCCAACAGGGATGAAAGGAAAGCAGGGACTCAGCTGCGCATGGTCAAGGCCAGCCGAGCTCACTGGGAGAATCTGGGTCAGGCTAATCCGTCGTTCTGTCCTGGGGCCGGGAGGGTGGTGCCGTGCTCGTGGGCATGTGGACGATGAAAGGCTCGCTGCAGCCCTGGACTCACGTCTTCACGTGTTCATCTCCTGCATCCTTCACCCCCTGGGCGGGCTCTCTGCTCTCTAGCCTCCATGTCCCCCTTTCTTGTTTTGCTGTCATTTGTGGATCGTGCAGTCACCAGCAGGACAATGACAAGGAGTCCCAAGAGGCGAAGGCATTGGAATACGCATGTCTGAAAATGCTCTTTCTACCTTCGGGCTTTGTGATAGTTTTCATGAAGAATTCTAGGCAGAAAGTCTTTTCCTTTGGACTTTAAAAATATCTTCACTTCACACACACACATACACACACACACACACACACACACACTCACACAAAAGCATCGTGCCACAGTTGGAAGTCAGAGGACAGTGTGGGGTATTGGTTCTCACCTTCCCACCTTGTTTATGGCAGGGTCTCATGTTCACAGCTGTGTACACCAGGCTAGCCGGCCTGAGAGATTCTGGGCATTCTCCTGTCTCTGCCCTTCATCTCTACCTAGGAGCATGACGAGGATTACAGATGATCACTTCCATGCATGGCCTATGTGAGTTCTGTGAATCCAAACACAGGTCTCCATGAGAGCATGGTACTTGCTTGACCATTGACTCTTGAAGGCCATCCATCTTCTACTCTCTTCCTATTTCCAGTATTATGAAAGTACTAGTATAGTACTAGTATTAGTATAGTACTAAGTCATAGTCATTCTCCTTTTAAAAAAATTTATTTTCATTTTATGTGTATGGGTGTTTTGCCTGTATGCGTATCTGTGTACCAGGTGCATACCTGGTGTCTGCGGAGGCCAGGAGAGAACATCCATCCCTTGGAACTGGAGTTATGGATGGTTGTGAGGCACCATCTGAGTGCTGGGAATTGAACCCGGGTCCTCTGGAAGAGCAGCCTGTGCTCTTAACTGATGAGTCACCTCTCCAGCCCCACTGTTCCAATTCTTCCTCATAGCACAGAGCCCTGCTGCACCTCTGAGCTATTAGCAAATTTCCTCTTCATCCCAGTGCTCTGGAATCCTTGCTGCTGTTCGCTGAAGCGGGGCAATTTTCATTGACTGAGGTCAAGCGAAAGCGCGTTTTAATCAGGCAACTCATTTCCTTCAGCTTCAAATGTTTTCTCAAGGCTTCCATCAGTGAGCTTATGGCCCTTGGTGTCCCTGCTCTCTCTCTCTGAACTCCTGGTTTGCACATGGGAGTGGCTGGACTACCTTCCCATTCCCAGCTTTTTAATGTGTGCAGTGTGTGTGCACACACTCATGTGTAGGTGGAGGTACACATGTGGAGATCAGAGGACACTCTTGGTTGTGGGACCTGTCTTTCCGCTGTGACACAGGGCCTCTTGTTGACCACTGTGTTCAGCCTAGCTGCTCTGTGAGCTTGCCAGGGTTGTCCGACATCTCCCATCTCAATACAGACACACCAGGATCACAGATGCGCGCTACCACATCCTTGTTCTGGGGGTCTGAACTCTGGTCCTCATACTTGAGCAGCACGACACTGGGCCATCTCTCCAGCCCTATTTTTCAAGTATTATTATCAGCATGTGTGAGCACACCACAGCACATGTGTGGAGGTCAGAGGGCACTTGATGGAATCAGTTCTCTCCTACTTTTATGTGGGTTCACAGAATTGACCTCTGGCTGTCAGGTTTGCTCAGCAAGTGTCTACCCACTGAGCCACCTTGCCAGTCCCCTTCCTATTTTTTCTTCCTCTTTCTCTCTCTAACCTTGACTCTTTGCCCTACTTCTTGGAGGTCTTGTCAGTTTTAGCTTCCAAACAAGAAATTTTGAACTTCTTGTTTCTGCTGGCTGTTTTTAATTTTGAAGAGGTTTCTGTTGTTCTCAGAAGTTCTCAAAACAGCCCGCTTTTGTTTTATAGACACATCATGTTTTCTTATCTTTTGGAGAGCTTAAAGATACACTTTAAAAGTATATTCTTTTCCCTTCGCAGTGGAATTTCCTCCACTGTGTTTTCACTCTGTTCCACATGAGAGGCCCTTCCAGGAGCCTCCTATTCTGTGTCTGCTTGTGGCTAAGAACAGAGGGTGAAAGCTGGTGGAAGCTTTGAAAATGGGCGTGAGGTGCCAACTTTGAGGCCCAGTGAACAGTCGCCTGGGCAGCTTGTTTGACTGGAACTACAGATGCCAGCGGAGCGGTTCTTCCTTCTGAGGCAGGTTAGCTTCAGCAGAGTCCCATTTGCTGCCGTGAGAGCAGTCCACACAATCTGACTACCTCTTGAGACCCAGCAACTACTCACTCCAGATTTTCATACCCCTCCTCCTGGGAGTTAGAGGGGTGGGTGGCTATTCAAGGTAACTGATCGCCTCAAGGTGAAGTCCAAGGGTATAACTCATTTTTATTTTATTCTTTTAGGTGATGATGATGGTGGTTTTGTTTGTTTTAAGATAGAGTCTCTCTATGTATCTCTGGATGTCCTGGAACTCACTATGTACATCAGACTGGCCTCAAACTCACAGATATCTACCTGCCTCCGTGCCCTGGGTGCTTGGATTATACAACCCTTTTTTTTTTTTTTTTTTTTTTTTGAGACAGGGTTTCTCTGTGTAGTTTTGGTGCCTGTCCTGGATCTCACTGTAGCCCAGGCTGGCCTCAAACTCACAGAGATCCACCTGGTTCTGCCTCCTGAGTGCTGGGATTAAAGGCGTGCGCCACCGCTGCCCAGCATAGAACCCTTTTTAAAATAGCTGCTCTCTAATTCTCTTTAGCACATGCCTTGGTTTACATGAGGTTTGTCCCCCGCACATTCATGTGCTGGAAGTAGGCTTCCCAATGTCGCCAAGAGGTGGTGGACCCTTAAAGGGGTTGGATCTGGTAGGAGGTAACCAGGTCATTGGGGATACTGCCCTTGGAAAGGACTGTTGAATTTCTTATAGAACTTAGGTTAGTTCCTGGGAAAGTGACATATTATAAAGTTCACTCCTGACCCTCAAATCCTTCTCTGGCTTCTTCTTATGTGATCTTTCTTTCCCACATGATGCTGTCACTCACCAGAGCTGAGCAAACACTCTTAGAAATTCAAAACTTTGAGCTAAGTAAACCTCTTTTTATTGACAAAGTATCTAGCCTCCAGTATTGTGTTATAATAACAGAACACTGACTAATACATCACTTGATGTGGAATAGGTTTTATAACCTCATTTTAAACATGATGCAAAGGAATTCAATGGCTAGAAATCTTTCCCAGGTCACCAAGTTAAAAAGAGGGTTGGGTGGGACCAAATTCAAGGACCTCTGATGTCACAGACTGTGAGCTTAACCAGTACACTGTACTTCCACACCACTCCACTGTGCTGGGACTAGCTTCACTCTATTACAGAATTATGTTAAATTATGGGTATAAAATTTAGAAAAAAAATAATCAGGATGGTGAGGGGACATGGCATCTACAGGAGTAGTTGACAGATATGCTAATCTTTATCCAAAAGAGATAATAAAGAAAGAAACCATATTTCAGTACTTGCAGATCCCATTTCTCTTACTGTGCATGAATTAGGACTGTGGGCTGTCTGTGGAAGTTATAGGAAAGCAGGCTCTAGCCCAGTCCATGAAAAAGGCTATTATGTCTGGAGCTGAAAGGTTCCCCCAGGCTCACGTTCTGAATGCTTACTCCCCAGGTAGTGGTACTGTTTTAGAAGGTGGGGAACCTTTTAGAGGTGGGGCCTCACTGGCAGAGGTAGACCACTAGGATGGGGTCCTGGGGGCATTATCCCTGCCTACTTCCTGTTTCACTGTTTCCTGGCCATGATGTGAACCTCCTCCACAGGTCTCCACTCTCTGACGAGCTTCCCTGCCATGCTTCCCCCCTCCCCATGGCTGAATCCTTGGAAACCATGAGCCAGAATAAATCCCTTCTCCCCTAAGACGGCTCCGGCAGGTTTTGTGGTTGCGACAGCACAACAGCGACCAATCGCTTATTAATGGTGCTCCACATGAGCTGGGCATTCCCGAGGAAATTTGTCCCTGTCAAAGAGGTCATGCCTCTGATGGCAGGAAATATGCTCTTGATGAAATCTGGAGATTCTGGGGCCCAAAATGTATTTACTAGAGTTCTAAGGAATTATTTCATGTGGGAGTCCATTTTCGGGTTCCTCGTGGCTTTACCCAGCAGGTCCGCATAGAGGATGATTAGGACCATGGGCCTGAGTGCAGGTGTCTGGGATGGTCTGCACTTGGCTGTGCTGGGGGAGGGGGTCTTTTGCTCCACCCCTTGGCATCTGTATAATAACCCTGGGGCAGAGACAGTCGGGGCCCGTTGGAAAAGGTTCCAGGCCCTCTCGAGGCTATCCTTTATTTTCTATCTGTTTATCTCTGCAATATAAATCCCTCTATCTAATATTTCCTGCTGCTCACACTCAAGAAAACTCTGGGGAACTGTGGGGGTGGTGGGTAAACACCCTACAATTTCAGAAACAGTATTTGGCAGAGTGGAAGGCCAGAGGTGGTGGCTGACAGGGAAAGACTGTCTTCTGGACACATCTGTCAGCTCTGCAAACCTGAACTCATAGTGGTTGTGATGGTGTAGACAAGACCTGTGCCAACCTAAGTCAGACCAAATCCCAATGTGGAGAGGGGAGCTGGCATGAGGTCCCACCCATAGCCAAGAGCTAACAGCAATTCTTAGCTGCTGGGAGAGAGAGGGTCAGTTTTCTTTAAGAGTCCCCCCATAAGTCAACCAGGCTCCAGTGGAGGGCCACACAACACATCCAAGAATGTTTGGGAAGCACGAACTGACCTGGATGGGGTAGGAAGGGGACTGAGTGGATATGGGAACAAGGAAACGGGAGAATTTGAGCTTGCTGTTCAGAAAGAAGGCTCGCAGAGGAAACCCCTAAGGAGCCAAGAGGAAAACTGATTACAGGACTCAAACACTGATGCCAAGCCATCCCCACAAGGGCACAGGTATGTGCACACATACGCAGGCCACTAAAACTCCGGGTACTTAACTTTGTGTTTGTGACAGCAACACTGGGTTGAGAGTGTGCTTCTTGGGCCTTCCCTGGACCTGGTGAACCAGAGGCAAGCCTCGGTCCAGAAAAGCTGACTTTCCCAGGTTACAGATGTTTCTAACATAGGAACTAGCGAGTCCTACTCTGGCCACCTTCCTTTGGCTTTGTGCCACCGCTGCTGAGTGACAGTGTCGTGTGGGCTCCAGCTCTGATCTGCAGGCTCAGCGCTTGCGAAAAGCCACTCAGCGCTAATTGCCGCACACCAATTTCCTTTTGTTTCCAAACACTCTGCAGCTGTGCTGCACCCTTCAATCTGCTCCTGGGGCACTCCTCCACTGCCCCTCTCTCCCCCTGCTCTGGTTCCCCACAGAAGCGATGTGGGCATCCTGTTGGTACCATCCTCTTTGTGCAGGAAGATACAGGAAGCGGCCGTGTTTTAAAAGCTCTTGGTGCGGTGCACACGGACCAGTTGTCAGCTGCTCAAAGCACTGACAAATTCATTCCTAACGCTGATGTGCTATCTTTAACGTTTATACTGCAAAAGCAGGAGACCTGCTAATTAAGATACAATAGCTTTCAATTTAAATAGCATTTAGAACTATGTTGCAAAGATGAAAAAAGTCCATTTCCAGGGATATTAAAATCTTCCATTAGTGCACATGTGTTTTATCTGGAGCAGCAGGCCCCCGGATGGCTAAACAGATTTCTCTTTTTCATTCCCTAACTCATCTCTTTCAGTGCTCCCGGATGACATACAATGACTTCCAAATAAACAATATACACAAACTAAAGTACTCTCATCCCCTCTCCCGCCCCAGCTAAGAAATGTAACATTTTATATAAATGATTGTAAAAGACTTATTTGTAATGTTAAAAGTAGAAACAACTAAAATGTCCCCTGATTATTAATGGCTCAGTAGCCTGCATCTGCACAATGGAAAACCATTTGGTCATGAAGAGGCATGGACTGACGCATGTTATAACTCTGAAAATATGCAGAGAAAGACGCTGACATGGGCCCTCATGTGGGAATGATGGTGTGTCTATGAAATGTCCAGACAAGGCAGAACACAGGCTTAGAGAGGCATGGTGGTGGTCAGCAGCTATGGGGAGGTTGGAGAGAGCCTGTTCATGGGCATAGGGCTTTCTGAGGCGATGAAAGTATTGTGGAACGTGGGCAGCTGCACAACTCTGGGAAGATATAAAATGCACTGAACTACACACTTGTGTGTGTGGCTCATGCATTAGTGTGTGTGTGTGTGTGTGTGTGTGTGTATGCGTGCACGTGTGCGCACGTGTGCGCGCATGTATTCTTCTCAATCGCTGTCTTATTTCCTGACACAGGATCTCTCACTGAACCTGGAGCTCACCAATCAGTCTAGGCTGGCTGGTCAGGGAGCCCCAGAGATCCTCTTGTCTCTTCCTCCCAGTGCTGCAATTACAGATGAATGTGGCCACACCTGGCTTTTCACACAGCTGCAGGGATTTGAACTCAGGTCCTTAAGCTTTTGCAGCAAGCAGGTGCTGTTACTCACGTCCCTAGCCCCACATTTCCTAGTTTTTTTTTTAAAGGGAAAATTTCAATTTTTTTTTTTTTTTTGGCTCTGAAGGCTTTTCCAGTGGTTTTTAATCTTCCTAATGCTGCAACCCTTTAATACAGTTCCTCTTGTGGTGACTCCCAACCATAATATTATTTTGTTGCTACTTCCTAACTGTAATTTTGCTAGTGTTATAAATCGTAATGTAAATATCTGATATGCAGAGTATCTGATATCGACCCCCAGAGGGGTCGAGACCCACAGGTTGGGAACCTCTGGCTTTCAGTTCCCAGTCTGCTGCGCCCGTTTGGTTATTTCACCAGCCATGACGAACCAGAAATGAATTGCACAGAATAGTTGTGGACCAAAACCAGGAACAGGCTGAGGCCAGAGCACACACCACTGCTGTTCTCCATTGGAGTGGAAAGCAGGCTGTTCATCTCTGAAAAGCCGCCTACACAGCAGGCAGCCGTGACCTGGGAGCAGCGTGAACACTGCCTGTTGGGTGCAGTCCTGGCACCCACAGTCCCCTGTCTGTTCAGTGTGGTGAGCAAACAGGTAATGACGGGAAACAGTAGTCTGAGCTACAGATAGTAACACAATCAAGCTGAGGTGAGTCCATGGGCTGCCCCAGGGTCATTCTTCAGTGTCAAAGGTCAGAAGGAGCTGGCATTCAGGAGGGTGTTGGAGCATGCAGGTGGCACCTCCACCACATTCGAGGTCACTTAGGCACACATGTGCAAGTGCTTTTGCATTTGCTCAGCTCATTACTCCAGGGAGTTCATGATGTCGGACCAGGACCTTTCATAGAAACACTTCTTAAGAAGATAAGCGCTTCCTCTTTTTCCATCATCCCTAGCATCAGTCTGTGGAGACCAGATGTCCACCTCAGGCTCCTTTTCTGAATTCCTCAACCACTGTGACCTTTGGTCACCTGGAACAAGTGGGTGCTCAGAACTGCCTGCTCTCAAGTCTTGGTTCCCAAATTCCTCTACTTCTCACTCACATCCAGCCCTCCCATTACTCTTAGGCATCCACAGGAGCCCTGTCGAGGCTACCGTACCAGCGGCCCTTCTGTGTTCCCCCCAGTATCAACTCTGTCTCCATTCTCATCAGATTCCCACCACCTTGCCATTCCCATACCATACCACTGTGAATTTTGCCTCATCTGCTGACTGCATTCCTTTGCTGTAGGACCGGATGTTAAGCACGGAGGTCTCCAGCACTGTGTGGCCTGGGTTGCGGTTGCTGTCCTTGACTGGCACTGGGGTACAAAAGCTCCTGAAATCTGTCCATAAGGCAACCAGGCAGGCTGCACGCCAGACACACTCTTCCTGACACAGACAGTGGCCAGAGGCTATCTCCTGCTGACTTCATCTTGACCCTGTGAGAGTTACCTCTCCATCCTTCTGGTCCTGCACCCAGGCTTAAGTTCCTAGAGGACGGAGCTCTGTGAGCAGAGGGCATGGTGTCTGCTCCCGCAGGACCAGTGTCTCCTCAGCGTCTCCTCCCAGGAGGCACTCCTCATGTCTCTTCACTGTAGACCCTCCAGGCTCCGCATGGGTCTTCAGTCCCTTTTCTGGTGCTGTGACAACCCAAGAGAAGGGTTCATCTCGGCTCACAGTTCAGTGGCACACTGTGGTGGGGAGGCCACGGTGGCAGGATGTGAGGCAGCTGCTCGAATCCCTAGTCAGGATGACGCAGAGTGAGGCATGCTGGTGCTTGGCTCGCTTTCTGCTTTGTATCCATCCAGGATCCAAGCCCATGAAAAGGTGCTGCCCACAGTTAGGGTGGGTCTTCTCACCTCAACCCTCTAGAGACTCCCTCACAGATGTGCCCAGAGCTTTGTCTCCTGGGTGATCCTAGATCCTGACAAGCTGTCAGTCACTGCTAATCACCGCCATAGGTGCCGCCCCCCAGCAAAAAGCAATTGAGGCTGTGACTTCAGATGTGGGGCACACAGAGGCTTGCTTCTTCAAGACAGTAAGCAGCCCTATGAAACAGCCTCTCTCCTCCAAAAACGTACTTCCCTTTATTTCTGGGTTCTGGACTCACTTTCCCAGGGTCATGCCACGCCAGCACCCCTGGCTACCTCCCTGTACTTGTGTGGTCTCTAGTCACTCTGAACTGTCTGAGTGGGTGTGGGGGACCAAGCTGAGGTCCTCCGTAGCAGTAGCACAGGCTCTCAACTGCTGAGCCATCTCTCCAGACCTGAAGTTGAAACTTCTCCACCTGCCCCCTCAGACTCAGCATCCTCCATCTGGCTTAATGCACCAGCATGCCCGTCTGTATTTCTCATGGACCTGCACCAGTTCTAAACTGGCTCTAGATCCCTTAGGAAACACCAACAACTACGACGTGTAGGGTACTGTGCCTGGGGCTGGGGAGACGGTCACAAACAGGGCGGGAAGGGTCCCTACAATAGGTGAGGAGGAACGCGCCCAACCAGTGCCTCTATATGTGGCTATTGTTTAGCAAGAACAACAAAAGGTGTTGTGGAAGGGGAGGGCAGTGGGAGCAGCTACACCCCAAGGCCACGTGTTTGAGATACTCTTGGAAGGGTGGATGGGAAAGGTGCAGGGGTGGGGCAGGAGAATGCCAGGGAGAAGGAATTGTGTCAGAGAATGAAACAAGACTTATCTGATAAGAGGACATGGGCTGGTGAGAGGCAGAGGCCGGGCTGCTCGGGGCTTGGAAGGCTGTTTGTTCTTTATAAGAAAATGGTGATCAACCCACAGTCCAGTGCCTGCTTCTCGAGGAATGAGCTGAGCTCTCCAGAACCTCTGCGCTCAGACACATCTCTGTACTACCCCACAGTGGGAATGCCTTTTTTGTGAGGAAGGTGTTGTCCTGGCTAGCTTTATGTCAACTGACACAAGCTAGAGTTAGATGAAAGGAGGGACCCTCAAGAAAATGCCTCCATAAATTCTGGCTGTGAGACATTTTCTTAATTAGTGACTCTAGGGGAGAGGACCAGTCCATTATGGGTAGAACCATCCCTGGGCTGGTGGTCTTAGGTTCTATAAGAAAGCAGGCTGAGCAAGCCAGTAAACAGCACTCCTCCATGGCCTCTGCATCAGCTCCTGCCTCCAGTTCCTGCTGTTTGAGTTCCTGCTCTGACTTCCCACAGTGATGGAGTGTTACCTGGAAGTACAGGCTGAAATAAACACTTTCCTCTCCAACATGCTTTCGGTCCTGGTGTTTCATGGCAGCAACAGTAACCCTAACTAAGACAGGTGTTCCTGAGAAGGAATGAGGAGGATGCCCACAGAGAGATCCTGAGGGTTAGGAGTAGGCTGAAGGTGTGCGGTTCTAAACACTGGTGCATTTGAGTAACACAGCAGTGATTGCATGTGCTGAGTTCCCGGTCCTACTCAGAGGGCTTTGCTTCTGTGAACTCCATGTGGCAGAGCCATCCTCATCTGTCTCACGGACCAGGCACTAACACACGCACAGGCCAGGCGCCTCAGCCAGTTGCCATGCTGTGAGCGGCCTAGGAGCTGGGATCATAAACCCAGACTTTCTGACTCTAGAGCCTGCACTGTAACAGGAATGCTGTTCAGCCAATCACAAGCCCTAATTAGGCTGCATGGTGAGGTCCGGGTGTTTGATTTATTCCCCAGTCTCTCTCCAGCACTGGAAACGCCACCATCATGCTCTATCAGATTCACAGTGTCTCTTCTGTTGGGGTCCCCTGGCTGTTGAGATCGCTCAGTGGTAAGGCACTTGCTGCCAAGCCTGATGAGCTGAGTCCCATCCCTGCGA